>NW_017729002.1:13446542-13452545 GCF_001723915.1 Gavialis gangeticus
TCCTGTATGGGGCCTCCATCCTCCCTCCCCTCCACCAGGCTTACCTGTGGGAACTACTCTTCAGGCTGCCTGGTGGCCATGTGCATGTGTGAGTATGCACATGCAGATGGCACTCCCTGCCTTCTGGTCTCTCCAACCCCTTGCAGGCTGGACTCTGCCAGCCTGCAGAGAGGTCATTAGAAAAAAAATGGAAAATCTTTATGTTTCTGTTAAAATGAAAAATCTGCATTTTCCTGTTTTTCCATGGGAAAGAAAACCTGGATCCCTGGTTATATGCTATAGTAGGGTGGATATCACAAAGTCTTTTTGCTTCATTTTGTTTTTTAATTCTAGTTCTGAAGTTGTGTGGGAAGCCAAGAAAGACACTTCTTTCTCTTCCATTTTTTTTAAATGCTACCTATGGCAATATTGTATTTCATTAATCATATCTTGTCTACAGGTTCTGTCCAGCTTGAAATGGTTGAATGCATGCAGATACCCTTTCACCTACATGATCACTCCAATGCTCCTTTTCTAATAAGATATATGGTATTTGTATACAAAACTCTTTTACAGACATACCAAATATGGGTATAGCCTGACTCTGAAATTAACTATGCCTTCAGAAATACCAATGTCAGAGATAAATACCCCATTCCAGGAAAGAGAACCAGGGACATCCCAGTCAGGGGTACTGTCATTATCTGTGGCAGGCAGAGGCTATACTCCAGTCATCTCAGCTTTGCAGTGGTCAAAACTTCACTCAGGCTACTGTTTTGGAAGGGCTGGATTTAAATAAACATGCAGGTGTTCAAAAAAATCAGTCATGCTGTAGAAATTACTTTATTATGATAACTATAAAATAGATACTATATATGGAATTGGATTGATATTTGTAGGGGGGTGTGAAATGGGCCCTATTTGATTTGAATTTGGATTCAGCCCAAATTGGGGACAGTGATTCGATTAGTTGATTCAGATCACCGTCCCCAATTCGATTTGGCCGAATCCAAATCTGAAGATTCAATGCCGATTCAGAGAATCAGAGATTAGGCCATAGACACAGCTTTAAAAGTCTTTCTACACACCGCAAGGTAGCAGGCATGGTTCATGAATGCTGTGATGATGGGGCAGATGGAGTGTCCCACAGGAGTGTGGAGGTGGGGGCTGTGTGTGTGCTCAGTGGAGAACCTGGAAGTGTCCACTACCAAGCATGCAGGGGGACTGCTACTTCCAGGTCCACCACTGAGCATGCAGGGGGACCCCCTGCCCCCCCCCGCTTGACAATTTGCTGTGGGGGGACCCTGGGTGCCCCCTAGACCGAGGATGCACCAGTCTCTGAGCCAGGGAGACGGGGGGTGGGGAAGCAGCGTACTCCCTGGCTGACCCAGAAGTGGACTGGAAGTGTTTCTGTTCCACTTCCAGATCTGCTGCCAAGCACACTGGGCACCGCCCCCTTGATCCTGTGGGATGCTCCATCCACCCCACTATCTCAGTATTCACAAGCTGCCTGTTATCTTGAGGTTTATAGAAAAAAACATTTAAAGCTGTGTCTATGTCTGAATCGTTGAATCTTTCCTAATCTCTCGGAATCGATTCAGAAGGTTCCAATTTGATTTGGAGAGATTAAAGGGTCTCCTGATTCAATTTGGATTTGGAGATTCGGCCACTGAATCAGGCTGAATCTCTGCCAAATTGAATCAGTGACTGAAGCTTCACACAGCCCTAATATTTTTATTGAATATAGTTGGTATGCCACTACAGATTTGTCAGATTTCACTCCGTTTGATTAGATGATTTAGCCTTTTGGGCCCTCATTCAGGGTAATACTTAAGAAGAATCCATCATTAAGCCTGTAAAATAGTCCAACTGAATTACCTGAATCTGGGCTCTGGGAATGTTACAGCATATGTATTTCTTAACTCTGTTCTCTTTACACAAAAGAAAGAGTAAATATACTCTGCTCCTGGATAAAAACCAATATCTAATTTACTAACAGATGTTGCTTTTGTCCTAGGATAAAGCCTTTTGTCTTGGGATCCTACCAGCATATAATTTTCCTGTGTCAAGTACCTATGAAATACATAGGATGAAATTTGCTAACACTCTTCCCCCAGCACATGGCTTTGTGCAACCATAGGGTTATTGCACTTAATTCCAGGGACAAGCCAGTCCGACTGTGTGCTAGTGCTGGTCATCTACTGGCAGAGAAGCAGCAATGCAGCTTGGAAGAGCTACATGTATACATGGCTATGCTGCTCCTGTTTTGATCTGGGTCAGTCCGAACCACTTCAAATGATATAGTTTTTACAGCCTGTCATGGCATGGGGTCCTGCAGGATGGCCGTGGTCTCCCCTTACTGTGCCAACTTGGCCCAATGGGCACCCTCAATTCTTGTCCTCCATGTCTTCGTTGGTAAATATATATTAGGGAGGTTGCCTTAACGTCATCTGGGACACAGTTTTGCTGTACTCTGACCCCATGGGCTCCTGGACCCCTTGTGGGTCCCGTTCTACAATGGGCATTTTGGGGCACCCTAGCCTTATGGGCTACACGTGGCTCCAACCATCCCTTTACCTTGCCCCAAGCCTCGCAGATGGAACTGACCTTGTTCGGTCTGGGCCTTGTTACAGTTTGGCCCCCTGGTCCTCCTTGGGCTCTCCGCAGCCCTGTCTTGCACTGTGCCTCACTGGTGCTTGGGGTCTCCACAGCCCTGTCTAGCACTGTGCCTCTCTGGTGCCAGGGTCGGTGTGCCCCCACATGCCACGCCCCCTCTGGTGCCAGGGTCCCCACGCTGCCGTGGGTCCCCTATGAGGCCTCCTCCATCCCCTAATAGCCTCACCCAAACCAGCGGTCTTAAACAGCAAACAAAAACACAAGCCCCTGGGCTATAACATAAATCCAAGCCACCCAGCTATAACATCATTCAAGCCATACCAGGGGTGTTCCATCCCTCACCAGTATCAGAGGCTGTACCTGCAGTCAGGCCTCTCTTCTTTTGCTTGCTCTGGGAGAGCTCCTTCCTTCTTGACTGCTGGTAGGGAGCTGCCATCCTAGCCTAAGCCCTGGGGTTTATATGTGAGCCAGGCCCTGCCCCTTCCAGTCAGCTGACTGCTGGCAGGTGTGGGCCACTAGCTCACTCTGGTTGCCCTGGTAACCAACAGCTGAGGCTCCCCACTCACTGCTAGGGCTTTTCCTTAGCAGTTTCTACTCTTTAAAGGATCAGGGCACCTAAGTGCTCTGCGACACAGTCTTATTGAAAAAGGATGAGCATAGTAGAGTTACACATAAAATAAGAACAACTCAGTAGAAAATTACTCAAAAAAAATATATATATAGATACCTATCTATAGATATATACTATACTTACTATAAGATAGATAGATAGATAAATAGATAGATATGCACACACATTTAGTGGTAGTAAACAAGTCAAATTCATTCTAATGAAGCAAGTGGAAATGTACCATTTTGAATTCATAGGATATTTGGCCGATATATTATCCTATAAAATAAGGTAATGTCTATAAAGGTTTTAACTATCTCCCAAAACTCTAATAGCATGTTTATAGCTTTCTATTAAATTCTGTAGGATTTTTTATAAATTTCATAGAAAATATTTATTTGTTATGAAATATACATAATAATAATGAAGGCTTATCAGCATGTATATGTTACTAACAGCCTGTCATATTTATTTTATGTTTTCATGGGAAACTAAAATTTATATCTAAAAGCTCCCAGAGAATGTGCTTAATATTTTAAAAATGAAAATAAATGAGTATGCAATAACACAGAATCATGGAAAACAAGTCGAAAAGAGATCTCAAGAGACCATTTAATCCATTCCCATGTACAAAACCATAATTAACTATACATAAACCATCTCCAGTAGATATTTGTCTAACCTGCTCATAAACACTTCCACTGATTTCACATCATCCATCAGCAAACTATTCAACTTCTTAACTATCTTAATTTAAGATAAAATGCTAAGATTTATAAGATTTCTATTTTTTCTTTAAATAAGAAGTAATTCATAAGAGAAATTATTTTATGTCCTTTTATTTTTAAAATAAACTATTTTACTGGCCACTATATAAAACTAACAGACCTCTAAAATATTGAAGTATAATGGTAGCTATTTAAAACATATACTAATATGGTAGGTTCTTAGCAAATCTAAATAACTGAAAATTTACTATGGATAAACATTTTGAAACATTAACATGAGCATGCTGTTCTCAAAAGGGAATCAGATCTAGTACCTGACTATGTGTTTTGTAAATTAAAATTTCAAATCATAGTGAGCAAAGTAGTCTAAATAATAATTACATGAATTCCAATTAAATGTTACACAGTAATTACAATGAGCGTTATTACCAAATTCAGTATACAACTTTGGTTTAAATTACTGTCATGAAACAATCCAACAAGCAGGTGCATCAGCATATCAACAGGTGGAAGAGCAATTACAGGTGCTTGTACATTAAAGAAGAAATGAAGTGAGCATATTTCACTGTGTTTTATGCGTATCTATTTTTTTAGAGGGCCTTGATATACTATTGCAATCTATCTATTCTAAAATGTGCTTGAAGGATGAACAGAACCTGACTGTTAAAAACAATTCAGAATAGGAAAAGAACTAGAGCCATAACTAGAGTCTGTAATTTTTGTATGCACACACCTGTAAATAAACTAAGACAGAAACTGCCAGTCTGGGTCAGTTGATACATCAGATGCTTCAGAGGAAGATGCTGGAAGTGCCCTAATGCTTAGTAGCTAGGGAGTTGTTTTTGTGCTGAAGTTTAATATTTAATAAAAGCTTTACAGAATGCAAAAAGTGGAGGAAACTTAATGCAGATAAACTTCCCTCTTCCCCTGAATCAGCCTGGATTTTCATTCGTGTTTCAAAAATTAGCAGTCTACAGTCAAAAAGCATGATTATATGTTGTAAAATCTGCCACAGAACAGCTTGGCTCCCCTAAAAATATTTGTTCTAAAATAGCTACAAATTTTGGAGCTATTTTTACAGTCCAGTATTACACAATGACAAGATGCCTTATATACGGCCACAGTCCATTGGAAGGATGAGTAACCGAATAACATGGTACTCTGGCATATAAAAATTTAGAAACTCTAGTTTGGTCCCAACTCATTACAAATCAGGTCTCCCACTCCATCATCATAGCCATGAATTCAGAGATGTTACAGCTGCAGGTCAAACCAAGGTAGCCCTCCACTTATAAGCCAAATAATAATAATAACACTCTCTTGTTTCCAAATCTCAATGCAGGTGTACCATGATTTTACATTTTAATACCATACGACATCACATTACCTCTGCCATTATAGCCTCATTTGTCTGTTGTCAAATGACATGTGAAATGATCTATTTTTTCAGTTTGAATTGGTTTGCCCTTCCCTCCCAGAAAATTTCTCACAGTATATTAAACTTGCAAACACAAGTGAAACCATAAAGTTTTCATGACAGAACAATGTATTTCAACCAGTTTGTACATAATACTGTATCTAATTTCAGGTTTGCCTAAAGGATTTTCAAAGCTGGGTAAACCTATAAATCAGACGGCTATATTTCAAGTTTTACATGGCAATGAGTGCTCTGTATACTCTTGAGAATCAAGCTTTTTTCTGGCTGGAGTTTAAGGGCCTAGAGAAATTGGTACTTTGACTACATAACATGAAAACCAGCCTGTAAATCTGATCTATGCTTCGGAATCACATTCTCTTCCATTGTTTCCTTTTTTCTCGTGGTGAAGAAATTATTGAATAAATTATTGTTGGAAGTGAGGCTAGGCTTTGCATATAAAATCATAGAAAGTTAAGGTTGGAAGGGACCTCAAGAGGTCATTCAGTCCAAACCCCTGCTCAAAGCAGAACCATCTCCAACTAGATTATCCCAGCCAAAGCTTTGTCTAGCCAGGTTTTGAAAGCCTTCAAGGATGGAGCTTCCAACACCAGTCTGGGTAACCTGTTCCAGTGCTTTACTACCATCCTAGTGAG
>NW_017729002.1:13453102-13457712 GCF_001723915.1 Gavialis gangeticus
TTTGCACTTGTCCTTGCTGAACCTCATAAGATTTCTTTTGGTCCAATCCTCAAATTTGTCTAAGTTACTCTGAATCCTAGCCCCACCCTCCAGCATATCTACTACTCTCTGCTGCTTGGTGTTATCTGCATACTTGCTGAGGGTGCACTCCATCAGATCTTCCAGGTCACTGATGAAGACATTGAACAAAAATTGGCCCCAGGACCGACCCCCTAGGGCACTCCACTTAATAGCATTTGCCAACTAGACACCAAGCCATTGATTACTGCTCTCTGAGCTTGATGCTCCAACCAGTTTTCTATCCACTTTACAGTTCATTCATCCAGCCCATGCTTTCTTAGCTTGCCTGCAAAAATGCTATGGGAGACAATATCAAAAGCCTTGCTTTTGGTATACCACATCCACCTGTCTCCCTGCATCCACAGAGCCAGTCATCTGGTCATAGAAGGCAATTAGGTTGGTCAGGCATGACTTGCCACTGGTGAATCCATGCTTACTGTTTCTAATCACCTTTTTCTCTTCCAAGTGCTTAGAAATGGATTCCTTGAGCATCTGCCTCATGTTTTTTCCAGAGACTGAGATGAGGCTGACTGGTCTAGAATTCCCTGGATCCCCCTTCTTCCCTTTCTTAAATATCAGCATTATTGCTCTTTTCCAATCATCTGGGACCTCTCCTGATTGCCATAAGTTTTCAAACATGATGGCCAATGGCTCTGCAATCACATCAGCCAATTCCCTCAGCACCCTCGAGTGCATCCCATCTGGCTCCATCGACTTGTACATGTCCAGCTTTTCTAAGTATTACCTAACCTGCTTTTTCACCACTGAGGGCTGCTCACCTCCTCCCCAGATTGTGCTGCCTGGTGCAGTAGTCTGGGAGCTGATCTTGCCTGTGAGGACTGAGGTGAAAAAGGCATTTAGCACTCAAGCCTTTTCTGCATCCTCTGTCATAAGGTTGCCTTCCCAATTCAGTAAGGGACCCACACTTCCCCTAATCCTCCTCTTGCTACTGACATACTTGTAGAAACCCTTCTTGTCACCTTTCACATCCCTTCCTAGCTGCAACTCCAATTGCTCTTTGGCCTTCCTGACTTCATCCCTGCATGCCCAAGCACTGCTCTTATAGTGTTCCTAATTATTTGTCCAAGGTCCACTTCTTATAAGCTTCTTTTCTGTAATTTAGTTTACTGAAGAGTTCCAGGCCAAGCTGTTCTTCTGCCATACTTGCTAGTCTTCCTGCACATAGGGATAATTTGTTCCTGCACTCTTAGTAAGGCTTCTTTAAAGCATAGCCAGCTCTCCTGGATTTCTTTCCCCCTCACATTGGCTTCCCATGAGTTCCCTGAGTGAGTCAAAGTCTCCTATTCTGAAGTCCAGGGTCCTTACTCTGCTGCTCTCCATCCTTCCTTTCCTCAGGATTCTGAACTCAATCATCTTGTGGTCACTGCTGCCCAAGTTGCCATCAACTACTACACTCCTCACCAATTCTTCCCTGTTTGTGAGCAGCAGGTCAAGAAGAGCATGGTCCCTAGTTGGCCGCTCCAGCACTTGCACCAGGAAGTTGTCCCCAACACTCTCCAAAATCTTCCTGGATTGCCTGAGCACTGCTGTCTTGCCCTCTCAGCAGATGTCAGGGTGACTGAAGCCCCCCATGAGAACCAGGGCCTGTAGTTGAGAAACTTCCACTAGCTGTTTGAAAAAAAGCCTCATCCACTACTTCGTCCTGGTTTGGTGACGTATAGCAGACCCCTACCACAACATCATCCTTGTTGCTCTCATAGATTCATAGATTTAGGGTCGGAAGGGACCTAGTAGATCTTCTAGCTCGACCCCCCGCCAGGGCGGGAGAACAACAAAACCCCAAAACAAGAAACGGGACTCAAATGAGTCCAGCCAGGTAGGCATCCAGCCTCTTCTTAAAGACCCCCAGGGTAGGGGCCAGCACCACTTCCTTGGAAGTTGGTTCCAGCTCCTAGCCACCCTAACTGTGAAGTAGTTTTTGCAGATGTCAGTCTCTAACCCAGAGACTATCAAGAGGCCTATCTCCGGCTTCATACTGGAACTTTGAGCAATCATAAGGCTCTTTTACATAAAGTGCAAATCCTCCTCTTCTCCCCTGCTTTTTCTTCCTGAACAGTTTGTACCCACCCATGACAGTGCTCCACTCATGCAAGTTCCCACCAAGTCTCCGTTATTCCAATAACATCACAGTTCTGTGACTTTGCAAAGACTTCCAATTCTTCCTGCCTGTTTCCCAGGTTCTGTGCATTTGTGTACAGGCACCTTAGGTAACTAGTGGATTGCCCTGATTTCTCAGGAAGTATGAGAGTATTTCCCCGTTTCCCCCTCCTGCTTGCTCTTCCTTCAGGTCTTCCACTCACCCACCTACCTCAGGGCTTTGGTTTCCATCCCCCAAGAAACCTAGTTTAATCCTTATTTGATGCCCTACCTGTTCTCATCCATCTACTCTGGAACTGTAGTAGGTAGCAGCAAAGCAACCAGTTATTCCTTGTAAACTTAACATTTCCCATTCAGATGTGCATGGGAGGGGCAGAGGTCTTATGCCTTTATTTCATGTGTAGTACAAGTCACAGTCCAACCTTTATTCAACCATCTTCACTGGTTATAAATGAATGCGCTAAAGTAAACAGAATAGCTAACATCACAGAAATCTGGGATTCTGTATTAGAGCAAGATGAATAACCTCAAAGACCAAATGAATCTACTGTTGCTTCCACTTAAGATTGCTGTCCTGGAGGATTATATACATTTTCTTATATCAGCTATGGCCAGGGTATGTGTAAAAAAAAAAAAAAAATGTACAAATAAGTTTTATAGCCTGGATAGAGTTCTTCTGAATGTGAAGAATCTGAGATTCATTTATTAATAAGGCTCCAGGCTCTGAAGACTTTTCTTGTCTCTTGGCCTCATTCCAACAAAATCACAGGAGACAGGAAAATTTGACATTAGTAGAATGATGAAATGAACAAGCTGACTTCTGGGTTTGCCTCATGGAGCAAAGGACAACACACAAGGTGCAACGTCATATGCATGCAGCAGCAACCATCTTTAAATGAAGTTCAGGTCTCTCCAGGGAAAGTTTAAAAATAGCCACTCTTCTGGCAGGAGATGTAGGTTGCAGGAGCTGGTTCTTCAGGCTTATGAAACAACTTCCTCTCTTTCACTCCATTATTTACAGAGAACAGAAGAGGTACTTAGGAAAGAAGAGTAGAAAATGGGTGAAATTTTATCCAAACAAATTGGAGATCTGGATGCCTTTGTTACACTCTTGGACTGTTCCACATACAAAGTGAATTACCAAGGAAAAGGCAGGATTTTGATGAGGTCAAGGATGACAAGAAAGGTAACTTCTTGAGGAAAGAATAATTGCATTTCACACAATATGATCAAGGAGGCTGGAGCTCAGCTATAAAAGATAAAATGTTGTGAGATAGGGTGTAATGCATAGTAAGTATGTACATAGAGTTAGATCTGTCTCTAAAGACAGGTGTCTAATAAATAGCTTCATGGTGAGATCCCAATGTAGGAAGAATGTCCAAGGAAGCATAGAACCACTTCTTCATCTCACTTTTGTTGGGTGACAGAGGCATGATCAGGAAAGAGATGGGCTGGTCAGAGTTTTGGTATACTCCTGTTGCTTAAATGGCCATTCAGGAGGAGAAGGGAGCAGGTATACATGTTGGCAAATAAGAGTAGGTGAGGCTAAAGCAGCAGTAGCATTATGGGAATACAAGCAAAATTAAAGGCCCACCTTTAGTAATCATCTCAGGTCCCAATTAAGTCAGACCATGTCCAGCACTATGTAGTAGTGGATAATGTTCTGATCACATATGGGAAATATCTCCTCATTCTGATCACATATGGGAAATATCTCTGATTAAGAAACTGGCACAGATAAGAGTTTACCTATTCCACGACTAAGGATATCTGACACTTGATATTTCCTAGAGAAGAAATCCCTCCTCCTCATCTTTACTTAGCCAGAGATAGCTAATATATCTCTATTGACCTGTAGTCACATGGAACTGGTATAGCTGCTACCAACCTCTTTACCAGATTATTTTGTGTTTGCAGCAGTATTTTCAGAATGTTAGGGTGAGATTGCACATTACAATTATACCATGTTAAAACTTGAATGATTGCACACTGAGGCTCATTAACAAGTGCAAAGTACCCTTCAGGTAGCTTAAAGTTACAGTACTTTGAGCGAGGATTATCTTTGACCTGTGTTACCTAGCTCAAGTTAAATTAACTTCTGAGTGTTCACCAGAGATAAAACCATTAATTTGCAGCCCTCCATTATCCTCGGAGGTATTGTTTCTAGGTAGACTAGCTATCATCTAGATTTCTACAATGCTGGACTGACACATAAGGACAGCAGGTGAGTGGGGAGAGGATGAGTATGGAGGAAGGGGAAAAGAGAGCAGGGGGCATGGGCATGCACAAGGGGAGAGGGTGGTCAGGCCCATCAGACTGCCTTCCCGTTTTGCTCCTCTGCCCTCCATTGTCCCCTCCACCCCTGGATTGCTACCTTTTGCCCTGATAAGCCCAAGAGCAGCAGTAGCAAGAAGGCTGATGTTCCCTCTCCT
>NW_017729002.1:13462712-13467201 GCF_001723915.1 Gavialis gangeticus
GAGTATGGAGGAAGGGGAAAAGAGAGCAGGGGGCATGGGCATGCACAAGGGGAGAGGGTGGTCAGGCCCATCAGACTGCCTTCCCGTTTTGCTCCTCTGCCCTCCATTGTCCCCTCCACCCCTGGATTGCTACCTTTTGCCCTGATAAGCCCAAGAGCAGCAGTAGCAAGAAGGCTGATGTTCCCTCTCCTTGCCTTTTTCCCACATTCACAGCAGCCTTGCTCTCCCATGTGCCCAGATCCAGACCCTGTGGAGCCACACAACGGAAGCAGGGCAAGGAGCTGCTGAGCAGCCATGAGGCCTGGTGGGGACTGATCCAAGTATGTAGGGGCTGCATGGACTACAGGGAACCTGGGAGCAGGCAGAGATGGAGAACCCCCCATTCCACTGTTTCTGACATCATCCCCATTGCTATGGAGCTGATCAAGATGGCAGGGCAGCAGCAATCCATCAAGGGTGTCCCTAGGGGTGATTTGGAGCATGACAGGAAGTGTAATCTAAATGTCTAAATGGAGGGGGGCTCCCAGCTCTAGCCTATACTGTGGCAAGAGAACCAGCAAGACGGACAGGCATCCCCTAACCTGCCCCTGTTCATCAGCCCTCTAACAGCAGGTCTTAGCAGTTCATGTTAATGATGGTATTAATGTGCACATGCTAACCTTAACACTAACTAAGGGCCTTGTTACCCATTACATTGTGAGGCACCCAAATGCTGATCAGTGTTAATGTTGATTGGTGCTGCTGCTCTCTGTTCAGGCTGAGTCCGGCCAGAGAGCAGCAGTGGCAACAGCAGCTGGGGAGGCAGGTTAACCCTTGTCTGCCTGCTGTACTGGGATAGACAGGGCAGGTAGCCACAAGTAACCAGGGAGTGGGAAGGGAAGGCAGGTGGGGGCACTGAGCCCAATGTAAGTCAGCAGGGAAGGGAGGGTGTTAACACTAAGGTATAGCCTAGAGAGGATAACATGGATCTGAGATAATCCTCCCCTGGGGTGGCATAACTTTGCATAATGAGCTCTTAAAACGAGCTTCAGGTGTTAATGTGTAGGCAATCCAGATGTTAAGAGATCTATAAGCCACCCAAAATTACAAAGGCATATACAAACCTTGCAATTAGTACCTTTTAACTCTAATGTATAATCTTACTCTTAGGAACTCCTGAACTAAGGACAGAAAGAGAAGTCCAAATTTGCCCTGCTTTCCTTGATTCACTTTTTTTATTACTCCACTTTTTGTTCATCACATTTTATGAGTACTCCAATATTAATAATGTCTTATTATTCAGTTTAATGTGACCAATTTGTTTTTATCAGCATGTATTAATTACTCTCTCTCATATGCAAGATAGGTTAATGCTCTCCAAAGTAATAGTTTCTATTGTCTTGATTTCTACTTTATCTCTCAGGTATATATTTCACTGTCTTGTTTCCTTTTTCAAGACAGTTGTATACTGCAATGATAGTTTCAAAGATTTTCCCACAATAAAACACTAAAGGTAAATCCTTTTCTTGCTCTCACTATTCTAGAGCTATTTAGTTTATTACATAATTTTCAGTTCTTTATGTCTCTGTACTTTAAAAAGGTTTCTGTCAAGCTATTTTTCATTAATTTAAAAAGATATTTACTAGCAGGCCTAGTTTTCATTAGTATTAATTCCCTTTGCTATGCCAAAGTGATGAAAAAAGACCCTAGTATAAATGAGTATCAGTCAATATGGTTTAAAACAACTCCATAACAGAAACTCAAAACTAGAATATTTTATATACACATGGCCCACACAATATTGGAGTCAGGACTTTTGAAGTGTGTTCTTAATTTTACTTCCTATTTGCTGCATGGCTTGTTCTTTAGATTCCCATCAGAAACAATAGAAAGAATAATGTGTATGGGTGGGGGGATTATTAATTAACAAACAACATTAATTAGACTGTAAGGTGCTTTGGTGCAGCTCTGGGACTCTGGAGTTGACATGTAGGTACAAACTGGTGTCAGTTTAAAAGAAAACAAAACCAAACAACATTAACATACTTGTTTTAACAAAATGTACACAGGTGTCTATAACAGGGAGCCTAGGGCTCCTGTTACTGTAAGAGAGAAAGAACAGCAGGGAGACATTTGCAAAGCATGAGCACAACTGTAGAGGAGGTCAGGGGCTATGAATACCCCATAAGGCAGTGAGGGCACATACAGGCCAGGAGAGCCCATATGAAGTAGGAAATAGGTTGAAATCAGTGGGGTCTGGGGAGGATCTGCTCACGGGAAGATAAATCAAGTTTCGCTATAAGACTCTTTTCAGCCTCCCTTTACAAATCTACTAAGAAGATCCAGCGGGGTCACCATGACTGCCCCTGGGGAGCAATCCTGCTGCAGTGGCATATAAATGAAATAAATAAAAGTGAGAGAAAAGACATGTTAAATTTGAGAAGAGGGTTTTTCCCCAAAAATCCATTAGAAGATAGCATTTAAAAAAGCTTCACACATTTAAAAAATCCCACATGCTAAAAAGCAGTGTGTGAAATTCACTTAATTTTAAATGGATTTTTAGAGACAGGAACTGATCCAGGAGGAGTGTAGTTGCACCCTCTTTCAGCTGTGCTACACATGGTCACTGTTTCATCCATTCAGCTTTTGCTAGAACCTCTGCTTTGGCATGCCTCCCACTTTCCCAGTTGCTGCTGCTTTTCCCCTTTTTCACCTACTCATAAATCCAGCAGACAAGGGAGTGGAGGGGCAAGAATGGTGTCATTCACCCCCCAGCATCCTGGAGCTGCACTGAAGTAGAGGCTCTGGCAGAATCTGCACTGACAAACTCATGTGACCACAGTTCCAGCTTGCCCCTTCTGGATCTGCCCCTGGTTAAAGAGAAATTATTTTTTATCCTACAATCTGAAGCCAATAGAACAGGGTTACAGTGGGCATATGTGCACATACACATTTACTATGCAGTACAGGTGTGCATCTACACATGCATGCCCATTCTACACAGTAAATATGGCAACTTATCCTGACTTGAGTGTAAATTTTGATACCTGCATAATGCAGGTATCAAATTCACATCTCATTAGTTACTGTGCAGTAACACACATATAGATGCCTTACTGCGCAGTAACACTATTTTTGTGGACTGACTTGGGACTAACTTTAGCATTAATGTGCTTCAATGCCTGCATGTGTAGATGCTGGTCTATTCCCGCTTACTGAGTCTCATCACAGCAGTTTGGGTGTTTTTTACATTATAAACTTACTGTACCAACCAGAAACTTCATCAGACACTCAGTACTCATTGATAGAGCTATTTCTTAAACCAAAAACAGTGCAGTTATCTTCCTGGAACTGCAAGCAGGCTCTTTACCCCTCATGTGCTTCGAATTTAAAATCTATGCAATGTGTTTTCCCTGTCACTGTGGATATGACTTGAGTCGAACCTTCTCAATGGCATTAGAAGCAAAAACAGAAATCTTCCAGCATTTTTCCCTCCTGCTTCCCATGACTAGATTCAGCCTTGCATCAGTTTTCATCAGATCCTAATATTAGTTTTGCCTTTGCTTTCACTGGGAGCAGGACAAGGCCCACAGTGAGTTAGCTGAGAGTAAAATGTTAGTACAGTGCACATGCATAAGCACTGTACACAGCCATGCCTCTTGATGCTCCTTCATTACCAAAAGCAAATGTACCTCTATTTTCATTTGTATGAATGTAAAGTATCTACATTACAAATGCTGACTCGTTAAGCTGATATTATAGATCTCCATTTATACTAAAGAAAAATATCTTAGACCTTTTCTAGTATCCTGCACTCTATTTTTTTCTTGCATCTAATTCATTTTGGATTTTGTTGTATTCTGTATGGAGCATTTCAGCCCCAGAGAATGGAGAAGTGTGAGAGTAAACATAAATAAATAATAAGAAGTGATGCAACTCTGGCATAGAGCAGGTGAGTCAGAGTTAGAGACAGGCAAACCTTCTCTTGTTTGGAGATGAAGTGAAGCACTCAGAAATTTCAATTCTTATCTGAATTATCTATTGGAATTTTGTGGACATAAAAGAAAAATATCTATTGATCAACCTTAGCAATAACTTAGATCATTTTTCAAGCCTCAGAATGATATAATGGTTTGGGCTTGGTTGAATTGTAGGTTGGTATGTAACTTATTTATGATCAATTCAATGAATAAGTAATCTACTCTAATGAGTTTATTATTTTCTAGTTTATTGCCCATGAGCCCCTAATATAGTCAACATTTTTTGCTTCATTTTTAAACACTCTGGATTGATCATGGATAGTTCTTCACGTTTGTTTTCTTGTGCAGGGACCGGGACTTCCCCACTGTGATGCCAGATGGACTCGAGCGGAACGCCTCCAGACCTCAGGTTGGGGAGGACCGGGTTAGAGAGCTTGTGGAGGGGCTGGACGTCTTCAAGTCAGCAGGTCCAGATGCTCTCCACCCCAGGGTGCTGAGGGAGCTAGCTGGGGTTATTGCAGGGCCCTTGG
>NW_017729002.1:13467427-13478713 GCF_001723915.1 Gavialis gangeticus
GGCCACCCGCATGATCCGGGGACTACAGGGCAGACCCTACACTGAAAGACTAAACCTGTTCAGCCTCCACAACAGAAGGCTGAGGGGGGACCTGGTGACTGTCTATAAACTCACTAGGGGGGACCAGAAGGGTTTAGGGGAGACACTGTTTCCCCTAGCGCCCCCTGGCATGACAAGGAACAATGGACACATTATAGAGAATAGACTTAGATTAGACATCCGCAAGAACTACTTCACAGTTAGGGCGGCTAGGAGCTGGAACCAACTTCCTAGGGAAGTGGTGCTGGTTCCTACCCTGGGGATCTTTAAGAAGAGGCTTGATGACTACCTGGCTGGACTCATTTGAGTCCAGTCTTTTCTCCCGCCCAGGTGGGGGATCGGACTTGAAGATCTATAAGGTCCCTTCCGACCCTACTCCTATGATTCTATGTTCTGCATTTCAAATCTATAATCTACAAACTCTAGTATGTATTACCATATTGAGGATGCTCTGATGAGTCATAATTTTATTCCTGATTTCTGTATGGATGCATGTATGCAAACATTTCTGGCAGATGAATTTAAATTTCAGATTCCACAAATAATTGCTAGACTTCGAAATTTGTTTTCTATGAACATCTGTGCCAGTAAATCTGACATTCTTGGAAGTTTTTTTGGAATGAAAAATACAACAAGGGTGATCATAGGGCCTGAAGCAAACTCTCTTCCTTATTTAATTTTCACCCAGCTCTGTACTTACTAAGAGTTAACTGTCGTTACTAAGATTAGCTGAGATTCTGTATTTCAGGATCCATGTTGTTTTGACATGAAATCAAATGAAACACAGCTTTTTCATATACTTCCTCTTATGTTTTCAAACAAAACTGAAAAGGATAAAAATTATTACATATTGGGCATGTCTACATGAGATGTTTTACTGCACACTAGACTAATGTGCAGTAAAGCATGACCATCTACATGTACAAAGAACTTACTGCACAGTAGATTAAGTTAAAGTGCCACTTGCTAGTACCGACACATACAGGTAGTAAAAGAAGGCACTTTAAACTAGTGTGCCAAAGCACACATGTAGACCCTGACTGGGAACAAATTGTTCTCAGTCAGGCCAGGAAGCAGGGGGCCACAACTGCTGTCTGGCTAAGCAGGGTTGGGGTGTCCCAACAGCTCCACCCGACCATGCCCCCACAGCTCCCTGCCAGCCCAGGGCTAGGACCGGGGGGAGCCTCCCCCTGGCTGCTGCTGGAGGGCAAAGTAGTGCAGGAGCAGCCCAGGATTAGGCTGCTCCTGTTGAGCTCAATTTGCTCCCAACCCAGATGCACATGTAGACATGTGCCTGTGAAGAATTTAATGCACCTTAACTTACTGTGCAGTAAATTCAGGTGTATTAATTGCATATGTAGATGTGCCCATTGAAACCAAAAGATAGGTGTTGTAAATCAATACAAGAATGATGCATTTTGCATGGTTCATGATCTAGTTTTTTCATATAATCATGTGCCTGTCAATTAATTATCTTTCTTATGGTGTTCTCCTTTTCTGTATTTAATATGATTGGTTTACCTAATTATAGTTGAAGACTGAGTAGGGAAAGAAAGAAAAACGTATCTTTGAAAGAATCCTAAATCCACTAAATTCAATGAGAGTTTTTCTATCAACTTCAATCAGCTCTGGATCATGCCCTTCAGAACTCATTTGCTCTAATTTTCATCACTCAAAGGATATCAAACTGAAGATCTCCAAATGTGTGCCACTGAAATATGCTCAGAAATCAGTACCAGATATAGTAAGCATCCTTGGAAGCAGCCTTCCAAAGAATATTTTTGTGCCAGTTATTACTGAAAGAGAATAGCTAGGTTGATTTTGAAGTCTTAACAACATACACGCACTCATACATACATATGCCGCATCCTTTGCGACAACAAAACAGGAATTGCATTTAGTAAACAATTGACTTTGTTTACTTGATTCTGAAGCTTTTCTAAATAACTAGAGAAGCGCCACCATGAAAACAAATCAGAGGAGTTTTACCATCTTTATTAATGAAGCTACTAGAGCCAAGCAATGAACAAACAGGAAGCACATGCAAACATGCTAAGAAAATTATTTCTATCAGCCCATCCTATTTGAAAGCAACTGAGAAGTTTCCATCAGATGAAAAGTAATTTTCATGATGCAAGTCTGAATAGCTCTCATCTGCAATATTATAAACCACATTCACTTGAAATCCCATATTTCCACATTTATTAAACCACAACTAAGTGGATTCATGTTGCTAAAATACTGTGTAGTTTTGTAAAGTGATATCTTTATCTTATAATTTTGAGAGAGCTTTATTTTTCAAACCACAGAGAGAAACAAAGATGTATTATCTTGAATTGCATATGATAGCTTGGATGCCTGACTGTGATGTTTGCATGGGGGAAAAATAAATACACATGCTAAGACCAAAGATTATGATAGAAATTCTTATACAGACAAATGAAATTCTGGTGTGGTAATTTCTTATGTTTACTGAGGATTCTGAAACAAACTAGAAATATGACTTTTTATTCCTATTTCAAAGGGCAGGTGGGAACTTCAAAAGTTCATAAAGTTAGCAGTCAATTGATGATTGTTAGCAGGCATTGACAGATCATTACGTTCTTACTACTCCTTAAGCATTCCAGGTGCTATGAAAACAATTTTATTTTATTTTACTTTCAATACTTCTCCAATATATATATAGAAAGGCATTTTGCCTCCCACCTGATATTGGCTAAATCCACATTAGTGCTTCTCAAGTTAATGATTACTCTGAGATTCATTTGGGAGAATCCTCTGAGTTCTTTAAAGTCAGCCAGTGGCTGCATCAGTGGAGTGGAAATGAAAGGAGAGAAAACCAAATGATATTTCTGTAACTATCCTAAGAAAAATAACACTTAAGTACTTTAGCATTTATACTGACCATGTCTACATGAGTGGAGGACTGCACATTTGTTACTGCGCAGTCATTTAGTACTTGCATAAGCTTATGCAAGTACTAAATGACTGTACAGTAACCAGCATTACCATACAGAGCCATCCCTGCACAGCTTTTTTTCTGACACTACTGCACAGTAGCAATGAGCTCATTGATGCTGTGCAGTACCTTGTTACTACTGCACAGTAATGTTGCATCACAGTTAGTGCTGGGCAATGCTACTGAGTGGTAGCAATGAGCTACTGTGCAGTAGCTCATTGCCACTGCACAGTAGCATCTCATGTAGATGTGCCCACTGAGCTACTTATGTAGCATTAAATAAGATAATACGGTATTTATATTTTGAGAAAAATAATTTTGGAGAATTCTGATTAGAAGGCTGGCCTAAAGACAGGTCTACGCTGGCCCCATGCCACAGTCCTGAGCACAGCTGTGAAGCATGTTGTGCCCGCATAGCCCTGCTCCATGCACACGGTATCCTGGCTATAAGGCAGTTTAGCTGCATTTGAGCAGTGCTGAGCATATGCTGCAGAACCACTCTTACACTGTTTTGCATGTATTCATTGGCATGTCCCCAGCACCATTCTAGCTTGGTCAGTTTTCTTGTGTCTTTGTTCCACAAGAGCAGTGCAAAGCAGCTGGAGCATTCTACAGCCTGATTATACAAACCAGATTTTAAAATTAGTGTCTAGTTTGATGACTACTTGGTAAATTTTTTTTCAAATTCAGAGAAAGGAATTTACATAGCTAATTATTCTAATGTGCTTTTACAATTAACGCAGGTACTTGTTTGACTGTTGCAGTGCACACAAATTTGCTAGAGCGCACACATATTTTTAGTGCATCTGTCTCAAGCAGAGCAAGCCAGAGCTGATTTTATGTGGAGACTCAAGCATAAATCTAAGTTTAAATTAATAAATTTTAAAGTTATTTATACCATTGCCTAGATAACATGTGAGAAGAATGCTCTAATACACATAACACAGTTTCAAATAGTGAAGTTATAACTGGATAGCTGATAAAGCTTTTATTTTTAATTGGGAGTTGATTGATTGGTAATTAACTCAAAAGAGCTAAGTTAATACATCTACAGTAAAGCACTGATGACTGTATCTTTGAATAAACTTCTGTGAAGTGTCCCTGCTAGCTTTTATAGACATATGAACTAAAGGGTGGAAGTGTTGAAAAGGCTAATGCATACCCGCTTCAGTGTGCCTCACTTAAGGATACTGTTGCCAGGCGGAGGAAATTCACCCTGAAGGCCTTGTCTAAGATACACTCTAAGATACCTCTATTTAGTCTCAGTGATGATCACACAAAATATCTATGAAGAGGATCAGGGATGTAATACTTCAGATTACAGGTACTTATTTAATGTCATCCAAGTTTACATTGTTTCATTATTATGTTGCTAGTCTATTAAAGAACATACTCATTTAAAGTTGTGCAAAGTTCAGTTATAATGTTGTTTGGCCACCACCTGCTAGCAGGTAACTGCTGTGATGTGATTGGATTCGCTTAACATCGTTTCGCTTAAAGTCACATTTTTCAAGAACTTAACTACGATGTTAAGCGAGGAGTAGCTGTATCTATCTAAAGTGCATTTTCTTCTTCCAGCTGATGAATGGGAAAGTCAGGCGATAGGTATGATATGTCAGTGTGTTGAATCTGCATGTGTGAAGCTTAAGTTACTTTGTATTGAACTTGCTCATGTATAGTTTTATTTTTTATATAGATTCATAGATGTTAGGGTTGGAAGGGACCTCAGTAGGTCATCAAGTCCGACCCCCTGCCCTGGGCAGGAAAGAGCGCTGGGGTCAGACAACCCCAGCTAAGTGCTTGTCCAGTGTCGTCTTGAAGACCCCCAAAGTAGGGGAGAGCACCACCTCCCTTGGAAGCCTATTCCAGATTCTGGCAACCCTAACTGTAAAGAAGTTCTTTATAATGTCCAACCTAAATCTGCTCTCTGTCAATTTGTGGCCATTGTTCCTAGTTACTCCAGGGGGTGCCCTAGTAAATACAGCATCTTCTATTTCCTGCTGCCCTCCCCTGATGAATTTCTAGGCAGCCACAAAATCACCTCTCAACCTTCTCTTGCGAAGGCTGAAGAGATCTAGGTCCCTCAGTCTCTCCTCGTAGGGCCTTGCCTGCAGGCCTCTGACCATACGAGTGGCCTCCTCTGAACCCTCTCAAGATTCTCCGCATCGCTTTTGAAGTGCAGTGCCCAAAACTGGATGCAGTACTCCAGCTGCAGCCTCACCAGTGCCACATAGAGGGGAAACATCACTTCCATGAACCTGTTCGTCATGCATCTGCTAATGCTTGGTAAAGTGTGGTTAGCCTTGTTGATCGCTTTGTCACATTGACAACTCATGTTCATCTTGGGGTCAACTATGACTCCCAGATCCCTTTCCACTGCTGTGCTGCTGAGAAGGTCATCCCCCAACAAGATGTATAGTTTTATTTTATACTTACAACACATTTGGTGCCAGCCTGTCTGGCAGCACTCTTTCCCACACTTGTGGCTGGAATTATTTATTTGAGAATACCTTGGACACGTAATAAGTCCCATCAAAACACAAACTGGTAAATGTGTGCATTTTGCTGGCTCCAAAATGGGGCACAAAATACTGTGACAGGAACCTTCTGAATTTTATAAAACATTCAATCTTCTTTAAAAAACGCATGGCCAATTACAGCAGCATGTCATAGCATTTAAGTGGCCCAAAAGTAACTGTGGGCTTGGCAGTCAGGAGAGCTAATTGCCTAAAGGTTAAACACAATAAGATCAATATTTTTTTCCCTTCAGCACTGAGTGGAAATCCACAGAATTCAGATTCTGAAATGGGTAGAGAATGCTCAAAACATTTGTTTTTTATATTTAATGCCAAACTCAAAAAACTGATAATTTCTCTTTGTAATTAAATATGAAATACAAAAAAAAAAGGTATTTTTTCAACATCACATGTACAGAGAGAAGACCAAAGAGACATTTGAAGTCAGAATTCTTAGAAGGTAGGGAAGCCAGAACAGCCAAAGTTATGAGGAGAAATCCATTACATTCCTGAGATTATTAAACCTGCTTATGAATTCCTAAGCGTGGGTAAATAGCCAACAACAAATGAGCAGCAGCATACTGAGGAAGCTGTGTCTATAACCTACTGCAAAAAACAACATTATAATACAGTTTAAATATAATCCACACAGTGAATTTACTCAGTGCTTGTGAGTTAATTATCAGAGCTAAAATTCTCATTGAATGCGCCTTAAAAACAAGATTTCCACATGGGAAGAGACAGTGAAGATTAGGACATGTCCTTTACAAAGAATATAAAAAGGATGCTGTGATAGAAGCAGATTAAATTAATCATATATAGAAAGTCAATCTGATGTTTAATTTACCCACTCATATACAACAACAATGGGACATCAAGTGTCTGCTTCATAACAAGAAAGAAACAATGACATCATTTTTTCTAGTAGCCCCCAATACATGAGAAGGCTTTTTTTTCTGAACAAAGAAGGCAAAACCCCATTTGACCAAAAATTCAGAACTTATACATGTAGCAAACTTTATGTATTCTGAGGAGAACTACTTTGCTAATTGCCAGCACATGAAATTAAGCATGTACACACATCTTTGTAGGACTGGAACCCCAGGATAAAGATTCTCTGAGTGAGGGACATTTCATTACTCTAAAAAGTGTATATTGCCACTCTGTTCAAAGCCTATAAGTAGCACCACAATATAACTATTAAATAAATAACTTTATATGGTGGGTACTTCATGCTGATTTCATACAAAATATTTTTGTAGCTAATCCAATCTATGATGTAGGTCTTGCCAATGTCAATTTCATATCAGTAGTCATACAGTTTAGATGACCTGATGGGTCTTTTGCATACATAATTCCTATGACACTATGGTATGGCAGTTGCTTTATCCTTTGTGTTTACGGCTGTAAAGCAAATACAGGGAAAAAATGGTTCCTTCATATATAATGGCTGACTGACAGCTTTTGTTGGTAAACTGATTTCCATTAAATCCCCATGGAAACTGTACTTATCTTTGGTTTGGTTTTTTTTGCTCCTAAAGCTAAATATTTGTGTTGTTGATTAAGAAAGCTAAACTGGAAACCTTCAATCTATTGAACATCCCATGAAAATTACTCTGTTAAAAAGAACTGTTGGTTTTCCTTCCTTTAAAAAATATTTTAAAGTATTACTGTTGAAGCTGCATATCAAAATGATCAACCAGCATTGGCAAGTTACATTATTAAGAGAAGAAAGGGCACCTTTAGGTAATTGCATCAAAATAGGCTGATGACACATTTATTGATAAGATGGATGTAGATAATGTTTATGCGTTCAATAATCTTCCCCAGCTATTATTGCATCTGTAGTGCAAAAACACGTTGGAATGAGACTCACTTCTTGATTGTTTTACCAGTATGTGAAAATGACACACCAGATCAGAAGCTGCTTAAAGAATTTTTCAATTAAATGCCACACAGGATAAGTATCCTTTGTGATGCTATTCTAATGATTCTTTGTTTTTTATTGTTATATATGCTATAAATGTATAACATTATGAACACTTTATAAATGTTATATGTTAATTTTTAAAATATCAGACACAAAGTATCAGTTGATGGATGGGTCTGGTTAACAGGATCTAAAGTTGTTACCACCTCAAACTCACCAATTCAATTCTTAGTCAGAATAGACTGACATTAATTATAATGTAATGACTGATTACTACATGCAACTCTTACCTGTATTCCCACCTGGAAATACATTATCACTAATATTCATTCCCAGAGTGTCCTTTTATCATCTCCTTTTGGCTTTTAGACACAGGTGGTGTGGTGCTACCATTTCCCACATTTGGTATGTATTTGGAGCCTGCTATGGTTGGAAACTATTTAATAAGCACTGACAATGTAGAGGAAAAACTGATCTTGGAAAAAATCTGAGGTTGTCATTTGTCAGACAGGGATATGCTTTCACTACTGCCTGTGGAAATTCAAGCATTGTCCTGCCCAGGTGATGGAGAAAAGAATCTCAAGACATAGGAAAGTCAAACCAGACATTAATGTATGATGTGATCTTAGCTAAGCAAATCTCCAGTTCAAATCATGGAAGTTAAAACTACAGGGATTGAGACTCCAGGATATGAAGTTTTGATAAAACATCTATTTATTCTAGGAATCCTTAAAATGCAAAAGTATGGTTTCCTTTTCTCGTGTTATCACCTCTTGACCAATAGATGCCCTAATGCAGAATCCAAAGGCATCCTCTCCTGATGGCATAACAGTTTCCCTGACATGACATCACACTGATATGCAGAATACAAACATATCTTCTTTCAGGTCAATATGAATCATTAATGTAACACAAATCCTGTGAGATCAACAGTACCTTCTTATAACCTCTACTGAGATGCAATTTTCTGTCTCCTCCACTTGAAGAATGTAAACTTTTAAACAATTAGGCCCCTTAGAGCTCTCACACACACATTGATTTTTTTATGGAAACAAGAATAAGTTAATATAATAATTTGCCCATTTTATTAATGTATTTTGAAAATATCAAGACTCACAGGTACATAGTAATCTGAACAAGTAGATTGCAAGTGTAATCAAGCAGCGGGAAATTCAAATCGCGGCCTTTAAAAGCCTCAGTTTGATGTAGCCCCCAGCACTCAGGAGCCAGGAGCAGCGGGGAGAGGAGGGATCCAGACACACGTGTGTCCCGCATGCACGTGTGCCTCCTTACCAGACCCAAGGCGGAGGCGGACACAGCAGCAGCGGAGCCAGCAGTGGGGGCAGCAGCAGCAGATCCCCCTAAGGTGAGTCGGCAGAGGGACCACTGAGCTGGATCCAGAGGGGAAGCTCCCCGGATTCCTCTTAGCTGAGCTGGTAGGGAGCTGCGCTCCCAAGCTGCGTCGCGCCGCATGAACACAGCGCGCCGGCATTTGTGTTGGCATTTGCGCCAGTGGGCGAGCAGGAAGGGCCAGGAGGGAGACTCCTACTAGAGCAGGGCAAAGACACTGCACTAAGCTAAAAACAAGCAGCAACTCCTACGACGGTGTTGACACGGAGTGCTGCCAGGGCACCTGACTGGGGGGAGCAGGCTACCTGGGGCTTGTCTGAGGCCTCCACCCAGACAGAGCCCATTGAGGGCTGGCATCCCCCCACCCCCTGGCCTGCAGGGGTTGCCCAGCATGGCCCAGGGGGGCAGGGATTGGGGACCCCCACACCTGTCCTGCAGGCTCCCACCTTAGGGCCCTGGAGGTGCAGATAAGGAAGCTCCGGGAGGAGGTTAGCAGGCTGAGGGGATTCAGAGAGGTGGAAGAAGAAATTGACAGCTATTTCCTTTCCCTGCAGGGCCACACACCCAAGGAAGAAGCATCTCGGGAAGTGCCCTCCACTGCAGAGTGGCAGATGATCACCTCCAGAACCAGGGCTGCTCGTAACACAGCAGTACCAGTTCCTCCAGTACAGCTGGAGAACAGGTACGAGGCCCTGGCAGCACTGGAGGAGAAGGAGGGAGAGGAAGCAACTAGAGAGGATGCAACTCCACACTCTCCATGCTTCGAACAGGCCGAAGGAGCTAAGCAGACCCAGAGGAGAAAGCACTGAGTGATCGTCATAGGTGACTCCATTTTGAGAGGTACAGAGAGCCCCATCTGTCACCAGGACCCCTTGACACGTGAGGTCTACTGCCTACCCAGGGCAAAGATTCATGATATGATGGGGATGATCCAGGCTGTGATCCAGCCCACCAATTACTACCCCATGGTCCTAATCCATGTGGGTACTAATGATGCAGCCAGGAGAAGCCCTGATCATCTGATGGCAGATTACCATGCTCTGGGGGGCATGCTGAAGGAAATAAGTGCACAGGTGGTATTCTCTTCTGTCCTACCAGTGAGCAGACGTGGAAGGCAGCATGAGACGTGCATCACAGAGACCAACTGGCAGCTTCAGGAATGGTGTCTTGAGGCAGGCTTTGGCTTCCTTGACAATGACCAACACATCATGATGAGAGACATGCTCAGATGTGATGGGCTCCACCTTTCCCCTAAAGGTAAGCGTGTGTTTTCTTCTAGGTTGGCGGATCTCCTCCAGTGGGCTTTAAACTAGGCTCATCAGAGGAAAGGGAGGACGAGGCAGGAGGAAGCCTAAACCAAGCAGCACTCAAAAGTACAGCCCAGCCTAGACCGATGAGCAGAACATATACACAGGTAAGCAACAGGGGCCAGGGCAATGCTGTGACTAGGGGGCCAGTGCACGCATCCACAGGAGGCTGCTACACAAACACTCATAGTATGTGAAACAAGCAGGAGGAACTTACCCTCCTGCTAGCTGACACCAACCCAGACATAGTGGGGCTCACTGAAATGTGGTGGGACCCAACAGACGACTGGGCGGTGAATATCAAGGGCTATAGGCTGTATAGGAGGGACAGGACAGGGAGGAAAGGTGGGGCTGTGGCGCTCTACATTAAGGAGGAATACGCAACCTCATCAGGTAGCACAGAGTCAGAGGAGGGGCAAACTGAAGTTCTCTGGGTTAGAATACAAGGCAGTCGAGGGGAAAGAGACTTAACAGTGGGGGTCTACTACAGACCACCCAACCAAGGGGAACAGCTAGACCAGGAATTCTTAAGTCAGCTCACGGAGGTAGTTAGGTCAAAGGACGTGGTCATTGTGGGTAACCTGAACTTTCCAGACATCTGCTGGGAAGAGCAGTCAGCCAGGTCTGACCACTCACATAGGTTCCTAGCCAAAATGCAGGACACCCATCTAACCCAGGAGGTGCACAGCCCCACCAGGGGAGATGCTTTGTTGGACCTGGTGCTGGTCACAGGTAATGACCTGGTGAGGGGGCTGCGGGTGCTCGACCACCTGGGCGACAGTGATCATCGCCTGCTGGAATTCACCATCCAGCGCAAGGTGAAAAAGGCCTGCAGCAAGGCAGCAGCCCTAGATTTCAGGAGGGCAGACATCAATGAGCTAAGGAGAATAGTCGGGGAAGCACTGAGGTCCTGGAGGGGAGGGGAGCCAGGTGTCTAAGAAGAGTGGTTACTCTTTAAGGAGACAATCCTCCAAGTCCAAAGGGAGGTAATTGCAACACAGATCAAAGGGAGCAGGAGAGTGCAAAAGCCTCCATGGCTCACCAAAAGCATCCAGGAATGTGTTCTAGCTAAAAGGGAGGCGTATACCCAATGGAACAGAGGGGCCATCACTAGGGAGGATTATACTGCAGTTGCTTGGGGATGCAGGGGGGCAGTCGGGAAGGCCAAGGCGGAGATGGAACTGG
>NW_017729002.1:13478840-13479664 GCF_001723915.1 Gavialis gangeticus
CTTTTCTGCCATGGCAGGGGGTCAGACTTGATGATCTGCACCCTTGATGATCTCCCAACCCTACTAACTATGAAACTAAGAAGCTACTATAAGGAAAGTCAAAAACTGAATTGTGGCAATCTCATGTTAAAAAGATACAAAGTCCCTGAAGGCTAAAGAGATAGCAGGAGACACAGACAGTGGGAGATTGAGAATCTACTAATTATCTACTGAGAATTTAGGACATTTCTGACAATTACAAATATATTAACCAATGGTTATTATTTATGGATTAACTTTGACTTTCTTTATGATTGATTACACTTGTAAGCTACTTGTTCAGATTACTATGTGCCTGTGAGTCTTGATATTTTCAAAATGCATTAATAACATGGGCAAATTAATGTATTTATTTGTTTTTGTTTCCATAAAAAAAATCAATGCGTGTGTGAGAGCTCTAAGGAGTCTGGGTGTTTAAATGTTTACATTCTTCAAGCTCATCTTTTCATTAATAGAAGCAATTGCTTTCAAAGTCATGCTTTCAAGCCTCACGTTCTGTGGATTTGTGTGTCAGAACTCTGATTCCAAAATCCCCAGGCTTATTTCTTGAGAAACTGGACATATGAAGCTAGACACAGATCAGTTTGGGTAAGTGACAAAAAATGGTTGGTTTGGAGATAAAATAAAACAACATCAGTAAATATAATTTCTGGTATAGCCAAAAGCTCACTCAAACAACCTATTCCAACAAAGATTTGACTTGTGTAAAAACAAAACAAAATAAAAAATTTGTTTTTTCTTTTCTCTTTTTTCAAAGTTTTTTCTTTTGTTTATTTCATAGTTTC
>NW_017729002.1:13479897-13491871 GCF_001723915.1 Gavialis gangeticus
ATTTCATAGTTTCATAGATGGTAGGGTTGGAAGGGACCTGAGCAGATCATCTAGTCCGACCCCCTGCCATGGCAGGAAAGAGTACTGGGGTCAAACGACCCCGGCGAGGTGTTCATCCAGCCTCCTCTTAAAGATCCCCAGGGTAGGAGCCAGCACCACTTCTCTTGGAAGTTGGTTCCAGATCCTAGCCTCCCTGACAGTGAAGTAGCGCCTCCTGATATCTACTCTGAATCTACCCTCTACCAGCTTGTGACCATTATTTCTTGTCACTCCCAGGAATGCTCGGGGGAACAGGGACTCCCCCAGTGCCTGCTGGTCTCCTCTGACTAGTTTGTAAATGGCCAGTAGATCCCCCCTCAGCCTTCTCTTATGGAGGCTGAACAGGTTCAGGTCCCTTAGCCTGTCCTCATAGGGCCTGCCTTGCTGTCCCCTGATCACACAAGTGGACCTTCTCTGGACCCTCTCCATGTTGTCCACATCCCTCCTGAAGTGCGGCACCCAGAACTGGACGCAGTACTCCAGCTGCGGCCTGACCAGTGTCGCATAGAGGGGGAGGATCACCTCCTTGGACCTGCTTGAGATGCATCTGTGGATGCATGACAAGGTACGGTTGGCCTTCCTGACTGCGTGCCCACACTGTCGGCCCACGTTCATTTTGGCATCAATAATGACTCCAAGCACCCATTTTATAAAGCAGTCCTAATGTGCCTATTTCACATAACTCACTATTAGCTTAGGACTGAATCCCATACTGAGCTCGATAATATACTTTACTTAATCCTGTTTTTAGACCCATTGGTTTCAGCTGGTTAAGTCACATGGTTCTAGTTAAGTATGTGCATACTGGTGGTTTACAGAATTGGGGATGTAAATCTTAGGGTGTAAGTAACTCCCATGCAGACAGCCACATTTTGCTTGCCTTTCCAAGCAATACGTTCACTGAAGACAGTCAGCAGTGGTCATTTTTCTGCCTTCCCAAACATACTAGTCCTAACTCTTGAAACATTTTGTGGTTCAAGATTTTATTGTGGTTTTAGATTTTATTAGGGGAGAACTACTTCAAATTGTATGAACACAAATTATGAACACCAATTAAAACTAAAATGAACCCCATAGCTGTTGTGATGGCTTATAAAGCATTTTAAACAACTAATAGCTTTCATATGAAATGAAGAAGAGAAATTCCCCACCATCACCAAGACTTTTAAGACACTTTGTGCTTTAAAATTCATTCTGTGTCTTATTAAAATGCCACAGCATCCAAATGCTGAAAAGCTTGTACCTGATTTTGATAAAAGGTCATGTTGATTTTTCTTGCTGAAAGGTTCCTACCTCCCCATTTAGTATAAATGGGAAATATTTAAAATGAAAACAAAGTAGGCTTAATGATTTATTGTACTGCATTTTTGTTGTCTGAGGCTGGATAAACTAAGCAGCAAAAGAAGTAGTTTAACTTTCTTACAAAAGCATGCAGGGATCAGATCACAATATGAAAGAACAACAGGACACTTCCCGGAAGCCTTTACAAATCCATTTGAACACTACTCACTTATATTCATTTCAGTTTCTTGAAGGCTGAAAGCCTTTGGGGCTTCGGAACCATTAAGAGTCTGTGACAATGAACCAGCACTTAGATATACAATATACATGGATAAAAAATATCTTTGTCCCTTAAATCTGCTATAAAGCTCTGTCTTTACCTTCTTACCAAATGATTTATAAGCGCCTACTGACTTCTGCAATTTGTTCTAAGAGGACCACAATGGGTTTGTTCTATTTTAAGCCTAACAAATTATAATGATAATAAAAAACAGTGTGCTTAAGAAAGAAAAAGTAAAATGATTTTTTTTTTATAACTTTGTATCTCTTTTCTGGTCAAATTATTATTCAGACTGTACAAAATGCAAAGCATTATCATATTTAATTCTTTGGAAAATGTATGATTTACAGCGTTACACATTTTTCAGTATGTATTTTATTTTCTCCAATGATTCTCAAAAACTAAAATGCTTTGTGAGAGCATGTGGCAGGCCCATGCTCACAGCACCACTACTGGCATGTCCTGCCCACCTGGCTGCCCCACCAGGTCCTACTCTTCCGCCATGACTTGAGGTTATTTAAGATTACTTGGAGGCATTGCTCAGTGCTTTTTCTCTGTCTCCACATCCCATACCCCTTACCCCTTTCCACTCAGGTGGTCTGTTCTGGTCTTGGTGATGTTGGCGACAGGCTGCTGCTGCCATTTATTCTCTCAGCACACCAGCCTGCATGGTCCCCTGCAGGAATGTGATGGGGCCTTCTTGGCTGACAAATACACAACTTAACAGTAATGAAACTCCTGAGCCACGCACAAACAGAGCATGCAAACAGGCATGCTCCAGGGGCGCAAGTAGGGGACAGGCAGGCTAGGGAGGAACTTCCCCCAAGAGGAAGGGGGACTGCCCATCGGGAGATCCCTGATGATCCCAGTGGTAGCAGCTACCAGGATGATTGAGGCTTCCCCTGTGGGAGGGGAATCCAAGGGGAGGGGCGACCAATGGGCTCTTCCAGTGAAGCCTGGAACAGCCTGATTGACTGCCGTGGTTAACGCAGGCAATTTGAACCCGAGGCTTTTAAAACTGCGGCAAGCCCCAGCCCATGGCAGTCGGGACCGGGAGCAGGAGCGGGCACACGTGCACAGCAAGCGCACATGTGCCCTTGACACACTCACCCAGGACCAGCACCAGTGGCAGCAGTGGCGGTGACAGCTGATGAAAGTTAAGCAGAGTGGAGGGGCAGGCGCAGCTGCAGTGGATCCAGAGGGAAAGCCCCTGGATCCCATTTAGCAAGAACAGCAAGGAGCCGCACTTCCAAGCCATGAGTGAACAGAGTGCGCAAACAGCCGCACTCTGTAATGGCGCACCAGCATTTGTGCCAGTGTTCGTGCAAGGTGGGCAAGCAGGAAGAGCCAGCTCAGACGTTTCATCAGGGCAGAGAGGAAGACACTTCATGCTAAAATAATGGTAAGGACACAGTGGGCTGCCAGGGACCCAGCCCCAGTGATGCTGCCTGCCCAGGGCTCCTCTGAGGCCTCCACCCAGATGGACCCCGTGGGGAGGTTAGAGCCACCTTCCCCCCCTGTCTGTGGGAGCTGCCTGGTGGAGCCTCTGTGGCCTGGGGAGGGAGTGGGGAGTGGGAGTTCCCTTGCCTGTCCCACACGTGCCCACCTTTGGGCCCTGGAGGGGCAGGTGAGGGAGCAAGCTGAGAGGAATCAGAGCTGCCTTGGACAAAATTGATGGGTATTTCCATTCTCTGCAGGGTCAAGTACGTAATGGAGAGGCACCCTGGGAAGGACCTAATGTAGCGGTATGGCAGATGGTTTCCACCAGGGCCAGGGCTACTCGTGCTGCCATAGTGTCAGCCTCCCTGGTACAACTGGGGAACAGGTATGACGCCCTGGCAGCACTGGAGGAGGACACAGGTGAAAATGACACCAGAGAAGCCAATGCCACCCCACACATGGCATAGACTGAGTGATGCCAGAACACCTAGAGGAAGAGACACCAGATCCTCATCATGGACAACTCCCTCCTGAGAGGAATGGAGGGACCCATCTGTTGCCCAGATCCTATGGCATGTGAGGTTTGCTGCCTTCCTGGAGGCGGGGTTCACGACATCACGGCGATGATTGATAGATTCATAGATTCTTAAAAGTAGGGTCAGAAGGGACCTTGTACATCATCAAGTCTGACCCCCTGCATGGGCAGGAGAGAAAACCGGGCTCAAATGACCCCAGCCAGGTAGACATCAAGTCTCCTCTTAAAGACCCCCAGGGTAGGAGCCAGCACCACTTCCCTTGGAAGTTGGTTCCAGATCCTAGATGCCCTGACTGTGAAGTAGTGCCTTTGGATGTCTAGTCTAAACCTACTCTCTAACAATTTGTGGCCATTATCCCTAGTTACCCTGGGGGGGGGGTCTCCCAAACCCTCCTGGTCCACCCTGGTGAGTTTATAGATGGGCACCAGGTCTCCCCTCAGCCTTCTCTTGTGAAGGCTGAACAGGTTAAGGTCCCGTAGCCTCTCTTTGTAGGGTCTGTCCTGCTGTCCCTGGATCATGTGGGTGGCCCTCCTCTGGACCCTTTTAGTGCTGTTGACATCCCTCCTGAAGTGCAGCTCCCAGAACTGGATGCAGTACTCCAGCTGCGGCCTGACCAGTGTTGCACAGAGGGGGAGGATCACCTCCTTGGCCCTGCTTGAGATGCAGCTGTGGATGCATGACAAGGTACGGTTAGCCCTACTGACCGCGACCTCTCATTGTTGGCCCATGTTCATTTTGGAGTCAGTAATGATCCCGAGATCTCTTTCTGCCACTGTGCTCTCAAGAAGGGAGTTTCCCAGCTTATAAGTGTGCTTCTGGTTCCCACTGCCCAAGTGCAGCACCCTGCACTTGTCAGTATTGAAACCCATCCTATTTTCATTAGCCCACCCCTGTAACCTGTCCAGGTCCTGCTCTAATCTGTCCTTCCCTACCAGTGTGCCCACCTCACCCGAATTCTTGGTATCATCAGCAAATTTAAACAGGCTTCTTTTTACCCCATCGTCCAAGTGACTAATAAAGAAATTGAACAGTGAGGAACAAAGGACCGAGTCCTGGGGGACTCCACTGCCCACTTCCCTCCAGGTGAAAAAAGACCCATCCACCACTACCCTCTGAGTATGACCCTTCAGCCAATTTGCAGTCCATCTGACTGTGTAGGCATCAATGCCACAGTCACTTAGTTTTTTTTAATGAGAATGGGGTGGGAGACAGTGTCAAAGGCCTTGCTGAAGTCCAGAAAGACTACATCCACCGCGACACCTGCATCCAGTGCTTTTCTGACTTGATCATAGAAGGCAATCAGGTTGGTCTGACAGGACCTGCCCCTAATGAAACCATGCTGGTTGCCCTTGAGCATTATCTCTGCTGCTGGCCCATCACAGATGTGCTCCTTGATGATCTTCTCAAAGAGTTTCCCCAGGATTGAAGTAATGGGCCTATAGTTGCCTGGGTACTCCCTCTTCCCTTTTTTGGAGATGGGGACCACATTGACTTTCTTCCAGTAATCTGGCATGTGGCCAGAGCACCATGAGCATGAGTGCTCATAAAGCCGTGCCAGGGGCCCCCCAATAACCCCTGCCAATTCCCTCAAAACCCTGGCATGGAGAGCATCTGGATCTGATGATTTGAACACGTCCAGCCCCTCCAGAAGCTCTTTAACCCAGTCGTCCCCAACCTTAGGCCTGGTGGCATTTCGCCTGAGCCCATCTGAAAACCTGGTCAGGGAGTCCCGGTCCCTGCTCAGGGACGTCATCCAGCCCTCTGATCACTACCCCTTGGTTCTTATCCATGTGGGCACTAATGATGCAGCTGGGAGTAGTCCGGACCATGTCATGAGAGACTACAAGGCTTTGGGGGCCAAGCTTAGGTAAACAGGAGCACAGGTAGTTTTCTCATCTGTTCTTCAAGTGAGCAGATGTGAATGGTGCCATGAAGCCTGCACTGGACAGGTCAACTGGAAGCTTTGGAGGTGGTGTTACCAGGCGGGCTTCAGATTCTTCGACCATTGCCCACACTTCCGCATAGGAGACATGCTAGGGGAGGACGGGCTACATCTCTCACCAAAAGGTAAGCATGTTTTCTCTTCCAGGTTGGCTGATCTTGTACAGTGAGCTTTAAACTAGGTTAATCGGGGGATGGGATGCAGAAATACAGGAGGACACTTAGACATCAAGCCAGGTGATGTGAGCAGGAACAACCCAGGTAAGTGACAAGGGCCCAGGCAAGCTTGGGAACAAGAGGGCAGCACAAACACCCATAGGAGGTCTTAATTGCCTCTACACAAATGCTAGAAGTATGGGGAATAAGCAGGAGAAACTTGCCCTCCTGCTAGCTAGCAAAAACCCAGGCCTGGTTGGGCTTAAAAAACCTGGTGGGATTCTACCCACGACTGGGCAGTGGACATTGAGGGCTATAGGTTGCATAGACAAGATAGAGGGAGAAATGTGGGGGAGGGGAGGTGTAGTACTGTATGTTAAAGAGCAGTACATGTCCTCAATGATCAGGATGGGTTCAGAAGAGGGGCAAACTGAGGCACTCTGGGTTAGAATGCAAGGGGGTCATGGAGAAAGGGACTTGATAGTGGGTGTCTACTACAGACTGCCTCACCAAGGGAATGAACTGGACCTGGAATTTTCAGGTCAGCTCATGGAGGCTGTAAGGACAAGGGATGTGGTTGTCATGGGTGACCTAAACTACCCAGACATCTTCTGGGAGGATCGGTCAACCAGGTCTGAACGCTCATGTAGGTTTTGTGCCTGCATACAGGACCTCCACCTAACCCAGGAGGTACATAATCCCACCAGAGGAAATGCCTTGCTGGACTTGGTCCTTGTCACAGGCAATGAACTGGTAAGGGATCCATGGGTGCTCAACTACCTAAGAGTTAGTGACCATCGTGTGCTGGAATTTACTATCCAGAACAGGGTGGTGAAAGCAAGCAGTAAAGCAAAAGTCCTTGACTTCAGGAGGGCTGACTTAAATGAGCTTAGGAGATTAGTAAGAGAGACATTGGGGACTCGAAGCTTCAGTGGGATGGGAGTCCAGGATGGGTGGTTGTTCCTTAAGGAGACAATCCGCCAAGCTCAGAGAAGTCAGTACCAACGCGAATAAAAGGGGGAAAGAGTGCTAAAAAGCCCCCTGGCTCAGTAAAGGTATCTCTTAGATTCTGACTCCGTGCAGCACCCAACAACTAGGGAGACGACAGTCTAATTACCAGTGGATCCTGTTGCTCATTAGCCAGAGCAGAGCAGGGAGCAAACACCGGCACACTTTGCTCCCAGCAGCTTTATTCAGAATGGAGACAGCTTCAGACAAGGGCCTCATGCCATAAGAGACGGGGTCCTGCCCTGAACAATAGGTTTACCCTACATTTATACACTTTGGTTTATACTCATTAACATTTATTTCTCCTTCATTCCACCTTCTGTTCCACCCATTTCTCCTCCCATCTCAAGCTCCACCTCTGTTTACTGCTTGCTTCATTAGCATGGAATTGCCTATGCATTTCATTCATTTACATGACTTCTTGCTATGAGCGCATGTCTAAGACCTTGACTCCTGCTTTTCGGTCAATGGGCGGACTTTGACCAAAACCTGGAAGCTTCTGGAGGCTTCTTCACCAATCACCATTCACCTTTTTGCATATGTTCATCTCAGATTCTGTTACCAATTATGTGTTGTTTTTCACATTCCAGTCTGTTTTTCTGTCTTACGTTGTACCATCTTCCACCTGTTTTTGGGCCCCTGTATCTTATCTCATTCCTTATTGTAGCTGGTTCACATACTCACACAGATTCACTTGTTGCTTTATTCCTCAGAAAATGGTTGACACAATTAAGATGGTTACTTAGCATAAGCAAATGGGTGGCTGAGCATAAGCATCCATAAGCAAAATCTGGTTGCCTAAGCATCTTGCAATATATTTTTAATATATCATTCTGCCTTGTGGTTAGCAGCTCTGCTAGGCCACAGGTCATGCCTTTATTAGGCTGCAAATCCAGTGCTCCCCAATAATCCAAATTATTGTCACCCTAACAGTATCCAGGAGGGCCTGAGGGCAAAAAAGGTGCCTGTGGCAGGACACTATTGGTGCCTGCCACTTCAAGGGGCCAGAAGGCAGCAGCCAGCAGGTGCTTGATTAGGGCAGCCATTTTAGATTCAGGGCTGCCCATATAAACAGAGCAGTTCTGCTGTTGGAGGCAGGCAACAACATTGCCTGGCTGGAGGGCTGCTGTTATCATCTGGAAGTAAGGGAGGAGCTGTAGGGGACGGTCAGGAGGCTCCTGGTCCTGGGCATGACCTAAAACTGCACCCTGCTAAGAGTGAGTGGCCTGCTGGGGCTCCCAGTGGTGCAGGAGTCCCCAGGAAATGCCAGGCCGGTTACCATCCAGGTGAAAGGGGGGTCAGGGCACCTTATCCCCTAGGCCCCACAACCAGATGGGTTACCCTTTGTTTGGAGGGCCCAGAGGGCGGACCCTCAGAGAGGGAGAAAAGGGCCATAGGCTCAGGCCTGTCAGAGTTTCCCCTGACTGGCCCATGCTGGGGCCAGGACTGGAATGGTCAAAGGGCCGGGGGCCCACTGGGAGGGACGCCCAAGAGTTGAGGGCCTGGGGTCCCAACAGGCCTGGAGGTGGGCCAGGGCTAGTAGCTGAAGGTCCCGGTGGAGGGATCACACCCGAAGGGGAACCAGCTCAGGGAGATATGTTGTATGATGGCGGAAGAGGCCGCCTGAGGGGAGGATTCTAGGTGGGGTCCAATAATAGGATTCTGGGGCCCAGAGTCAGGGCTGGTGATTATGTGAACATCGAGATACCATCTGCGAGGCTTGGGTTGTGGTGTAGGGGAGGAAAGGAGCTGCAAAAAGTGCCCCCTGGCATTGGGGCAGAAAATAGGCAGCCTCCTGCTTCATTGACATCTATTAACTAATTAACATCAAGGCGTGGTGGATGAGAAGGTGGGCGGTTAGCCCAGGAACAGGTGGGCGGGCCACGTGGAGATTGGCCCCGAGCAGGCCCCCTGTTACAATGACATACAATCAGTGGACACAAGAGGCAATCACCAAGGATGATTACACCTCCATTGCTTGTGATTGCAGGGAGGTGGTTAGGAAGGCCAAGGCAGAGATGGAACTAGGGCTGGTGACCAGAATTAATGATAACAAAAAGTCCTTTTTCAAATACATAGGGAGTAAGAAGACGACACCAAGCAACATGGGGCCCCTATAGAACAGGCTTGGCAATTTGCTGATTACAGCAAAGGAAAAAGCTGATCTCATCAATGACTTCTTTGCCTCCCTATTTCTAAGCAGGGACCAGGACAACTCTCCCACTAGGATTATGGACAGGCTCAGAGGGCACAATGCCATGCCTAGGGTCAGGGATGAACTAGTTAGGGAACTCTTGGAGAAGCTGGACAGGTATAAATCATCAAGTATGGATGCTCTTCATCCAAGGGTACTGAGGGAATTGGTGGAGGTTATAGCAGGGCCCCTGGCACAGCTGTATGAGCACTCATGGTGCTCTGGCCAGGTCCCAGACGACTGGAAAAGGGCCAATGTGGTCCCCATTTACAAGAAGGGGAGAAAGGAGCACCCAGGTAACTATAAGCCAGTTAGTCTCACCTCAGTCCTTGGGAAGACCTTTGAGAAAATTATCAAGGAACACATCTGTGGGGGCACAGCATGTGATGTAATGCTCAGGGGCAACCAACACAGGTTCATTGTGGGCAGATCCTGCCTGACTAACCTTGTTTTTCCTTTTACGACCAGGTCGCAAAGTCCCTGGATGAAGGCATTGAGGTGGATGTCATCTACCTGGATTTCAAGAAGGCCTTTGACACTGTTTGTTACCCCCACTCATAAAAAAACTAGGCAACTGCATTGATGCCTACACAGTCAGATGGGTGGCGAATTGGCTCAATGGTTGTACCCAGGGAGTGGTGGTGGATGGGATGTTTTTGACCTGGAGGGATATTGGCAGTGGAGTTCCCCAGGGCTTGGTCCTCGGGCCTGTGCTATTCAACTTCTTTATCAGCAACTTGGAGGTGGGTGTGGAAAGCACACTGTCCAAATTCGCTGATGACACAAAGATGTGGGGAGAAGTGGGCACACTGAAGGGGAGGGATAGAATCAAACTAGATCTAGACTGGTTACAGAGGTGGGCAGATGAGAATAGAATGGAATTCAATGCAGACAATTGCAAGGTACTGCATCTTGGGAGGAGAAACCTGCAACATGCCTATAGGCTTGTCAACACAGTGGCGGAAAGGGATCTTGGAGTCATTGTCGACTCCAGGATGGACACGAGCTGCCAATGCAAGGAAGCGGTCAGTAAGGCTAACTGCACCCTGTCGTGCATCTACAGGTGCATCACAAGCAGGTCCAGAGAAGCGATCCTTCCCCTCTATGTGGCACTGGTCAGGCCACAGTTGGAGTACTACATCTAATGCTGGGCATTAAGAGGGATGTGGCTAACCTTGAGAGGGTCCAGAGGAGGGCCAGTGGGGGCATGGTCAGAGGGCAGCAGGCCAGGCCCTATGAAGATAAGACTAAAGGGCCTGAATCTATTCAGCGTCCACAAGAGAAGACTGAGAGGGGATCTGGTGGCTGTCTATAAACTTACCACAGGGGACCAGTGGAAAATAGGTGAGGCTCTGTTCCTCTGGGCACCACCTAGGATAACAAGGAATAACAGCCACAAGTTGATTGAAAGCAGGTTCAGGGCTTGATATCAGGAGACATTACTTTACAATTAGGCCTGCCAGGCTCTTGAATGGGCTCCCAAGGGAGGTGGTGCTCTCCCATACCTTGGGGGTCTTCAAGAGGAGGTTGTATAGATATCTGGCTGGGGTATTATAATCCCAGCATTAGTTCCTGCCCAGGGCAGGGGGTCAGACTTGATGATCTGTTCAGGTCCTTTCTGCCCCTGGAAACTATGACACTAAACAAGCTCAGGTGGTGCAGGTGAGTTGGGCATCAATACTACCTGCATCTCACTTTACTTCAGTATTTAGTGTTTGGCAAGGTGGACTTTGCCTGGCCCCTGCCTCATTCCCCTTTGTGAGTAGACTTCAAGTGGGTTGGGGTTATAGGCCTGCTGGCTCCAGGCCACATACCCCAGTACTTTGTGAAAAATCCCCTCATGCTCGCTTGGGTCCTACAAGCTTGCTGCTGCTCTAGCAGGGGGTTCTGGAACTACCCACTCAAATGTGGCAGATGTAACTAAAGGGGCACTGGACAGGTTTTTCTAAGCCAGTGGGTTTCACTGGTCCCTTTCAGGCTGCACTCCTTCTGTCCCAGCTGTCCCCATGGTACCTTTCAGGGTTGTGGTGCATGCATGGGGGGTCAGTCAGGTTGGTGCCTTCTGGTCTGCCCATGATAGCTCCTGTGCTACCTGCTCTCTCTCTCTCAGGCACTTGGTCATCTGTGGCATCTCCTTCTGGCAGGTCCTCCTGCCCCTGGAAGGATCCCCTGCTGTGGTGCCACAGGTAAGCATGCTTCCCACCTCTATGGCAGGGCTCCTGTGGCAATCTGTGTCCCAGGCACCTGGCTTGGCAACCCACTCCTGCAGGAGTATGCTAGTCCCATTCCAGCTGCAGGAAGGGTCTTAGGTTACAAGTGCAATACGCCCTCTTTCTCCCTCCCCTGTGCTACCACTGAAAAGTTCCTCTTATCCCAGGAGCCCTCTGGGGCTGGACCACTTTGTGGGGCCTCTTCTGTTTGTGGTGCCAGCCAGTTCCCCAGCAGATCAGCCACCTGGGGGCCAGTACAGCAGTAAGTATGCCATAGTTTCATAGTTTGTAGGGTCGGAAGGGACCTAAGCAGATCATCAAGTCCAACCCCCTGCCATGGCAGGAAAGAGTACTGGGGTCAAACAACCCCAGTAAGATGTTCATCTAGCCTCCTCTTAAAGACCCCCAGGGTAGGAGCCAGCAGCACTTCTCTTGGAAGTTGGTTCCAGATCCTAGCTGCCCTGACCGTGAAGTAGTGCCTCCTGATATCTAGCCTGAATCTACCTTCTGCCAGCTTGTGACCGTTATTCCTGGTCACTCCTGGTAGTGCTCAGGGGAACAGGGACTCCTCCTATGCCTGCTGGTCCCCCCTGACTAGTTCGTAAATAGCCACTAGATCCCCCCTCAGCCTTCTCTTGTGGAGGCTGAACAGGTCCCTTAGCCTCTCCTCGTACAGCCTGCCCTGCTGCCCCCTGATCATGTGAGTGGCCCTCCTCTGGACCCTCTCCATGTTGTCCAAATCCCTATTGAAGTGTGGCACCCAGAACTGGACGCAGTACTCCAGCTGTAGCCTGACCAGTGCCGCATAGAGGGGAAGTGTCACCTCCTTGAACCTGTTTGAGATGCATCGGTGGATGCATGACAAGGTGCAGTTGGGCTTCCTGACTGC
>NW_017729002.1:13496871-13503085 GCF_001723915.1 Gavialis gangeticus
CCTGGGCCATGAACTTGTTATAGAGCAATTTTCCAATTGGTATCTCCATGAAGGATAATTCCCTTTTAGCCACCTTCAAAATCATTTGTTTCAGAAAGATCTTTCCTTTTTAAGGACACATTTCAGTGTCAGAACATCCATTTTGACCTAAAAAAAGCACTATGTGGAATTGTTAAATAGCTTGGTCCTAGACAATTTTTCATATCTTTTTGGCTTGTACAAATGACTATTTTTTTCTTTTCTTTTCTTTTTTGATGCTGTTCCTATGCTCTATATTAATATCTTGTTTAGTTTAGATAGGTCCCACAGACAATAGCTAACTCTGGCACTTAGTGTGCTGTTATTTTCAAGGACTAACATAGGATTCTACCCTTAGTCAAAACCCGCATGGATTCAAAGTACAGCAGAGGATTAGCTTGCATTTGAAATTCATACAAGTTTGGCTTTAGAGTATGTAGCACACAGACTAGGACAGTGGGTATTCTGCCTAAGTTAGGAGTGTAAGATTGTCTACAAAATCCAAATGTTCTCAACATTTGGGTGACAAGTGCTTGACAAAACACAACCAGTTGGGGGAACAAAATGTTAATCAGAAGCAATCATGAAAAACAAAATGTACTATTAACTGTTTGAAATAGAGCAATTTCCAATACTCTTTTGCAGTACAACAATGTTTTGGTATCAAATTTATGAGGCCATGTACTCAACTTGAATAAACTGTTTCTTCACATAAGTGGTTCTTTGTCAATTGTCTCCTTGATAAAGCTCTTGGGTTATAGTCACTATTTGCTAGATCCTGCCACTAAGTGATGGATGATGCAAACAAACATTTTTGAAAACTTTTGAAAAGTAATTGTAAATGTAATCTGTTCTACATCCATTAAGAGCACAAGAATATCCCAAACAATAGAGTCTTATTGATTACAGTAGGAGTTCTCTACTCTTTTATTTTTCAGATTACCTAACAGTATGAGACATCTTGTCCCTCTCTCTGACTCACTTTACTTCCGTAGGCCACCAGAAATGGCCTGACAGAGCATTAGTGTTCTGCTGACCAGCACTTAAAAATCCTAGTAGTATTCTAATAATATTTATAGCTGAATCCCAGGGAGGTGACCCACATATTCATTGACTACTTGTTAGAATTCAAAACAAGCATGCTTCTGCATCCTTTTATACTACCCCTCACACTTGGAAAACTACCTCATAAACATGCACAAAGCTACCTCATCTCCTGTCCAGTCCCCTAATAAAGCTGTTGTTTGTCATGACAGCTACAAAAGCCTCAACAAAGGTTAGGTTATGCATGTGTTATAACTGTTGCCTTCTAATATTTTCTCATTATACCTTGAACTCCTTTGTCTATAACCACTTACTAGTCCTTGTCTTAAAAGTAGACTGTAAGGTCTTTGGCACAGGGACTGTATTTTTGCTGTGAGTTTGCATAGCAACTAGCATAATGGATCCTCATCCTGGGAAGTTCCCATGTGTAATACTAGTCAATAAATTTACATTAATAATAATGGAAAAGGGTGGTCTTTTCCTTTAAGAGGGAACAATCAGCCCAGTTGGGAGAGCCCAGCTGCAGGGCACTTGGATAGGCAGGGAGCGTCCTGCTAGGAGCTTTTATTCCCAGAAGAATAAACAGGAGAGGAGGAAACAAGCCAAAAATGCAATTGCTTGTTATAAGAAGGGGACCAGGCTGTTGTGTTGGGAGCCAGAACCAAAACCAAAGGGCTCCTCCTTGAGCATCCAGGACAGGGAAAAAGTAAATTTGTTTTGTTCGTTTATTTGTTGGCTTGGTTGTTACCTAAAGACTGTGTTACTTGAAAAGACTGGCTGAGGAGCAACTTGTAGAGCAAAGCCTTCTGAAAGAATCCTGCAGGTTAGGTAACCCACTTATATGTATTATAATTCATCTTTACTAATATTTATAAGGTAAGATGAGATAAAAGCCCACGTGAGATGAATCATATGAGCCATTTCTCTTCCACCTACATTGTTAGGTTGCCCCATTATGTTGAAAGCACAGGAAAGACAAGTCATTTCTAAAACATTAACAGAAAAATCAGGGGAGACCCTTATTCCTCTTTCTGTGTTTAGCTCTAGTCACAGACAGTAGAGGCAGTAGAACAAAAAAGTGGCAAACCAGCTGTACCATTCACTGCAGCACTTAAGTGAGAGCTGAACTCACTGAGGGGGAATCTGGCTGGAGAAGAAGCTCAGTCTCTGACTCAGAATAACTTCCAGGGGCAGGTTAGACTACTATGGAGAGGCAAAATAGTGGGGGTGGGGCAAGGAGATTCATGGTGGGGGATAGGGATATAGGATATGCCTGAGAAGAACCCTTGGTAGAAATATGCACACATATATTCCCAAAGCAATACAATTCTCAAATCTCAGAAGCTAATTTGAAAGTTCAGATAAATGCACTTTAGACTGCCCTGGACCTCCCAAAATTTTCTCTCAGTTGAGCAAAAGACCAAATTCTGTCCTAGCTAGGCATGATATAATATCATGCTCTTGTCAACAGATCAAAAGGAAGGTCATAATAGAGGCAGGGTAAAAACTGGAAGAGACAGTAAGTGTATATATTTAGGGCAATTTTTAGAAGCACTTAAGTGAACAGACCAGGGCACCCGAGTCAAGTTTGTAACTTTTAAGTCCATACTTCTTTTTTATCCTAAAAGAGAAAGTTGTAAGTTAAGAAATCATTTCTGAGGAAGTTTGCATACCTCAAGTACCGTTATCTCATTAGACAACTCTTCACTACCCAATGCTGATGGACGGAGAGACCTTGGCTTAAAAAAGTGAAGCAGAACCTGAATAGGCATAACTGGACAGTTAAGCACCATGGACAGTAGTGTTATACAAGGCAGCATTTTTCTTCTGCTGGCAGTCACAGTGGTGGGTATTTTTGCACTCCTTCCCTCAGAGTTGGTACCTGGGGGAGGTACCCCAGTTTTTTCCCCTTTGTTATGCTATGGGTGGTTATGGATAGCAAACATGATAACTAGATCCAGGGAACATGTGAAGCATAGTGTTGATGTGGATCCACAATACAGTGATGTCAGCACACCTCAGCTGACTAAGCTGATTGCTAATAAACTGCTAAGGATTGCTATCTCATTTCAACAGCAAGAACTGCAAGATCACTTGTATCTTTGGAACTTTGGGCTACCTGATTTGGTCTTAGAAGAAGAAACATTTTGCATCATTTAAGATAAAATTTTTTTAGCATAAGCAGTCATTCCTTAACTCTGCCCTTCTTCTGAATATCCAGATGCAAAAATCCATATGTAAAAATGTATTTCAAAGTATGCACTGTTGTCATGGTAGAAACTGTAGCAGTTAATGAGACTCAAACAAAGAGGAAAGGTAGAATCTGACTTGCTCTGCACAGGTTAATTGCAGGTTGGAGTATAAAGAGTTGGCATCAGAAAAACATAAATAGGGAGGGCCTGCGTGCTCTTTCCTTGTTCCCTACCACTACAACTGAAAGTGTTCAGAAGAGACAACATGAGCTGAAAATTCTTCAATTTAACAGAGAGCTGCTGTCAGGGAATTTTGCCTTAAAGCTTTTGGAATTCACTCCTCTGCCCTTAGTCTGTGATAGCTGCAATCTGTTGTTTGTTTGGCATGCTGCAACACCCATCTCCCTTTCTGAGGACAGCCAGGGTGCTAAGGCTGGGTCAGATGTATTATAAAGGGGAGGTTAGGGTATTCTCTCTTTCTCCTTAAGGTCATTAAAAAATGGCTATAATTTAAGCAATTAGAAATGGATACAAAGTCTCTATGTCTGGAAAGATTTTCCTTAAAAATAAGTAATTAAATATAACTAAGAAACAGGGAGTGGGGAAGATGCTTGAAAACACTTCTTTACTCTGCAGTCTAGGTAGCCCTTTTTCTCTTTGGCCACGCTCCCTTTTATTCTCAGCATTCAATATTTAATTTACAATAGATAAACTAAAAATAAATAGTATAATTTTTAGTTGCATGAATACACACACTCTGCACAGTACTAAAATACTTTATTTGTGGTTGATCTACCACACTATAAATACACACATACAAAGTTGGGGAGACTGATAATGCATGCAAAGTATGTAAGAGTTTGTGTTGCCCCTGAATGCATTCACTTTGGTGATAACCATGGTCATTAACTACAAGGCTGACTTTCTACTTATATTGTTTCCAAATGAGGAGAGATTTCTCTCTAGTTACAGTGTATAGGTCTCTGTAAATTTCAATCCCTTCAGTGGCTGAAGGTTCATGTACTAGTAAGAACTGAAGGGTGATTTTAAATTGCTTATGCATTGCTTTAGGATTTTTCCAACGATTGCTGTACACTATACTCAGTAGATTAAGGCACAGCCATAGCAAGGATGTAGAGAGATCAGATATCAACTTCCCAGTCGCTAAGCCAGTGCAGTGACCCTGTTAGTCTTGGTGAAAAAGAATCAAGGCAAGTTAACACCTGGATCAGCTTCTGATGCATAACATCCTGGGGACATAGTTTGGCAGCATAAGTGTTTTACACTGAGGCTAGGGACAGACATTCAAAAAGCTGGAGCCTAAATTGATTAAATCTGTGCAGGTTAGTCTAACCTGCCTAGACTGAACCAGTTTGCAAGTGACCAGACATTCCCTCTGGATTGAGGAAATGCAGACACATGCTCATAGTTGCTCAGGCCAGGAGCTGGGGGACACTGGAGCATGCCCTTGGCTGCAGGGAAGCTGTGTTGGGGCGGGGGGTATAGTCTGCTCCAGCAGTAGCCTAGAGTGAACTGGCCAGGGAGGGGGTTGAATTCCCCCCTCCCTGTCCCATGGACCCAAGGTGGGGTCTGTCTGGTGCTCCCCACTCACTGCAACAGCAGCAGGGGTGTGGTGAGATGCTGAAAAATTCCCCTCTCTGCCCCCTCTGCCCCTGGGAGACCATAGCAAGATCTGACCACCGCTGCCACCACTCACTATCTGTGTGAAGTGAGTGGTGGGATAAGCCCCTTCTTGTCCCCACCCCATGTGTAATGTTTGTCCCTAGCCTGAGTGTATTGGTAATGATGCTGATTTTTTACCTCCTTTACTTTTAAAAGCATCATACAATTACACAGCAACAATTATTAGAAATTAAGGTGGCAAAAAATATTGTCTTTTTTTTAAACCTAGAAATAACAGTAAAGGGATATCACTCTTTTGCTTGCTGAGATCTATCTGTCTAGAGCCTACAGATGTTACATATATTATACAATCATTCTTCCATCAGAGTTAGAAAAGAATCTGCTAACATGGTTAAGACAAAGAGCTATGAATCTTTTTGCTTCATTATAATTAATCACCAACTGAAATTAATATTTCATTTGTGCATACTATCATTAGCCTCATTATATACAGCATCATATATAAGTCCATAACTAAGGAACAAAGATGAGTATACATCATTAAAGTAGGATGTGTGTAATTTTTTGTAACTTTTTATATAGAGTTACAAAGTAAGTACATATATGTAATTACAAAATAAGTTGTGTGTGTGTATCTATAGAGAGAATAAGGGAAAGAAATATAATATGAATATATATATATATTGTTCATGGATATGGCTACATATGGCTCAGATTCTCATATTAGCTTAATGGAGTCAGATGCCCAAATATATATATTTATTTCTCTCCCTTATTCTCTATATATACACGCACACAACTTATTTTATAATTGTATATATACAGGAAACCCTCGCTATTTGTGGGTTCGACATTCATGGTTTCAAATATTTGCGAATGCCAAACCCGCATCTTAAAGGAGCTCCTCAGGAGCTCTGCACTTGCTGCCGCTGCACTCCCACTGCCACTGCCACACTCCCGCCACTGCCAGCACAGCTATGCCCACCCCCCACAGCCAGTGGGACCACTGCGTTCATGAACACAGACAGCATTCATGAATGCAGGGCCTTACTCACAGATTTTGGGCTCACAGGGGATATGAGAATGTATCCCCCACATATGATGAGGGTCTCCTGTACTTACTTTGTAACTCCATATACGGAGTTAAAAATAATTACATACATCCTACTTTAATGACCTATACTTATCTTTGTTCCTTCGTTATGAACTTTTATATGCTGTATATAATGAGGCTAATGATGGTATGCACAAATGAAATATTAATCACAGTTGATCAATTGTGTATATATATATATATATATATATATATATATATA
>NW_017729002.1:13508085-13508536 GCF_001723915.1 Gavialis gangeticus
AAAGTTTAGAAAGACATGAGGCTTGCATGTCTCTAGTCCCTCCTATTGGTTTATTCTTAAAAAGCCCACCTTGCCCTTCTATCCCTTATCTATTGCATGCTCCCTCTCTCTCTCTCTGTGTGTGTGTGTATATATATATATATATATATATATATATATATATATATATATTTATTTATTTCTGTCACTTATTCTCCACATACACGCACACACACACACACATATACGCGTGTGCACACGCGCACACACACATATACACGCGTGCACACGCGCGCGCACACACACACGCGCGTGCACACGCACACACACACACACATATACGCGTGTGCACACGCACACACACACATATACACGCGTGCACACGCGCGCGCACACACACACGCGCGTGCACACGCACACACACACGCGCGTGCACACGCACACACACACACACACACACATACACACACAC
>NW_017729002.1:13508547-13509458 GCF_001723915.1 Gavialis gangeticus
CACTGTAATACAAAACATTTTGTACCTCCAAATCCTGTAGACAACCATGCCTTCCCCATATGTAAATTAAAAATCAGTTAGTTATTTTCCACTGTGAATACGCAATGAATTACTACCACCACCACCACCGTTTCGATTTTTAGACGTTCCAAGAACAAAGTTTTTAAAAGACAATCCATTCCCCTCATCCAAAGCTGATATAAAGAATGTGTCCAATTACAAGTAAAAAAACAAAAAACAAACAAAAACAAACAAACCTCTCTCTCTCTCCAATCGGAAAACATAACCTAGGCAAACGAAGTGTGTGTGAAACGGATTCATTCATTTACTTGTATACGGTGTACTCAAGTTATTGCGCACCATGCAACAAATGCAAGAGTAACTCTGTGGAGTTTTATGACCCAGGTGATACAGAAGGTCAAAGACAACCTTCTGAACTTACAGAAATAGGTATCTGTAAAGCAAAGAAAACGTGTCAAGAGGGGCAACAGAGACTCAGCTAAAGTGCTGCATCTTTTTTGCCAAAGCTATGCTTTTGGTCAAACCTTCTGTTCAACTGATTTCATCATAAAAATGCTTCTGCAGAATCCACAATTGTTCTTCCAGTCACTTGGAATGGGACACTCACTTACTGTGGCCGCCATGTGCTCACTTGCAAGCATCATCCCGACTTTTTTTTTGGTGGTTCCCAAGTTACGTATTTTAGTTTGTTCCCCTTTCCAAGGGCTTGGATGTACTGCCCTGCTGCCTACTCACACTATTTCCTTTAAAAAAAAAAAAAAAATCTTGCTCCAAGCAAGGTCCGTCAGCAATGTGACATTTCCCTCTCAACGCTCTGCTTCCCCACAAGAACGGGGACCAGCCTTTCCAACTCTACCCCGATAGCTTTCCAAGAGACAGGCACCTCACTT
>NW_017729002.1:13514458-13548216 GCF_001723915.1 Gavialis gangeticus
CACACACACACACACACACACACACACACACACACACTCAACTGTAAATAAAAAAATATCTGTATTGTTTTTAAACCATGACAGCTATTCTAGTTTACCTGATTGATATAATCTCAACTCATTACATAGAGTTGAATCAAAGTAGAATTTTGGGGGAAAACCAAAAGGACATGAAACAATAGCAGAGAACACCATGGGCCCCTAAAGGAATGTCCTTACTCTGCATGAATCCAATTAGGCTGGAAATGTTCTCCTCAACTCCCAAACTAGCATCAAATGGATACTAATGCCAGAGCTGGGGTTCAATGTACTGGCTCAGCTGGAAGGAAAATGTTTAACCTCGTCATTTTCTAAGCAAGACATTTTAAATCTTTCAGTTTTGTGACCCAAACAATTTGACAAATTAGAAAAAAATTCATGAAGAATTTTAGTTTGTCCAGAACCAGTTTTCAGTGAACAAAGTATTCAGCCAGGTTGTTTTTTGCCCAACTATGCTGAAAATCTGGTCTTAGGAGCAAAGGATTCAGTGAGAAGCAGCAGATGGAGAGAAGTTCCTGACAAAGAGAGGCACAGAGGATGCTCTGTGAGACTGCCATACCCAGCACATAAATGAGGAGATGTTGACTTAACAGAATTAATTACACCTTAACAAGGGAAGAATAAAAAGTACAGATAAAAAAAAAAACAGGCACATAAGAGTATTGGTTTAGCTTTTGTTTCTGGTTGCTATATATCTTTGTTTAATGAATAAATGATGTTCTCATCAGAAGCAGCTGACTTTGAGACGCTCTGATTTTTAACCAGGGTGCTGCAACACCCCAACACCCTGAGGTACTATGAGATCCTTTTAAGGATGTCACATGGTTCTCCATATTAACATAGTAGATGTGAAAACACATGCACATGATACACAAGATAAACCGAGATTTCAAATAGGAATCTATGGTGTCAAAACCATTCTGACCTATTGTGATATTTTAGAGCTCCTTGCAAAAAAAGAATTGAGTTATTATTTTTCTGTACTCAAAAAAATAGTCAAAGACAAGAGCTGGCAAGGGATGACTTGAGTCTAACAAGGGATAACAGTTAGGCTTAGGGAATGGTGCGAGAAGCACAGGTGAAACCCCATCATGCCCCTGCACCCCGAAGCCCCCCAATGACCTCCAAAAGCCACGGAGTGCCCCCGCTGACCCCCAGCACAGCTGGAGGTAAGCAGGGCCATGGTGGGAGGGGACTAGCCCAGCTCAGCTGCAGGGAGGTGGCTGACTTGGAGCTCAGGAGCGTCTCACCCTGCCCCAGCTCCTACTTTGCCCAGCCCCACACGAAGCCACATAACTGAAGCCTCGCATACACGCCATGTAAACAGGTGCACTTGTCTGTCTGGCATGTGAGTTAGCGTGGAGTTTGTGCAGGAGGGTGAGCAGGAGGGCCCGAGGCCCTGCCTGCGCACCCTAGGGAAGGCAGTCCCAGCCACAGCCAGCCTCCCAGCAGCACCATGTGGATGTGCACATGTCGCAACCTGACACTCCCCTCAGGGTCTGTGATCCCCGCTGCTGGCGCCTCGGAGGCTTCCACCCAAATGCAGCCCATGCTTCCATTCTCCACACAAACAGAGCCCCTGGCTCTAGGCTGCAGGGGCTGCCTGTCATTTTTTCAGAATCTGGGGTCTGGGAGCATGGCCACTTCCCCTTCTGGGGTCTGCTCCCTTTTGGGGTCTCTGGCGTGCCAGCTGGAGAGACTGCGTGCCATCAGGGACTGTGAGCAGGAGATCGACTCCTACTGCCAGGCCCTTCTCCCCCAGGAGGCGGAGGGTAGACCATGGTTTCCCTCCAGGATAAGGGAGGACTCTAGGACCTCCCATGCTTCCCAGCCAAGGGGTTGGACCAAGGTGGTAAAGCACTCCAAGGCCCGCTGCACCAAGATCCCCACCCCTCTGGAGCTTTGCAACAGGTATGAACCTCTTGCAGCCCCAGCAGAGCCTGCTAAGCTGCCAGCTCCCACAGGCAACACAGGCTTAGCTGTAGCTACTGCCCCTGCTCTTCCTAAGACAACCCGCAAAGTGTTTGTCATGGGAGACTCCATCCTGAGAGGGACTCAGGGGGCAATCTGCCACCCTGAACCCTTAGCCCGGGAAGTTTGCTGCTTCCTGGGAGCCCATATCTGAGACAGTGAAAAGATCCCTGAGCTCCTCCAGCCCACTGACCACTACCCTATGCTCCTTATCCACGTGGACACAAATGACATGGCTCGGAGAATTCCCAGCCGGGTCATGAAGCACTACAGGGATTTGGGAACAGGGCTTAAGGGGCTGGGAGTACGGGTGGTGTTCTCTTTGATCCTCCCAGTCTCAGGCTATGGGCTGAGGAAGGAGAGGTGAATTGAGGTAGTGAACCAAAGACTGTGGTGCTGGTGTCATAGGGAAGGCTTTGGCTTCCATGACCACTGTCCACTTTTTGGTGAGAGAGACAATGAGCTGCTGGGAAGGGATGGCCTCCACCTCTCTCCCCTGGGGGGGAGGCTCTTCTCAGCCAGACTGGCTGACCTGCTCCACCAGACTTTAAACTAAGCCCGCTGGGGGATGGGGGGACTACGGCCACTGCTGGCCTGCTGAGCAACCCTTCCAAAGCCATCTGGCCATGGCACTTAAGGGAGCCCACTCCTGCCCCAGCCCTGGAATGATCTGTGGGCAAGGTAAAAGCCTCCAAGGGAACACTTGCCTGCCTGTACACAAATTCCAGGAGCTTGGGGAACAAACAGGAGGAACTTGGGGAACAAACAGGAGGAACTTGGGGAACAAAGAGGAGGAACTGCTCGACACAGACAATTACAATGTCATAGGGATAATGGAGACCTGGTGGGACTCCACCCATGACTGGGCCACAGGTATAGATGGCTATACCTTGTACAGGAGAGATTGAGTGGATAAAATGGGTGGGGGTGTAGCTCAAGGAAAGCTGCGCGATGCTGCAAGCCGACATTGGCACCCAGGGTGGATGACTAGAGGCCCTCTGGGTTAAAATCCATGGGGAACACAGCACAGGGGATGCAATGGTGAGAGTCTACTATAGACCTCTGACCCAGGATCAAGAGCTTGACCAGGAGTTCGCCAAGAAATTGGCCGAATCCACACACTCCCAGTCCATGGTTGCCATGGGAGACTTCAACTAGCCAGATATCTCATGGGAAGAGCACTCAGCCAAATCCAAATGGTCACAAGCTTTCTTATGTGCGTGGATGACCTCTATCTGACACAAGAAGTCTACAGGCTGAGAGGCAAAGCAATGCTCAGCCTGGTATTGGCAACAGGGGATGACCTTATCAGTGACCTAATGATTGAAGGGAAGCTGGGTGACAGTGACCATGAGCTGATCACCTTCACCATCCACCATAAATCTGGCAAGTCAGTCAGCAACACAGAAGTCCTCAACTTCAGAAAAGCTGATTTTGACAAGCTCAGGAAGCTTGTCAGTGAGGACCTAAGGGACTATGACCCAAAGGGGAGGGGAGGGGAGTGCAGTGGTCAGTCAGCGACCGGAGGCAGAGCGGGGTCCCCCACGGCCAATCAGGGGGTGCACATGCACCCCAATGCACCCCCTATGCATCGCCACTGGAAAACTGGAAATTCAATGACATTTGGGCATCTGACACCATTAAGCTACCAGGAGAATCTGAGCCATGTGTAATATACCCATGAACATAATCAAAATGTTATTACGCTGCATCTCAGGGAATTATCCTGCTAGGTATTATTATCATTGCCTATTAAATGTCAAAACTGAGAACAAAACTGTTTTGCTATTTCAGAAAACTACTCAGAATTTTTTTTAAAAAATCATTCCACAGTTAATAATTTTAAGTGTTTTTCATGAAGGAGACCCTACTTGAAGAGGGCCTGGAGGTCAGCATTCTCCTCTGAGATGTGGAAGGCCAAGAGTCAAGCTTTGCTCTGCCTGATTCAGAGGAAACTGATTTCCTTACTTCCCAGGTTTGGGCTACAGGGTTTCAGTCTCTCTGGCACACTTGATATTCATACAATGTAGAAAGGAAATAGGTAGCCTAGAATAACTAGCTGCCTAGTGGGGCACCCTACTATAAAACCCTGGTCACCATCAGGTGGAGCCAATATTGATACAGGTCTCCCATATCTCAAGTGAGTTTCCTGACTGCACAGCTTTTGACAAGTCTAGAGTTGCTTTCAGCGTCTCTCATTCTGACAAGAAAGCTGAACTTCAGACCCTTTTTTTGACAAAAGATCAATTGAAAGAATATGTCTCAATGAATAATTTTAGTTTTGATGAATCAGCATTTTCTGGCATTGTTTTGAAACCTACTTCTATTAACAGATCATGAAAACTGATGCACAGTGAAATTAAATGATTTTACCAAGAAAAACACTGTCAATTTTTTTTTTTCTGACACACTTTTACCCATTGAGAACTGTTCTTAATGGCCTTGTTATGCTGTGACTTTTATAAACGATTATCAGTGTTAGTGCTAGCTTGGCGTTTGGAGCAGTCATGCCCTTAGTTTAGCAACTTTCTCTGACTGTACCCCAGCTGCACATGTGGGACTTGCCATTAGAGGCCTGGTGAGCGGGGGTAAGACTAAGAGGTGCAGCTGTGAGTTGCCACTACAGGGCTGCCGAGTCAAGACAGACTTCTATCCCTGCTCTACAGGTGGGTTGGTGTGAGTGATCATGGGATACTAGAGGACTTCAACTTGGGCAGCATATCTGTGGGGAGTGGTCACACCTTAATGGAGTATGAGCTGGGTAGCATAGATCATTGATAATCCAATCCGGCCCTGGAGTGGCATAACTTTGAGCTGCATAACGAGTGCTTAAAATCTGTTTAAGGTGTTAATTTGCAGCAGTCTAGGGGTTAAGAGCTCCAAAGGGCACCCAAAATCACCATGTAACAGGGGTTTAAGATGCAACAAGTAAGATGCCTTTCCTTTTTTGACTGCAGTGGAACACTAAGATATATGACTGCCAAAATGGTGTAATGTACAGCAATGTTGAACATCATGTACTGCAAGGTTGTAACATGAACTACAATTCTCAGAAGCCTTTAGGGGTTGGGAGGAAGGAACTGCAAAGTGCATTACAACTCTCAAAAAGTGGCAGCAGGCAGGAGGAAGTGGAAGGAACAGTGTCAGAACATGGGTTGGCATGGCCAGAGTTGGAAGGAGTGGTAGAGCTAGGACTGTGAGTTGCAGCAGTGGGGCTCAAATGTGGAGCCCAGGAGGATGGCAATTAAGCATTTTATGGGACCAGAGACTGCTTTGTGGGCCTCTGGAGCTGTAGGCAAGTTTAAGGTTAAAGTGTACATATTACAGTGTTATGTGTTTTCTACCCATTACCTGTTCTTGGGTGATTTCACCACAGTGCCTCTGTTTACTTCTTGTTACCCAGATCCTAAGTGATTGTACCTTAATATTCATATTTATTTACCTGTAACTGTCTTCCTCTCTTTATCCCATTGGCTTGTGCCCCTAATTCTCAGCATCCCCTATATAAAACTGGGAACTTCTCATGCTGGCTCCCTGTGCCAGTTTCTGGACTTATGGGGTTTGGTACAATGGCTTATAGAACTAAGGATAATTTTGTAAGGCACAAAAGGCATTTAGGCACCTAAATGTTATCAAAAGTCAATAGTAGAGGGGTGCCTAACCATATTTGTGTCTTTAGATATCTCCTGCACAAGTTGTTAAACCACCACACAACACACTAATACTACAAATGGGAATTGACTGTCCATGTGAATTAGAAATCAAAATGCAGCTGGAGATGGATATAACTAAGCTGAGCTCCTTCTTTTGATCCTGTAATTTGATGATAAAGAGGAAGATACGTATAACTGTCCCTGGCATCATTAGAAACTGCTTTCCCCTCAACTATCTGTATCAGATTAAATGTTTTCATCACTTTCATTCCCCACCCCACTTAGTGATAGCTGTGTTTTTTGGCAAACATCTGCAATAAAACTGCTTCTCTGTTTATGGAGCTAAATAAACAACACATGGTAGGTTTAATGAATCCAGTCATCTCCCTCTTTAAATGACTTTCAGCTCATTTTCTCTTGATCATAGACAGCAGCTGTGTTTAATGAGCTGGAAGAGGAACAGGTCAATAAAAAGTATATGCATGTTGTTAAAGTATCTATCAAATACATGTGGACCATCTAATTCTTTCAACCCAACTACCAACTCTTAATAGAAATGAACAACAACAGGTCCCAACCACCAAGATTAAGGTTCATTTCCTCACTCATTGGGTCAATAAAGCCTGAACTTTCCAAGTCATTTCCTGGGGTGCTGGTGGTAGCCGTGTTGGTCCGAGGACGTAGGCAGGCAAGGTTCTTTGGTAAATGTGATACCTTTTATTAGACAAACTAAATAGTTCGGAAAAAAATTCTTTGCAAGCTTTTGGGTGCTCATGCCTAAAAGCTTGCAAAGCAATTTTCTCCAACTATTTAGTTGGTCTAATAAAAAAAGTAATTTCCTAGCAAATTAATCTGCCCCTGTACAGAAGATAAATACTGAGCCTTTGTACAGCTTCTTTCATTTTGGACAACTCTGATGATTATTTTGTAGAATCTGCCCTATTTATTGGTTTTATTAAAGGCCAGATCGTGGAGTCAAATGTTTCCATCTTAGTCTCAGCTGTAGGGTTAGAAAGGTTTTTTTAGCCTTGTGACTGCAGAGAAAAATTTGAAAAAAGTTAGTCACAGTCTGAAAAAATGGGAGACAGATCAAAAGAAGCCTATTTATTTTTAAGTCACATGACTTTAAAGCAATTGTTAGGATTTTAAGGAGGGTTGTGTCATTATTTTTATGTCCTGAATTCATAGCATTATTTTTCTATTAAATTAAAAGCAAAGATTAATTCCCTTTTTGGGTGGGGTGGGGGGGATCTTTATCGTTTGGACCAATATCACTACATCTTGTTAGATAGACACAGGATGCATCTACATATGTGCCTTAATGCACAGTAGCTTATTTTCCTGCACATTAAAGCATCGTGTCAAAAATCATGCTAATATTCTAATGCACAGTAAAAATAGACTACTGCACATTAAGTAGTCTAAACAGCATGCACTAAAACACCACTGCACATTAGGGCAGCCTACTTCATATTTATTAGGGCTGTGTGAGGCTTCAGACAGAGCTTCAGATCTGAAGAAGCTTTGGACACTCTGGGGTCTGAAGCAGCACATCCGGGTTGAAGTGCTGCCTTGTTCGGCTTCCCGAAGCAGTTTGGAGCTTCTGAAGTGCTTCGGAGCCTGCCTTGGAGCCACCTTGGAGATCTGACCATAGGGTATAATGGGGAAACAATAAAATATCTTTAACTTTGTTGTTTTTTGTCTGATTTAGATGAAACCTGCAGGGGTGGTAGCTTCTGCTGAGAGCCTGTCACACTTCAAGAAGATCAGTGCAGGGGTTTTGGGGGAACAGCACCCCAAATTCTTGAAAGCAAATGTATGCAGTCCCAGGATTCTTGAAAGCAAATGATGTAATCCCAGGATAACTGTTTAGACGCACTGCAGTGTCCTGGCATAAATTGTTAATATTTCTTATCTTACAAAACTTTTTAGGATCCTTTTATGCCAGGACAACAAACATGGAGATCTGAATGACTATAATTTGTCCCAAAACAAAATGGTTTACCCTGAGACAAATGTGATGTCTGTTCATAAACCTAGACTTTCTTACTGAACACTCCTCAGCCATGGATTTCTTTAGGTCACAGTGACTTTTTAAAGCTTATGTTTACGAATGAAGTATTGAAAAGTAACAGTTGCTATTTCCCCTTTGAGGGCACTTTTATGTGTGTTCTGGGGGTGGAAGAGGTGGCACTTTAATTACAGCAGTTCTGAGAGACACTCTAATTAAAGCACCACAGTGTCTCATGTATCATTCAATGAGTTTTAGTTCAAGTGCCTCCACCACCATGTTGAAGCACGGGAACACTGATACATGAGATGCAGAGCCTTGCCGGTGCACGGTGATTACCACACTCCAGCAGACTTGATTAATCGAGTCTGCTCCAATGTGCTGGAATTACAGCATGTTGAAGCAGTCTCCACACTTGTGCAGGCATCCCAGAGACCCATCTCAAATTTCTGAACTGAGTTCCCATTTAGAAAATACTTCAAGAAATAAGCTATGCCTCTAGCAGCCCAGTATTTCTAATCCCTCTAAGAGAGCAGTCTTGGCAATAGAAAATAATTTGCTAGAGTACCAAAACACTGATCAAACTAGTCTTGAGGCAGGAGAGAGAGCACTGAATCTTTTGAGTTTGTTCTTTTATTTTGGTATTACGAAACCTTGGAAATACTGAGTTGGTCCACTTCAAAAGTTGGCTTTACGTAGGCATACAAGAAACAGGCAAGGACTTGTTAGTGGCACCTCACATACCAACCCCAGTAAGAACTCTTAGCGTTAACCTTTGTAAGAACAGATAGAACATCTAATTAGCTGTTTCCCTGCTTATTTTCTATAGAGGACTGGTACCACTGGGGAGTCTTCTGGATTCAGTACAAGATAAAAATCTATGCTGGGAATATTCAAAGGAAAATGTGATTTGTTAAATATTGCATCTAATAACTGAATCCACAGATGCTGGTCACCTGCCACTAAAATGGCCAATACTTGAGATTTTTAAATAAAGGTGAACATAGTACATCCAAATAGAGTAAGTGGTGAAATAAATATTTATTTCTGGAGGGCAGAAGGCTAGCAAGGCCCAGAAGAAGGGTGTGATATTATAGGCATTTTTATTTTCTAGAAATAAAGGTGGCAAAAGCATGTTAAACCCTTTTTTTCTTGACTGCATTAAAAGCAAAGACTCAGTAATAGAAGAATTGGAGGTTTCCTATGAAAATGTATTGACATATCAGTCTTGAGCTGAAGGATGCTGGATTAGGGATGGTGGAAAGTAAGAGACAAAGTGGAAAGAGAGTCACTCAGTAGAAACAGATATCCCATTTGTGCCAGCTTACATTTTTTTTATGGCAGCACAAAGGTTGAACTAATAGACTTACCTTTTGTTGTACCACCTGAAAGGAAAAATCAGTGGTACAACAAAAGGTGCCAATAGACTCTGTCACTTTACTGTAGTGGTCATATATTACCTCTGTGGCACTTCCCCACCCCAGCAGACCTTGCAAAGGATATCCTCCCTGTGTGTCTGCAAGCACGGATGGGAGAGTGAGAATCCCACCCCCGCGATGCTGGCAGATACAAGGGCAAATCCCTCTTTAAGAGATTTTCCCAGGTATTTCTGCAAACATGGCAGGGGGAACCCATTGTTCAAGAACTTACCCTCAATGCTTGCAGACGCGTGGGGAAATCCTTTACAGAGGGACATGTGGTGGCACTGCTGATTGTGCCTCGCTGACAATGTCTGTTTTGAGCCTCAGTTGGAGAAGCAGCAGCGGTAGTGAATGAAGACAAGCAGGTCATCATCAGCCAACCTGAGCCACAACAATCAGACTCTCTATGTCTGTATCATACTTATAGGCCTCAGTACAGCTCTCCACATTGTGCTTCTTACCTGCTTCTTATGTGCTTTTAAGAATTGGTTGATGAACTAGTATCTCCTAGGTTTTTTTCTACTCAGCATAAAAGAGGGAGGAAGAAAGATGCAGAAGGGTCACAAGTTAAAACTGAAAATTGTGAGACTACTGCTGGTGGAGACTACTGCTCCTGTGCTTTTCCTGGGCTCTTCTGTTGCCTCGTTGCTGTAATGACCCCCATGGCTGCAGAAACTGCTGTGCTTTAGCAGCCACGAAATAGTACAATGGTAGGATAAAATCATCCTCATTACAAACAGCTTCCCTTTTAGGGTTATCCACATGGAGGGTGAAATTAACCCCATGCATTAAGTCAGCAACCTTGAAATCCAACTAAACCTTAACAACAGGATTTGTGTTGCCTGCATTGGCACATCCAAAGAAAATAAAATTAGTCTTTTATAATTCACCTCATATTTTACAAACCACTGGCCAACTTTAAAAAACACTAGCACCATAGGGTTTCCATTTAAGAACCTACATAAAAAATCCAGGTTTTCATTGTCCTCAGTAGGAGCTGTGGCGATCACTGTTGAAAAGCAAAGAGGAGCCAATTTACACTTCTTTCTGGCTTTTTATGTCCCTTAAGGCAGAATGCGGACAGTGCTGTTCCTAAACCTTAAATATTTTCTCTCCCTCATACAGTAAGTTTTGGACTTTTGGATAGCCTGTGGTTCAAAACTAATTTAATGCTGTCCTGAAAACTCTTCAAGGATTCATTAGGAATGAAACAAGTTAAGTTTTATAGTAATTCCTCTTAAAAAGATCACCAGTTTTTTTATCGCAAATTACACAATTTCTAGAGAATGTCTCATGTTGTTAAAAAAATTCTATTACTACTACTATATTACTACTACACACAATTTAATGTAGTAACTCATTTGGTTAGGTATTATACAAGCACAATACAGTTAAGTGGTGCATGTGCTATTAAATGCTACAGGTCTTTCTCGCTGAGTATGGATGTCATTGAAATTCTGTTTAAAGCAAAATTTTCAACCCCCCCCACCAAAAAAAAAAAACACCCAACAAAAAAACCGCACAAACCCAACCCTGTAAGTCCCAATGAAAATCTATTGAACTTAGGCTCCTAAGTCACAAAGTCATTTTACCATTCATCATATTATTAGATCTAATGGGTTAGTAACGTGTGGCATTTGTTGTATTGTTTTATTTGTTATGGCTATAACAGAATGAACTGCTTCTGTGCCAATTTGATTATATGGTACTTGGGAATGCTTAATGCTGAACAGTTACGATTACAATTTATCTCAGCATATGTTACAGCAGTGATTCTCAAACTATTTTGTGTACCATTCACTGCCCTTCCAGAATTTTCAAGCATCCTACACCGCTGTTTCTTTCACAGTTAGGTAGCAAACCATCAGTTTTTAAAATAGCACTGCTTTGGTATAAATTCAACCCTGCTTAACTACCAGGCCTGTAGTTTGGTGCACCCTCTGACACACTACATCACGCAATATTGTCTTATAGGGACATGGTTCTGTAAACCCCATAGGTAGTATATTTCATTTACCTACATTTTTAAAAAATGAAGATGCATTCATTGTCCATGGGGATTTCTTGGTTAATTTCAGTTGGAATGTGGGTCCTGAAATTGTCTTATTTTTAAAGTGGTTTCAATTTATATGATGCTTAACCTAAATATCCATAAAAGAGGTGAGGAGAGGACTGTTATGGTATATAATGGTGAAAATCCTGATCCTTTCCCACTGAAATCAAAATTAATTGTTTGTCATTGACTTTAATGATCAACTACTAACTGCTCTGAGAAGAAAAAAAAAACAAAACAAGCTGGTTTGTTACTACTGGTTGAGAGGCAGAATTTTTATTTTGATTTATAGAGTTCTGAAAATCTGTGATATAGCCATGCCTATAGCCATAGCTTTTCTATGATCTGGATGAGGTACAGAAAGGTACAAATCTATCCATGTCTGGTTAAGCTTCTGCCCTTCCTCAGTCAATCAATAATACATGCATTTTGTCTCATCTTCTAGTCCAACACAAAAGAAGTTGGGGAGAAGGCAGCACAAGTTGTTTGACAGCAGCATTGTGGAAAGAATAATAGAAAACAGTCTAACCTGTCTTGATTCACACTTCAGAAGAGGAAGAGGCAGAGAATGTGTGTCCATCAAAAGAGAGGCTAAAGCCTAAAATCTCATTTGCCTTGGTGTCCCAGGGAGAAATCAAACTGATATCCCACAGATTAAAGAACCTGTATCAACTCAATGTAGGATTTACAGCAGGGTATTACAATTAAACTATATTATTAATCTATCACTAATGCTTCCCTGCAGTTTAAGGCCATATGATTTAATTCAGCAGAGCACTTAAATGCAAATGCATGCTTAATTTTAAGCATAAGACTGATCAGAGCTTAACTGAGATGTGTGTTTTAGTACTTTTCTGAGGCAGGGTCTTCATGCACAGCTCCTGCAGGCTGAAGCAGGAATGTGCTTGATTAAAAATCTAGTAGGGATCTGAAATTCAGTCCCTAACTGAATGTTATAATTTTGAATCGTAGAAAGAAAATTTTAATAAATTACAAAATACTAATCTACCTTACAATGTGTTGTTTTATTGGATCTTTGATTAATTGAAGTTTGGGCAAAGCGATTGACCCATGAATAATTGCCAGTTCATTCTAAAATTTCCATTCTCTCTTTCTCATCATTAGTCTGGGTGAACTTTAAAAGTACTTAATTAAAAATGATTGGACCAGATCTTCAAAAACATGATTTAGACCTTGACTCCTGAACTAGAACAAATTATCAGTCACACTCTTCAAATATAAACTCAGTAGAAGAATGGCTCAAAGATAGAAACAAAATGCTACCTTCATTTTTAGTTTGAATGATTCTTCTCTATTTGGGAAAGAGGCCAATCTCTCTAATTACCTTTCTCTTAAGTATTTTCATCTCTTGCTGAGAAATTTTTTTTCAGCTGCAACTACATTCACCAATATACAACTGAATCAAGTAAAACGTGTCCTGAATTTTTGTTGAATTCACCACATTTCAGCCAGAATACTTCAAAAAATGAAAAATTGCAAATTTCACTTTTTCAAAACAAAACGTCTATCTTTTATTCATTATGACTTTTTATTAAGAAATTTATTTTAAATATAATGTTAAAAATAATGTTGGTAATAAAATGGTTCTCTTGGGGGTCAAATTTATGTTGGTTCTTGAAAACTGTATTTTTTTTTCACTTGTATAAAGTTTTTGTTCAAGGCGAACTCCAAATTATTTTTGTCCCAATTGTTCAATATTGCAAGGAAACCAAACAGTGAGGTATTTAAACATGAGTTTAAAGCCCATTGTCACATTTCTCTTTCTACAAGAGCTCAGGGTTTTTATCATTTGAAAGGTAAGACCTAGGAATCTGAATTACTAAGGGACTCAGTTCATTAAAGGGTACTCTACACTTTGCCAGAATTCCCTGAAGCTCAGATTTAATCAACAGATCCCTGCTTCATACTTACAGCATTGTTCATCTTCAGTATAAACAAATAAATAGATCCCCATGAACACCACTATTTTTTAAATCACGGTTTCACAGATCCCTAGTGCTGGGAGACTGGAGCCATGTCCTGTGGCTGCTTCGACCCAGCTAGATCTGGCCACTGGGAGGCACGCTGCAGGGAACCAGGATCTACAGCTTCTGGGCCTGAGAGTCCGCAGCGGTTGCAGGATCCACAGCTAGGAAGGCTCAAGGTCCAAGACAGCCGATGGGGCTCCCAGAAGCAGGTAAAACCCTAGTACCGATGCACAATAAAGCTTGAGAGTACACATTTTGAAGCCTAACTTTATAGCTGATTGGAGCTTTTTATGGCAGGATAGCTACTTCGTATGCATAACTACTCTTAAGGTAATTACACAATTAACCAGTTAATTGTAGGATACCTGTAACGTGTAGAGGTGGCCTGTGAAATTTATATTTGTCCAGGTTACTCTCTTGACAAAAATACTTGACAGCTCTTTTTTTCTCATTCTGTTATTTCAAATCTTCTACCACTTTCTACTTCAAAAGTTTCTTGATTGCTCCTACCTTTTTCCCTAGTTCAGTCCCAGGTAAAATTCCCAGAGTACTTCTTTTGCCCCTTCTCACTACTACTATCTCTTCCTAATGGATCAGACACCAGTTAGGGCGGCTAGGATCTGGAACCAACTTCCAAGGGAAGTGGTGCTGGCTCCTACCCTGGGGGTCTTTAAGAGGAGGCGGGATGCCTACCTAGCTGGGATCATTTGAGCCCAGTTTTTTCTCCTGCCCTGGCAGGAGGTCAGACTTGAAGATCTATAAGGTCCCTTCCGACCCAACTTCTATGATTCTATTATTCTATGACCATTCCAATCTATGATGTATGTACTGCCCACAGACACTGTACATTCTTGTTTCGAGAAATGGACCTTACAATTTTGCTGTATGTTGGCATCCATATATTATATCAGGAGACCAAAACGTTGTTTTGACATAACTTGATAATAAAAATAACATTTGATGTGATTAACATGAAAATTTGTTCCATCTTCTGTTTATACATTCTTTGACTCATTAATAAATTACTAAAGCTGACTGAATAATTTGCAATGAATAATTTCTGTGATGAAGTTAGATGCATTTCATGCCTGTGATATATCGCAGGCTTTCTGGCATGTATTTGTTATGCAAAAGTTTTTGGTAATTTTTTTTGGTAAAGTTTTCTACTTTGAAATGATTAAGTTACAGTGTTTGATATGTACATTATAACAGATAGCTGCAATTTGTAGAAAGGGACCCATCCTATACCACTAAAATCAAAATGAGGCTTTAACTTCACTTCAATAGGAAATTGATTATTTCCCTTGATTCTCTTTGTCTTCTGACATGAATATTTGGACATGCAGCATAGAAGTCAATTTCTTGTGAACAGTCCTGCCAGTTAAACCCAACCAAATAAATATCTATAGAAAACATATGTAAAATGGATGGAAGCCTAGCCAAATAGAATATTATTATTATTATTATTATTATATTAGTCCAGCTTTAATAATGCTCCCAAGTCCTAAAAAGAAAAGTTTTAGGATAGTTTTATATTGCACATTAATCATAAATTAGTTAAAAGATTGTTTAACATACTTAAGCATAAGCAAAGACCTACATATTACACCACAAAACTTCAAGCTCATGAATTTCCAATTTGAACTCAACAGTTTTGCTGATTCCTTACATATTAAGCATGTGTATATGTCTCTCCAAAATGATAGTTTGTTCAGTATAGCAAGATTGGAAACAGACAAAACAGCCAGCTATATTTTCAGACATAAATCTCTTTTGGTTTTTATTTAAATATAAATTGCTAGGATAGTCACTTGAGATGCTCAGTTAATTTTCTATTTACAACTGTTCCTCCCAATATAAAATTTAGTGATATCAAGTTTCCCAATAAAATAAAAATTAATACTTCTATTTAAAAAGTCTTCTTTTCTTTCACTATTTTTTTCAGAAAGACTTTAACTCTGTTATGCAGTCAGCTCTGTTTATCTGGTACCAACTCCCCTGCCTCTAATTACTTTTTTCCAGAATTATTATTATTATTATTTTATTTTTTTTTTTACCAAAAAGGATAAAATTAATAATATCTTTTTGTAAGCCACCCAAAACCATGTTTAAATTACAGAACTGAATTGAAAATCCTAGCAAGGAAATGGGAAACAATTATGCTCTTATCTGTTCAGATTTTGATATCATGCCAGAGACCTATGCTTAGATGTCCTAAATGTATTCTGCTTTATAACATTAGGCATAACAGCATAAGTTTAATTTTTTTTTTAATTTACAATCTGAAAAATGTTGTTAGCAAGAAAGGTAAAGGTTTCTTCCTAGACTGCATTTTATCAAAGAGTTTAATTAAAAAGGAACATCCCTTTGAGCTCTGAGTTAAATAATTATATTCCTTGAAAGAAAGTGTACCCGGCAAGTTGAAAATAAGAAGTGTTCTTTCAGACAGAAACCTTAAGATACGTGAAAGTGAACTTTTTATTACAGTTTAAAATAAAGCAAGAGTTCACATGCAATTATTTCCTTCCCTAGAACAGCTGAAAATTCTGGAAGCAATGCATACTTCTAAATTATGTATATGCACTAATCATCTGAACTCTCCAATTTGCTTAATACCCACCAGCCCCTGTCACTCTCTACACATGCATTTCAGTGGAATAAATTAATATGCCGTAGGATAGTACTGTTCCTGACAGTACTATCTTATGGTGGAGTTAATTAATTTATTGTGCCCTAACACTGGAGGATGTGTAAACTGTGATGGTTTACTGTGGAGCTAGTCAACTCAGCAGTAAAGAGTATGTATAGATGCATGCAGTGTGTACTAGATCAAGTTGTCACATTTCCCATTAATGGTTCACTTTTCAGTGGTTTATTTTATTCTCCAAACATTCCATCAGCATTCAGCATATTTGCTAGACCTATACTAGTTATGAAAGAACCAGACCTGTGGACCATGGGGATGAAAAAGCCATACTTTCCTTTCTGACTTAGGGAAGCATTCATGGGAGTGTGAGCCAGGAGAAGCCTATAAGTATGTCTATTTCCACCAAAAAAAAAAGGACCTGCCAAAAGACATATCCAGGATCCTGGTGAGGCCACACCCCTTTGGCTGTGTGGTACATCTACCATGAGCTCTCTGGCTGTTAGTGCAGTGCTGCTGCCATTGGCACATCCCTGCTGATGATTTCAGCAGCAGGGGAAAAGCGGGGGTGAATGGAGGTGCTTATCTCCTCATTTCTAGATATGCAAGAATGCAGGGGCTCTAGCTCTAACCAGCTGGTGAACTCAGAACTCAAAGCATATGTAGAACTCCAGCTGATATGCCAGTTCACTGTACATGTGCCACACAGCCAAAGAGGAACGTGACTGTACCCTGGCCCTGTATATTCACTCGCACTCTGCACAAGCTGCATAATGAAAAATATGGTCACTTTTTTGTTACATGCTAGAGATGCTGTAAGGATTGTTATCAGGCAAACTCTGAAGAATGGAGCTGGGCATGCCTGGCAGAGCTCTAACAACAGTTTTTTACCACAACAGTTTTTTACCACCTTGCATATGCAGGGGGAGAGTATGTAGGAAAAGCTGATTTATTTAGGTGGTCTTGGGATTATCTTGGAAGAGACAGAACCCTTGTATTCTAGTGTCCATTTGATCCACATGCTTCATTTTACATAATTTTATTTTTAAGTCTAAAGGAAGGAGAACAAGTCGTGAGGCAGGAGGTACTGGTTTTTGCTTTGATCCAAAGTGTCCTTGTACATGTGCAGGTAGAAAGGCAACTCAGCCAAAAGGGCCTAGAAAAGTCCAAAAACATGGTGTGGCAATTATTAAGCAATTATATTTTGGAAGGTGCCTAGAGTATTTTGCACAAATATATAGGAATTGCCATACTACAGGGGAGATAAATCCATTTAACCTAATACCCACACTCTGATACTGATTGTTAACTGAATTTTCTCTAACTGTTAAGAAACTGAAAAAAACAGATGTTTCCAATCTACCTTTTCTTATACTATTCATTATTTTAGATAATTTTATCATAGTCCAACATAATGTCTTGGAAGCATTTATTACATTAGAGCACTTGGAATTCACATTCAGCATTAGGCAAGTGCTTTATTTTGCATGTTTGTCTCAATGGAAGAGAGAACAGAGATGTAAGCTGAGTAAGATGAAGCTTTACCCTACGTAGGTAGAAATATGGTGAAAAGATAATATTCCAAAGAGTGACAGCCTTATAGAAATGCAAGGGGAAAATCTATTGTATGCTGGCCTCATATTTTTGTATGCATGTCTTTTTGACATTTGTACCCACTTATGCCAGACCACCAGCTCTCAGGTGGCTCAGGACCATGCTAGCCAAGTTTGGGCCTTTCCTGTTTTGGGCATTCTGGGTCATTGCATGATTTTCCCTTGTGAGGTCTCCTACTTACCTGCCATGTCTTAGATTTGTAATAAATTGAGGGAGGTTCCTTTTCTGTTAAAGACCACCCTTGTGTGCTCTCAGCAAGGACATTTCTTGGGGCTCCTCCTTCCCTACATCCTATTCATATGTCAACCTGTAGTTGGTATGCAGTTTGGTGCTAATGGTTCTGGATCAATGAGGCCAGCCAAGCCAGATGATCTCCTACCCTGACAGATACTTTTATACGAGTGGGATGGTTTGGCACAATTGACCAGCTTACAGTGTTGGTAAGTCAATATAAGTAATCTCATCAAACAGTATAATCATAAGGAAAAAACAGAAACAAATCCTAGCCAAAGTATTCCTTGTACTTAGATCAGTGTGTCCAGACACAGAACTAAAAATTAAGCCATGAGGTTCATTAATTCATTAAGGCTTTGCCATCAAAATAAGAATGGTTCCTACCCAGTTCCTGTGATCACCTTGGGTCCTCAATGGGAAATCAGGTCCTCTCAGCCCTGTGGTGCCCTGACAGACAGGATGGGGGTCTCAGCCAAAGCCACCAAAAAAATGAAAGCAAAACAAAACAAAGAACTAGTGGCATCCCTCAGGGTTCATTACTTGGACCATTGCTTTTCAACATGTTCATCAATTATTTGGATTTGAGTATTAAAAGCAAACTGGCAGAGTTTGCTGGTGACACCAAACTATGGGAGAGCATGTTCATGTTCAGAGATAGGCTGGCAATACAGGCTGACATGGACAGTCTCATGACGTGAGCAGACCTCAACCTGATGTCATTTAATACGAAGAAATGTGAAGTGCTCCATCTGGGGAGAAATATTCCAGAACACACTTATAGGCTTGGCAGTGATCCTCTTGCCAGAACCACAATTGAATAAGACCTGGGTATCATGAGTGATAACCAAATGAACACAAGCCACCAATGTGATGGCATAGCTGGCAGAGCTAATCAAACACTGGCATGCATCCACTAAGGCATCTTGAGCAAGACTAAGGATGTCATCCTCCCACTCTACTCAGCCTTCATGAGATCACAGCTGGAGTACTGTGTCTAGTTCTGGGCACTGCACTTCCGGAAGGATGTGGAGAAACTTGAGAGAGTCCAAAGGAGGGCCACACACATGATTAGAGGCCTAGAGACCAGGTCATATGAGGAGAGACTGAAAGACTTAGGACTGTTCAGCCTGGAGAAGAGAAAGCTCAGAAGGGACTTGGTGGCAGCTTATAAATATATCAAGGAAGTACATCAGGGTTTTGGGGAGTGTCTATTCACCAAGACCCTCCACAGGAGGATAAGAAATAATGGGTGCTTCTTTAAAAGTTGAGTCCTGAGGGTTTGGAACAGCACCCTCCCCCCGCCCCCCAGAGGTGGTAGTCATCTACCCTGGTGATCTTCAAAAAAGTCTTATCAAATGTATTGTATCTTGATGCCCATCTTGCTGGGGTCATCTGATCCCAACAGTTTTTCCTACCCGAGTGCAGGGGGGCTGGACCTGATGATCTGTAAGGTCCCTTCCAGCCCCTAACACCTATAAAACTATAAAAAGGGAGGCTGCGTTTTCTAGCCACACCCATGCGTGCCTCTGGTTGCTGAACCTTGAGGTCCTGGGTCCTTCTTCTTCCCAGGCAGTGTTGGCACTAGGACCTGGGAGATATCCCTCTGGATATCCCTTCTGTGGAGCTGGTGAAGCATTCTTCTGGGATCACTGACCGGGAGCATGCACCAACTGTGCTGCATCTCCGTGTTCTTCTCACGCTGCTCTGCATCTGGTCTAGTAGCAGGTCCCTAGCATGGGCATCTGATAGTACTCTCCTGTGCCCATGCAGCTTTACTGCCAGTTTACTTAAGAATCATGCAGGCAGTATTTCATAACACTCTGTGCCCTCTGCAGCTGCACCTGTAGTAGGCAAGCTTGTTCCAGTTCCAGTCCTTACTGGGCAAAGTGATGGACTATTTCATGTCCCTCTGACACCCTTCAAGCTCTGAAGCTGGGGTTTCCATCCCCAGGAACCTGTCACACCGTGACAACCATAACCATAACCAGAATGGCACCTTTCTTATGCCCTGTTTCCCTTATCAGCTTGTTATATGATAATATCAGGGTTATTTTTAAGGCTGAGTATGGCTCCTTGTTCTGCAGAATGGAGTAAAGCATTGAGTAATGCTTGACAAAGTAAAGTAAACTGAGTAAAGTAAGCATTGTTGTTTTTTGATAATCTCAGAGTGGGCATGAAGGTGGAAACAGTTTATATATAGGTCTAGAGAGAGGCTGTTGCCCTCAGGTGAAGTCCAGGAGCTGCCCCTTCTGCATTCAAATCACTCTTTCTATTTGTTATATTGCTCTGTGCATGTCCTTTCACAGCATCTGATAAGCTCAGGCTTACAAAAGCGTATGCACTTCTGATTTAGCTTGTCCATAAGATGTCTCTACTCTGCCATCTCTACCCTGCCTTCTTTCTTCAGACAAACATTGTAACTACTTCTCTCTGCTAAGGAGCAGTTGCATGTTCTTCCAATGACGGGAATTACTTTGATCTGAAAAGGTACGCCTTTTGCTCCCTGTCAAGTTTCCAAAATATTTAGAAAGGAATGGAATTACTACTGTTGTTCTCAAGACAATATCTGACCAGCACATTTTAAGGTCACGTAGAAATGACTGAAAAAAAAATCACTGCTGAGGGAAATGTTTTCATTTATGTATGCTAAATTAGAGACTTGTAAATATTATGTTGAAATATTACATTAAAATATATGTAATAGCAGTGAAATCGTGGAAGTCTTCTTAACAAAAACACAAGTAGATTTGTGCTGATTAAATTTCATTTAAAAGTTATTGAAAAGTGCAATTGGGCAATGTCCTTGTTTAGTCATGCTGTCTTTCAGCACAGGACCTAATTACCTCATTTGAGTGCTTGACCATGCTGTCTATAGGCACTACTCTATAACCATACGTTATTACTGCAGGATTCCTGATTCCTGTGTTATCCAAGAAATAATTCCACAAGATTCTATCAAGATATGAGTCATGTCTCCCTCTTGTGGCTGGTGCACATGGACAGCAAAAGACTGCTGCTGTGAGTCATTCCTTCAGTTGAAGTGGTAGAAGTTTATGCCATAAATCTAAATATTATGGGTTTCACCATAGTTAATGAACCTTATGGTGGTTTGGTATGATGGAGTTTATTTCTTTTTTGTAAAGAGGATATTAGCAACACAAATCAATGCTGAAAAGAATGTTATGGTTATGGTTGTAAAGAATGTTAAAATTGATAAATATTAGATTCCAACCTGAAAACATGTGCCTCTGGCTCACATATTATGAGTATTTAATTATATGATACAGACCTCACTACATAAAACTCCAATAGCTAAAAAGGCAGCCATTTATATTGGAAAAATAGTACTAGTCATTTGTTATTCCCATACATCTAAATTATAATGGCATAATTTATGCCACGCGAAGTTGGCTATTTCATGCAATTTAGCTGTTTTCATTGGTTTCACTTCTAACAGTGTCCCTAAAATAAACTTTTCCTTTAACTGTTTCAATGCTAATATCTGCCATAGTCTTACTGTCTACCTCACATACCGAACATACAGCTGTTAGCCCAATGAGCCTCACAGAAGAAGAATATACCACACTGTTCTATGGGACTTCTGCCTTCAAGGACTAGAACAGACAGTAATGGATGAGACATAGGCTGCAATTAGAGGATAGATGTTCCACTGCATTTTAGGCACTAGAGGTGAAACCAGGAGAGCTAAGCTCCGTACAAAGCTTCCCTATGTGATACTGAACAAAACTACCATAATAAATAAGTTCCAGAGGAGCAAACTAAGACTACCTGTTGTACTTTCAATCCAACATCTTTTACACACTTAAAAACCACTTAGAAAGATAAACATATATTTAAAGAAAGGCCATAATTAAGTATTGAGTCTTAGCAAATGTATTACATCACAAAGGCTACATACAGATATTCAAGAAGCCTGAGGCAGAATTGATTCAAGATATGAGGTTTTCTGTAAGTGGTGTAGTTAAATCAGTAATGAACAGAACACACATTCACCCTTTGGTAGCAGATGTAAATCTTAGACCAAGCTCTGCCATTTTCAAACCAGTCTATGTGTGCTGATCTTTTGTTCTGTTACAGGTATAGACTGGTTTTGTGTGCCGAACTTCTGGCCTATTACGTGTATAGACCGGTTTCAAATTACTTGTACTGTAACTGTTCCTTGTAATGTCTGTAACTGGCCAAAAAGTTTGCATTATACATACAGACAAGAACCATTTTAATTAAGCTTATTCAGTACAGATCAGTCATATTAGCAGCACATTCTGCATGGCTGTCGCATCTACATATAACTCCATACATATATTGCATAAAGTTAACAAAAATGGCTTGAAGGTGGGAAAAAAGCATGCAGTTGAGTACCTGGAAAAGCAAAAGTATGATTAAGAATAGCCAGCATGGATTTAGGCAGGGGAGGTTATGCTTAACTAATCTCTGAGAGTTCTTTGAAGATATTACTGCCATGATAGATAAGGGAAATTCAGTAGTTGTAATGCATTTAGTTTTTTGAAAAGCCCTTGACAGAATTCCACATCAGAGATTAATGGCTAAGAGTCACAGAATAGAAGGCAAACTAGGGTGCTGGATAGAGAACTGGCTTAAGAGGAGGAGAAAGAAGGTAATAATACCACTTTACACTTATATAACATCTTTCACACTGACAGTTTTCAAAATGCTTTGTAGCCTGCATCCCCCAATATAGGGATCACTTTAAGCCTCACTGAGTGCAGCCACATCTAGGATAGAACACAGCAAACATTCTATACTAACCATGGAATGTAAAAGGATTTTTAGGGAACTGCCAAATAATTTTATCTGATTGAAATTAGAAGAAGAATTATGGCAAGATAGGCAAAGTGTAATCACTATAGTAAGGTAAGGCAGAGTGTAGTTACCTGAAGAACTTGACTAGGACATAAGGACTACCATTTTTTTTCTTATGAAAACCACTATGTACAAATATCAGGAATAGGTCTCTAATAGATACTCCCACCACAGCAGAGGAGGACAATGGTTTTATGCTACAGCTGTATTTCCCTTTTCATCTAACAAATACGCCCTTTATAGAGTCTCAATATGCAACACCTTCCCTCATGCCAGGGGCCCTACATGTCTGGATAGCTCTTCTACACCATGAAAAACCCTTTTAACCCAGGGTCCAACCATATCTAGTAAGAAAATGCCAAAAGTATAGAGAAAAAAAAAATGGGTTCTAATGCCTAACATTTCCCACATTTGCACTCTCTCTCTTGTTTCACATTCTTTATCTGCTAGTGCAGGGGTGAGCAAAACATGGCCTACCAGCCCATTCTATCCAGCCCACAGGACTCCTAAAACATTTTAAAAAATAATTTTTGTCTGCTTCTGGCTTCCTGTCAAAGATGACAGAAGCCAGGGGCAGTAGGACCCAGGGGAAGCCAGCAGAATTTAGCAGAATTTAGCTCTCATGCATGCACTCGCTGCCACTGCCCCCCACCTGTACCTGCCATTTCCCTGCTTTCATGCCGGCTGCTAGCCACTTTAGATACTGGGGCCAAGAGCAGGAGCTTGTGTGTGTGTGTGTGTGTGTGTGTGTGTGTGTGTGTGTGTTCATAGGCCCAGGATGACCAGGCCCAGGAGGCACCAGCCACCAAGCTGGGTGGGCGCATGGGGGGGCCTCCCAGCATATCCCTGTGGCGGGCCAGTAGGGGGCACTCCTGCATTGAGCCAGCCACCTCACTGCACCCAACCACCTTCCAGGCTCTGAGTGCCTCCCTGGGGGTGCCTCATGTCTGACCAACCCCCTTCCTGAAGCACAGAGCCTAGTAGCCCTTGAGGGTGCTTGATTCACTTCAAGAATTTGGGATGCTTCCCTCAGTCAGAAGCACAAGTAGTGGTCTCCCTTAGTCAGCCAAATCAAGGGGACCCCAAGGCATAATCTAGACCCACTTCCAATAAGTCTCCCACACTAGATACAAAGGAGGGTAGAGCAATATCAGAGGAATCTCATAGAGCAAACTCCCATGGCTGGGTAGCCTTTGATCTCACATCTGAGTTACTGCAAGCTATATATCTAGTTAGATCTCAGGTAGCTTACTCACAAGTTGCATCCAGAGGCAGGTGGAGATTCCCTCTGGTGGCAGGCAGTTCCTTGATCATGAGTTTTGAGAGAGAGTAAGTTTCAAGTGGTTCAGCTCTTCTCTCTCTCTGAGTCTTCCTCGTGGCTGCTGCCCCTTCCTCCTGGGCAGTCCTTAACTTATGTAGCCCTTGTGACCTCATTTACCTGGTCCAATGGAGGCCAGCACCTGTTGGCTGTCAGCCAACCAATTTGAAATGCATCACTAGTTGCTGGGCAGACTGGCAGTTCCTAGCTCCCCAGGGAGCAAGCCCTTCACCCAGGTATGTGATGCCAGTCACATAGGCAGAGGGAGCAGGTCCCCCCTCCCTCAGGAATGTATCCAGCTCAGATTACCTAAAGAGATAGGATAAGGTGTGTATCCTCTGCTGGTCCCATCCTAACCAAATTGTCACAAAGCAGAGTTTTGGGGGAGAAACAGAGGTGGCCTTCTGCCACACTCCCTGGCAGACCCAGAAGTGGGCTACAAGTGCTTCTGGTCCACTTCTGGGTCTGCTGCCGAGTGTGCTAGCAAGCCCCCCATGCTCCTGTGGGATGCTCCATCTACCCCACCATCACAGTGTTCATGAGCCACGTGCTACTTTGAGGGCTTTAGAAAAAAAACATTTAAAGCTGCGGCTGTGTCCCAATCATTGAATCTTTCTGAATCTTTGCCAAATCAAATCAGGGACTGAAGCTTTGTACAGCCTTATCCACATCTACCTGTGCAGTTACTTACTGCACAGTAATCTTCCCTAATTTGGAGTAAATTTGCTATTTGTAAATACAAACACAAGTAAATACAAATACAAGCAAATATTCTACTTGTAAATACAAATAGCAAACTTACTCGCGATTATTTACTGCTCAGTAACACATGTGTAGATGCTGACTGGGTGTAATTTTGCTTCTGATCAGCCCCACCACTAGATGGCTACCCTCAGCCCAGCCCCAGGGCTCCTGCACTGGGAGTGTCTCCAGTCCAAAGGAGAGAGTGGCCGTTTGCCTGTCCCAGCCCCAGGCCCTTAAAAGCCTGTGGGGATGCCAGGGGCCAGAGCCACCTGCAACCAGCTGCGGGCCACTGCATGTCCCCACAGAGGTCCCAGGCCAGCCACAGCAGCCTGCCCAAGCCCCAACACTGCTCCCTGGCACTGTGGTGCTGTGCGGCTGCCAAGCCCATGCCATCTCAATGTGCTGGGTACTGCAGGCACCTGCCAGGTCTCAAGCACACTGGGACACCTGCAGTCAGCCTCTGGCCACCAGATCCTACTCCAGCTAGCCCCAGGCCACCCACAGCAACCTTCCTAGACCCCACAGCTGCTGCTCAGCATATCCTCGCTGCATGCCTGCCCATCCCACATTGTGCCCCTGCACTGGGTGCTACAGGCAGCTGCTCAGGCCCACCAGCACCAGCACCAGGACTGCCTCACAGAGGCCCAGTGACCCATTGAGTGAGCCACACTGGCATCCTCCCTGATGCCACACACCACCTCCTGGGGCTGCATTTAGTTCCAGGAGGAAACCGCAGACCTCACTGCATTATGGGGTGAGGCTGAGGTCCTCACCCAGCTTGTGCAGAGTGGGCACTCTATGAGGGGCTGTCAGGCTTCATGTGGGAACATGGGCATGACCAGTTGGCATGCCATAAAGGTCAAGGCCTTGAGGGTACAGTGGGTCATGGACAAAAACCACAACTGCTTATCAGGGGCTGCCCACAAGTCCATGCCCTTTATGCAGCAGCTGAATGAGATCCTCACTCCCCAGGACTCAGGCCTGAGCCATGCCACCTAGTCAATCACAGGCAGCCTGTCTGAGCCTCCAATGCAAACTGGCTCTACAGTGACACATCACAAGGAGAGGGTAGGGAGAGGGTGCCTCAGGCCACCAGGAGCCTGTCCTACTGCACTTCTACCCCTGGCCCCCTCCAGCAGCTCCGGGAGCCTGAGCCAGCACCTGCCTTGCCAGCTTTGTGTGCTCAGCCCCACCCATGAGACCATCACTGTACTTCATCGCTATGGTGATGTAGCGTCTCATATAAATGTGCCCACAGGATAGCAACCAGGAGACATTAGAGTGACTTCATCACAACTGCTGAGTATCTCAGTTTCTCTCACATTGGCAGAGATCTAACAAAGACAGTTTTTCTCACTACAAACACATGGCACTACAGAAAAATATTTTCTGTTTTAGACCATCCACAGGCCCCTGTGAAGATGTGCTAATTTAAAGCAACCCCAAATACTACAGTTTGTATTAGAATAGCAGTGAAAGCCAAGCAGCCTGAGACTGCAATGTGACTTAAAATTATTGCCACCTATCCTTGCCTATGCTGTGCCTCCCAAAGGAGACATCTTAAAAATGTATTTTTTTGTAAAAGCAGGATTCTTCTTTACTACATCTGTTTGCTCAGTGACCTGTTGCTAAGACATGTTCTCTTTAGCTGGGATCTGGCTAAGGCTTTGCTGACACCTGCCATGTGTTAATTTATGGTTTTATGTAGAAAGCACATGGAGATAGGATGCACTAGCTGCAAAAAACTAAGCCAAAGTACTTGTCCACTGATCTTCATGTACATTAAGTATTTTAGCTCATATCCTGGCCATTAACCACAACTAAATGTGTCTTCACCCTGATAAAAATATTATGAGTTAAATGGAAAATTTAGAATTGTATAAAACCTACCTGTGACTCGGCTATATTCATGAAGCAGAATAATTAAAACACTTATAAGGAAAGGAAGGCATCTGATCCAACAGTTAGAGCACAGGACTATAGATTTATCTTCATAGCATGATGTACAGCAGGGGCAGGCAATAATTTCAGGCGGAGGGCCACTTACCCAGTTCTGGCAGACTGTCAAGGGCCGCATGGGTAGCCCTGCCCCTTGACGGGTGCCCCTCCCCCTGGTCACCATCTCAGGACCAATGCCCCAGAGCCAGCACTGGTAGGGACCAAAGCAGGGCACAGGCTGGCAGGGGTCTGTGGAGCCAGGCTGGGCTGCACCAGCAGGGAGAGGGGGGAGCTGACCTGGCTCCATAGAGCCCCTACCGGCTGGGACCCCGCACTCCTGCCACCCTGGTCCGTGCCCCACCAGCACTGGCCCTGGGACACTGGTGAGGGCCCCATGCTCCCGCTGGCTCCCGCACCTGTTCACTCCCAGTGCCCCCCCCAGCCCCACAGTACAGGTGGAGGCAGCACACAGCCCCAAACCCCTTCTCGCCAGCAGGGAAGAAGCTGGTGCTGAGCATGGGGAAAAGCAGCCCCTCGCCCGCCCCATGACCAGTGCTCCCTGCTGCAGGCACTTGCAGCCCATGTGGGGCTGTCTGGAGCAGTCACAGATAGCCCCATGCAGGCTGCAAGTGGCTACAGCCTGGGGTACCAGCCACAAGGCAAGCGAGGGGCCACTTTTCCCCATGCTCAGCACCAGATTGTAACCCAGCCCTGCTGCCAGCCTGGGCTCCATGCCCAGGCTCACCCGTCAGCAGCTGCAGCCCCGCCCCTCTTGCCACACTGGGCAGTGTTGGCTGCTGCTGGCCAGCCAGAGCTCATGCGCTGGACAGCCCAGAGGCAGCAGTGGCAAACACTGCCCAGCATGGCAAGTGGGGGGGCAGCAGCTGCTGTCACCATGCATAGGTCTGACGGGCAAGCCCAGAGCCAGCATGGGGCCCAGGCTGGCAGTGGGGCTGGGTTACAAGGTGGTGCTGAGCGCGGGGGGAGAAGCGTCCCCTTGCCCGCCCCATGGCCAGTGCCCCACCCTGCAGTCACTTGCAGCCTGCGTAGGGCTGTCTGGAGCAGGCACAGGCAGCCCCACATGGGCTGTGAGCACCTGTAGTGTGGGGCACTGGGCACAGGCTGGGGGAGGGGCCACTTTTCCCATGCCAGGAAGGAGCCCTAAGGAAAAGCTGAGTGTGGAGTGGGGAGGAAGTGGCCCCTCACCTGCCCCATGGTTGGCGCTTCCTGCTGCAGGTGCTCGCAGTCTGCGCAGGGATGTTTGGAGCAGGCACAGGCATCCCCACATGGGCTGCAAGTGGCTGCAGCATGGGGCACTGGCCACGAGGTGGGAAAGGGACCGCTTCCCCCCTCCCCCGTGCTCAGCTTTTCCTTGGGCCACTTTTCCCCAGGCTCCTTCCCTGCCTGGGGTCCTCCTCTGCCCTTTCCTTGCTCACCCCCTTCCCCCTTACCTGAAGTTCCAGCTGGGGCAGCCATGTGGTCCCGGGCCAGAAGCCCCTGCTAGGGCTTCTGGCTGGACGCAGTGAGGCTGGGCAGATCCTGCTGTTGTGGGAGCCCGCTGGGCTTCCAATGGGTCCTACTGCCCTTGATTCCTGTCACATTTGACAGGAACCAAGGGAAGATAAATATTAATTTTCTAAATTTTTTAGGGGCCCTGCGGGCCAGATAGAATGGTCTTGTGGGTTGGATCTGGCCCGCGGGCTATATTTTGCCCACCCCTGATGTACAGGCTACCCTGATTTTCAAACAGGTTAATTAAGCCTATGCAGAGTGTTGTGCTATGTCAGTATATTACATCTGTTACAAAAGCTCATTCAGTGGTAGCCAAGGTTGTAATTCTCAGCTTAGCCACTAATTTGTGGTTTGGTCTTGGGCAAGTCACATTTTCTCCATGCCTCATTTTTCCTGTCAGTATAGCCTTTCAGAATAGTGGGGATTATGGAGGGATTTATCAGCCAATGTTTATAAAGCACTTTGAGATCCTAGGGTAAAATACAATATACAGGCAGTCCTTGACTTTATGCTGTTTGTGTTGTGATGAACTGCACTTACAAAGTTTATAAATTGACATCCTGTTTCAACTTTTTGACATCGTTTTCAATGTTATGACACTTGATCTGATGCCACGCCATTCCAGTGAACTAGTTCACTAGGACACCCATCTCTCTGCGCAGATTTGCTGTGCAAAAAAACATTCAAAAAGTCCAGCAAAGTCACCTCAAATAAGTCCTTCCAAATCAATACTATTGTTATTTACAATATAAATACATTAATGTAGCTACATTACTCATCTATAATTGATTGAGTGCAAAATTCTGGGTTATTTTTGGTGAAAATAGGGTATTGGGCCTTGGTTCAGGAACCAATCCTCACTTTTATATAATTGTTCTTATGGGAAAATCAGTTCCGAGTTAAGACATTTTGACTTAAGACACGGTTTTCAGGAACCAGTTAGTTCATAAGTCCAAGGATCACCTGCCCAAGGACAATACATTAATGGAAAATGTTATATTCCAGGTAGAAAAAATGGGCCATATCCCATTCCATTTATTGGGTGGGATCCTATTCCACCCTCCTCAAGTCCCTGACAAGCCTTTGTAACACATCTTCATCTCAGTCTTAAGATTAAGTCATAGAAATAGCAAGGAATCATTAACCTTTTTCATTAATGAGTTTTCAAAGACCTGAGCAGGGTGGAACTTGATTGCACTTAGACATGCAGGGTACCTTTACATCCTGTTCCCTGTAAAAGCCACTTCTGATCATGCCCAACCTGCTTCTCCAGCTTGATTTTCACTAGTCTGGGAAATGCAGCACTGAAGCTTCTCTGGGATACTCCACATGGATCCTCTCAAGACTGCCAGAGACAAAGATCTTCAGAAATCTGCAGCAACCAGGAGGAGGCCAGCATCTAATACTCACCTAGACACTTAATACGTGGAATGATAGAGTTCATAAGGTGATAATGTAACGAGAAGAACGCTATTCCTGGTCATTATTGGAACTGTCCCTCCATCACCCATTCTTGATATCTGTGCAGTGACTTACTTTTGCCACATCTATCAAGTTCAGTCATTATGTATTCAAGGCTTTGCCTAACTCAGTCTTTCTTATAGAACTGTTTTCCTCATGGGCAACTGGTGCCTTCTAATATTGGAGGCCCCCCCAGCAGCTTATCAGCAACCAAAAGTGCCAGTGGCAAACCCAGAAGTGCCACTGGCACTTCTCTGGGGGGCATGGCCAATCTCAGGGGGTGCATGTGCACCTGCATGCACCCCTATGCATCGCCAATGGTTTTCCTTTTCTTTAACTCCACAAGCCTCTTTTGCTTTCCCAGAGAATCCCACCTCAATGTATATTGCATGCCTTATTCCATATGTCTCTATGTGCTCAGTCTCCTACCCTATATTAGCACACTAGCCTTTCCACTTGGGTTAGTGTCACATATTCAACTTAACACTTACTAAATACTTTTAAAACTCAAGCAGCCAGACATTAAATCATTTTAACACATGTTAAATGTCCTCTAAGCATTGCAAAGTTGTTCCCTTTCAGGTAGGATTATCTCTTTAACATGTCCTAACTTTAACAGGTCACTCCATCCCAATAATCTGCAACTGTTGCAAATGAATATGTGACAAGGCCCTTATTTTCAACATACTTGCTTCATGAAACCCAGTCTTGCTGATCTGTGCTAAGAGAAATGATGCCAACCATTCTCTAAACTAAAATAAATGCTTTTGCACTGAAGATAAAAATCAAGCTTTTCAGTACAATTTTTGTTCTCTTTGGCCAATTTAGGCTGCTTACAGCTATTCACATACTTGGCCTATGTTTATGAGACTTTAAGCTACCTAAATGAAGACTGGAAGTGGCACATAAAGGCATTTAATGTTCCTGGGAGCTGCATGGAGAAAGCAACTAACTCAGGGTAGAGGGAGGAGTGGGCAAGACTTGTGGAGGCTAACTGGTCTGCAGGAAGGTTTGGCAGGTCAGATCATGGTTTAGTGGGATGAAGGGGCGGGTGGGGGTTGATTAGCCCAGGTGGGGCTAAAAGTATCCCAGTCAGGGTGGGGGGGATGGGAAACAGCCCAACCCTGAGGCTGAGGCAGGCCTTTCTCAGCTCCAGGGATTGTGTTGTGAACACATGCAGGCATTTGGAAGACCGGGTTAATCCTTTTCTAGATCAGATTAATCTGATCTCCATCCAAGTTAGTGGTACCTTCTGAGGTGTAGTAAATCAGTTTGTAATTGATCTCCTACTGTAATCTCCTGAAGAAGGACACCATAATTTTTTCTGTATTTAACAGTGTACACTGTTAATGGTCAGAGCTCAGTTAAACATGTGAGTAGCACTGGAACCAGTGGAATTCATCAAGAGTTTAAGAGAAGGGCATACTTAACTGCTTTTCTCTCTTAAGACCTTAAATAATAAATTCTAATCAGCAGTAAGGATGATTAGCTATTGTTAATGCCTCTTCTGTCTCTGATTAGTTGCAGGGGGCGGGGGGAAGTAATTCAAATCTTGCCAATGGGTGAGGAACCAGAAACTTCTGGGTGTTTATTGAACCACTTGCCTTTTGCGTTTTAGAATCTGGTGGTAACTGGTGAAGCCACACAGTTACGAGAGCTTTTCTCCCATTTACCTAAGCCTGAAAAAAGTCAACACTCATGAATTTGTTTTGTGTGCGACTTTAATGCAGAACTCTTGTCAAATTACACAAAAAACCTGATGTGTTTAATGTACCATGCTCAAACTAGTTGAATATTGACAAGTAGCAAAAAAGAGATAATTACAACTTAGAAGAATAAGAGCAAAGAAACTCCCCAATTCAATAGTATGAACTCAACACTAATGAATTGTGATGAAGTACCACACAACTAGGGCTGGGTAAATTATGCAAAAAAATGGTCTGTGAAGATACATTTGAATTTATCCATGTTCACTCCAGTTTCTATGCTAACTTTCATCAAACATTCAGGCACTTGTGTTTTACTGTAAAAAAAAAAAAAAAAGTTCTGGGAAAGAAACTTTTGAAGCCTCATCGCATGTTTAGGGCAAATTAATTCTACATTTATATCCCTAGATTTTTCTGCAAGAAGTACTTCAGACAAGAAAGACCATTCAACTTTTTTTTTTTAACCAATCATAACTAAGACTCAGACTCCAAAGTCTAATATTTACAATAACATCTTTACAGAATCAAAACATATATATTTTTAGATACATTCAGAATAATTAGCATGCATCTGAAAACATCTTAATTTGTGTGCATCCTATGTGCAGAAAAAGAGGCTATAATTTGTTGAATAAATTATTTGCATTAATTATTCATACAGCTCAGGAGAATGAGTTCCAAAATTATGAGTGATTACCCTGTACTGCGTCTCTTCTGTATGGGTGGCTCAGATGATCATGTTTCTATATGTAGAATGGCTTCCACATAACTAGGATTATGGCAATTACATATTTAATTGTTCTCTGTTCTTCTGCTGTAGCCACATTGACTTCCACTAGGTGTAACTGGCATCCTGTCCTCTTTCTCCTTAGCCTTGCAAAGTTCTTAGTGTGACAGCTGGGATCCATGGAAGATAAGCTATAAAACAAGTTAAATTTCACAGTGAAGCCAGGCCCTGTTCATTATGGCATTCTGAATTCTTTTATGTATAAAAGCAAAGTGTACTGCCAGTCCTCATCTGCCTTATAAAAAAAGTGTAAAGGGCTCTATTTTTTTTTTTTTTTTTGAATTTGCTGAAACCCAGTGCAGAAATCTTACACTATAAAATATGTTCTTTATTGATACAAGGCTGTTAATACATTACAACATTCTCTTTACAATAAAAGGAGGGAAACATGGCAAAAATATTTAGTCCAGCAGCAATAATGAATTACTGTAAAGGAGAATGTGGACATGGACAACTTGTGAGTAAATGCCCCACCTTTAGAGTTTCTCAGCATCACAACAGAAATGTATTTCCCTTTCTTTTGAATGTCTTTTGAAACATCTCATACTTAAAAAGAAAACCAAACAAACCCACAAACGAAAACCCCTGAATGGAATATTTTTTTAGGAGGGAGTGTAAATTCAGTGTTTCTCCAAAAATCTATGTAACAAAGAAACACTGGAATTCATACCGAATGTAACAAATAACAAAACAATGATATAAAAGCATTCACGAAGTGCATACATCAAAGTCAAGAGAAATCTTTGTATTCTGCTGGTAATGCTTACAAGGTAAAGTGGCATGCAGATTTCTTATTTAATAAATTCCCACAGAAAATTAGTTTTTCACAGTGGGAAGAATTTCAAGGCTTGCTGAGATGAACAGGCAGGATCTAATCACTGTTCAGGCTTTGTAGATACACCAGGGCTTGCAGATATTTGAATGATCCAATTATTCTGTTGAGGCACAATCACCTTACCTGCATACTAATCAAGTGATATGTGAACATGAAACAACTCTGGCTTTTCTGGAAGCTCTAGACATGCACGCTCCCTGGCTGACCTTCTGCCAATTACATTAATTTCAATTCTATTAGCTCATCTTTTGCCCGAAGGTGACATATGCACAGATCTATAGGGAAAAATTGCCTAAATCAACTTTCCACTACACAGGATTCAGGATAGTTGCTCAGTGACTTGAATACAAGGCATTAGTTCTAAAACTGAATGCAATTGTACAGTAAATAATAGTGAATTTGCCAGACAAGAGACCTCTTAAGAAACTGGAAAGTCATCTTCCATAGAGGGAAGTTGATTTTGTCTATTAAAAGGAAGTAAATCAGTCCTTTGATTTTATACTTATTGAAAGTTAAAGCAAAGTAAGGAGGGGCAGAGGCTAGATCACTTCCACTTTGTTAGTGTTTTGGAAGAGTGTCCCCAGGTGGTAGTATCCTGTGCCCTAGGGATACTTTGCAAGTAGATAGGAATCAAACGTTCCTGAACTTACAGCTGGCAACTGTTTTTTATTATGTTCCTCTTCCAGCTTTTTCTGCTGCTGCTTCACACAGATTGAGGCATGGGCAGGCTTCTATTGCTGAGACCCAGATTTAAGATTATAGTGGGTCAAAATGTTCTGCATTTTGAATTTTTAATTACATTTTCTTAAAAAATTTTGGATATTTTTATTTGCCAAGTCCTCTAACCTCATTTCTCCTCACCCTTAACTCCCACAGATAATAGAATATGTTTCAATTATTTGACCCTGTCTATTCATCGCCACTTCAAAAGAACATTGACACTGAAAAACCCAGTAAATACGGTAAGACAGAAAATCTTCCCGCTAT
>NW_017729002.1:13553216-13555213 GCF_001723915.1 Gavialis gangeticus
AAAATTCTGATGCATGTTAAAATTAGAAACATAAATCAATTGGTGCATCAGTCTTGCCCAAACTACTGATGTTTTGTGGCTGTTAGTTCCAGTAATGATTAGGGTTATACTCTTTCAATTACTATAGTGTTCCTTTTCTTTAGTTTTTATTCTGTAAAGCCTCATGCTTTTTTACTTTCTCATTTCCATCTTTTAGCCTGAAATAAGAAGACTCTTGATGTTTTTGAAAATGCTGCACTACTGCTCTCCTTACTAACAGTTTACTACAGTAACCTTCCTAACCCAGCTCTTGACTAAATTAATCACAGTAACAACATCCCTATTTTTTATAATGCTTTAGGTCTTCCTGAAAGACCTTTCTTTTTAATAAGTTCTTTTTACTCCAACCGTCAATAAGCACATCCCCTTCTCATTCCTTTAAAAAGCACAGATTATGTCAAGCAGAACTGCACAGAGCCAATGAACAAAGATGGAAGGACTTCAGAAAGCAGCAGGGGCCTCACTATGTTCCATTAGCCATAGAGGTTGTCTTATGGTACAGCGATAGGCACCAATGCAGTACTCTAAAATGCATACATTGGTTTGGGATTCCAAGTGGCAAACAATATGGGGAGGGAGGAACTGAGTCTGGGAATTTATCTCTGATCCTCATTATGCTGCCTTTGAAACACCAGACCAGGCCATGCAATTTTCTTGAGTCTATAATTATTGTATCACTTGCAGATTTAAATACTCCAAGGGATTCCTAAGCTATCTAATGTGAACATTTTGTGTTCTGCTTTCCTTTCTGAAATAAGACAAAGACAGGGCATGCTGCTTTATGTCTGCCTGCTATTTTGTTTCTCATACAATGAACTTCTTCAAGATAGGTGGGGAAAAGTAGCCAGCTTCCACAATGTGTAATTTGGAGAATGGCTATTTGTTTTTGTCCTGTGAGCTTCCTAAAGGACAAAAAACAAATAGCTACTATGAAAGTATAACCTGTGATAAATAACAAGGAGGAAGGGTTCATTGCTTGCGTACCCCTGACAACAAATGGATCTGTTAAAACATTCTTTTTTTTTCACTTTAAGTCTACTCATATACGAGCATCACCAGAATGAATTTCCTGAGAGAGCTGTAAATGCTCAGAAGTGGGGAAAATGTTTAAGTCGAATTATGTATATTTCACTGAAACAAGTCTCTTATTCGGAGTCTGGAAAGAGCTCCATAATTGTTTCTGCAGCTGCACACTGCCATTCTAAACATGAAAAGCAGGTATAATTCCACCCTCCGCTTACAAAATTGGAGCTTACTGCAGCACATGGAAAAATACATTCATTACAAAACAAAAGCTATTTCCACATTTTAAAACCATCATTATGAAATACAGTGTGGTTTAGTTTACGGCGCAGGATTCAGTGATATGTTCCAGTATATCTAGTGGGGCTGGCTTATACTTTGAAGACTAACAAACTAGAATACAAGTAGGGGGCACAGACAGAAGTGACAATTTTTGCCAGATCTGGGCACAGAAAGTGGTCTATAGCCATGACCAAACAAGTACACAGCTGCAGACAACTTCAAAAATGGCCATTCGGGTGAAGATTTGAATCTTTATTGCATGAGGGGTCAGATGAAGATCCTCTATAACTGCTGTCTGCGCTGCCTCCCAGCCTCAGAATGGGAGAGGGGAAAGGGAGTGGAGGGAGGTAATCCCCAGGAGGGTCAAAGGGGGCAGGAGAGCATATAAGCCTCCATGGCTCACCAAAAACATCCGGGAATGTCTCCTTGCCAAAAAGGAGGCTTACTCCCAATGGAAAGGAGGGGTCATCACTAAGGAGGACTATTCTGCAGTTGCTCGGGGATGTAGGGGGATGGTTAGGAAGGCCAAGGCAGAGATGGAACAGGGGCTGGCTTCCCGGATTAAGGACAACAAGAAGTCCTTTTTTAAATACATAGGGAGTAGAAAGAAGGCCCCAGGAAATGTGGGGCCCTTGCAGGACAAGACGGGGAAT
>NW_017729002.1:13555502-13583183 GCF_001723915.1 Gavialis gangeticus
TGGTCACAAGCTGGCGGAGGGAAGGTTTAAGTTGGACATCAGGAGGCGCTACTTCACGGTCAGGGCGGCTAGAGTCTGGAACCAGCTTCCAAGTGAGGTGGTGCAGGCTCCCACCCTGGGGGTTTTTAAGAAGAGGCTGGATGTCTACCTGGCTGGACTCATTTGAGTCCCGTTTCTCTTTTTGGGGTTTTTTGTTGTTCTCCCGCCCTGGCGGGGGGTCGGGCTAAAAGATCTACTAGGTCCCTTCCGACCCTTAATCTATGAATCTATAAGAGGAGGTTGGATGACCACCTTACTGGGGTCGTTTAACCCTAGTAATCTTTCCTGCCATGGCAAGGGGTCGGACTAGATGATCTGCTCAGGTCCCTTCCGACCCTAGAAACTATGAAACTATGAGTTTGGTTTGGGTTTTTTTCAGCACCCATTTGAGGGTGGGCTGGGTATATTGGAGCTCCCCCGTGAGGTTGGAGGTCTCCACTTCACCCACCCCACCCACCAGCCCTGCGAGAGAACCCCTAATCAAGCTCCCTCTGCTCTCTTTCCCCACTCCCATTCTGAAAATAGGGACAGGCTGCAAGAGAGGAGGAGCTGTTGCTAGGGGAAACCAGCTACAGGCTTGCAGCCAGCAGGTAGACACACAGCCCCCTTGGAATCAACAGTGAACTTCTGTTTGGCCCGGGGGAGTTGTAACTCAGAACACTTCCTGCAAAACGTTCTCAGGTACAGCAGGGAACTACACTTCTGTCTGCACCCAAAGACTTCAGAACAAGCTAAGTGAGCCTTCAGTGTGAGTAACCAGGAAGAGAGAAGAGAAAGAGAGGATGGGGACAAGCTCCTAAATTTAAGTTGGTTGAAATAAAGTACCCTTTCGTTCCTACTGATCTCTCACTTATTTCAGTGAAGGTGCAGCAGTTATGGTGCCTTACTTATCCGTTATCAGGCTGTAGAGTAACCTTAGGGAAACATGAAAGAGAAGAATGAGTATCTGTTAGGGTGGGGAAACACAGTAACAGTCAAGAAAGAAAGTGGACATCCATGCCAATTCTTAAAGCCAGATCCTCTTAATATCCTAGGGTGCCTGTACATGTGTGGGGAGGCTGCTTTGACATGCTGTAATTATAGCACATTAGAGTAGACTCAATTAAATCGAGTCTGCTGAAGTGTGTTAATTAGCATGCTCCTGCCAGCCTCTGTGTCGCATGTATCAGCATCCCATGCTTCAAAATGGTGGTGTGGGTACTTTAACTAAAGCTTGTTTGACAAGCTTCGGTTAAAGCACCCCCACCACTATTTTGAAGCATGGGGACACTGATATGCAAGATGCTGTGGTCACTTTATCAGATTTCCTCCCCCCTTCTCTCCTGGAGCACATGTAAAAATGCCCCTAATTTCTATTAACTCTCTTCTGTATACAGAGCATGGGATTATTTTAGGCCATCAAAATTCAGATTCAATATCAGGACATTATAAACACAAGTAGCTAATCATGAAGACCTCACAGTAATATTCTGAAACTCTGCCACCTTGTGGAAATTTACAAATATCCAGTAGGGATATAAACTTTAATTCAGTAGCATTTATGGAGTGGAACATATGCGATTGAAACATGGAACAATGCCCTGAAATAAGTGGATGCTAGTTATTTGACAGTTGTTTGGGAGGGGTTTGTACGTTATTTTTTTTAGAGCAAATGGTTCTGATGAACAAATGTGCTTGTGTTGGAGAAATGACGAACCTGTTGTAATATAATATTATAAACAATTTATTCCCTTGCTTTTTAAGGTAGTGGAAATGGTTTTAAAAGAACCAAAAATAGCACAGGTTTTCTGGAAATATTTTTTTAGCATTAAAATAGGCTAGAGCATATATATTTTCCACAATGAAAGTGTCTTTTGCTATGTGAAAGAATTCTAAATGGGATTTACTTCTGAACTATTCCTGACTGAATTAAGAAATGCAGATGAGACATGGAGAAATGATCTTGTGTGAGCATATAACAAATACAATCTACACTTCAAAGACAGATCTGAGATGAGGTATGACTGAATGAGCAGTTCGTGTAGTCTTTCTAATCAGACTTTTTTTGAAAAAATAACTTTTTAAATAATACAGGAGACAGAAGTTAGAAAAGTTGGTTTCTATAGTTCAAGGTAGTTAAAATTTAAATACAAAAGAAATGAACTACTCTACAATAGATGTGTGTGAGGTAGGGAGAAACTAGACAATAGCTGTAACATATTTAGGTTCTTCAGGGCCCCAGATTTATGAAACCTAGGATGAACTGAATTTACACAATGAAGACCTTCACAGTGGAGAATCCCATACAGAAAAAAAAACATGTAGATATATGTCTTCTTAATGATCACTGCCTGCAATAAATTGTACTTTCAATGTCACATAAGGAAACAACCCACTTTGGATATATTTTACTGATTAAATGTATCCCATGGCCCAAATTCTCTATTGGGTGCAATGAAAACAGGCATCAATGAACTGGCAGTGCCTCCTGTGTTCTGGGGGCTTCTAATGCTTCAGAACACTTATCCATCAAACTCTGGTATCATGCCTCCAGCAAAGGCTGGTATTTGATACTTCCAATATGGAAGCTTGCTGAGTAGTGCTATGTATGAAAGCTGATTGGTGACTGAGTTTTTCCTCCTACACTCTGCTGTCATCAGCATGCCCCCTAAATCATTCATATCTCTTGGTATGTATTATGTATTTTAATTAGTGTTCAGAAGTTATTCAATTATTTTAAAATAATTACAGTGTCTAAAACCACAACTTATTTCTGGCATTCTGTAGGGTGAAATTATATCTTATTTGAAGAAACAAACACAGTATCTTATTTCTAAATATATCTGCTATGCATTTGATGAAACAAAAAGATGACAGTTTTTCATCATGACTGATTAATTTTCATTGTCCTCTTTCTATCTCAAGTTCCTTATTGCATTTCTCTTTGCCATGTACAGCACCCTTAGCTTCTATATATCCTATAATACAAACATGAGGAAAAATGGTAATGGACATGATGTTCATTACAAACAAAAGCTTTGTACATCTAGCATGGTTCCAAAGAGCCTGCTTATAGAGAAGAAAGGGATACTGCTTTGGTTATTCTAGTAAGGTTATTCTATACAATTTGGAGAGTGGGACTTTACAAGCAGATTGAGCAGTGAGTGGAAACTCAAACTTTTAAAATAGCTCAACTTATGTAAGCATTCTGGTTACATTAAGTTCAGTGTCTGTGAATCCAAGATAGCCTATCAAATGCATACTGCCTTAAACTATTACTCAAGGCTTGGATTTCTGTGCCAAACAAATGCTCCAACTCCTACCAAGATCCTTTTAGATTTGATCAGGGGGAAAAAATGACTTGGGGTATGTCAACATAGTTATACATGCAAGATTTCTGGTGACAGTTCTTCAGTGTTTCTCTACTGGGTTTTACTTTGCAATTTTTCTGCTTCACACATCCAATTAAGGCATCATCTCAGAGGAAAGAAAAAGCTGTTTGTTTCCTTGACAATAAAGACCAAAACTGACTAGAACAATTAGATGATCTATTTTAAAACGGCATTTCTATGTTTCCATAGCAACGGATGCTATTAAAAGATGTGAATTAGAGTACTTTTGCAGAAAGGAGTGGTATGAAATATTAGAAACTGGGCTTTAGAAAATTAAGAAAGAATCCTAAACCCCAATATCTGGTGTTTGGTTCTAACGTTACATTCCTCTGTAAAGGACTTGTAAAACTGAGAAAATGTCCATACAACCCATCATCCATAAATATAGTGGCTTAGTTAATTTCTAGGCTATGTGTTTCAGATCCATTGACTTCAATAGCATGTAAAGACCTGTTTAAAAGTTATACATGTGTTTATGTTTTTTCTGAATAAGAATACTTTCCCTGAAAAGCGATTTCTGAGCACGAGTCTGTCCACAAATACTTATAACAAGAAATGTAGAGAAGACAAAAAGACACATTCAGATATATGTAGATCTATAAAGAATCAGAAAAATGTGCAGAGATAATCCTGGCATATGCTTTGAGACTGATACATAGAGTTTGTGCTGCTCTACAAATATCTAGAATGGATGGATGGATCCAATTTCATAAGACTCTATTTACCTCATTGATTTCTGCTGAAAATATGAACTACAAAAGTAAGTCTTACATGGTTTCTGCATCTCATGAGAAGCCGGAGATAATATGTAGAAAAAAGCTGTGTTGTAGAGATGAGAGGAATGGGCAAAATGAAATGATTCTTTTGAATTCAAAGGTTAAATCTGACTTGACCATGTTCATGACCACTGCTGGTTCAATAACAGAAGACTGATAATCCAAGTCTAATCTTTTAATATTTTATTCTAAAGTTTTATGATTTTCATGGAATATATGACTGCAAAACAGTTCTTGCATGCTTAGTGATTTACTCATTTATAACAGCCATCCATTGTGCACGTCAGGATTCTCTCTGAGTGTTTTTACATATATATGTCTGTCTTCTATAAATTTATTGTGAGCATTTGTGGACAGACATGCTTAGAGATCACTTTTCAGGGAAAGTATTCTTATTCATAATAAAAAAACAACTAACAAGACAAGTTATAATTGTTCTAATATTAGAGGGCATAATAAAAATCTTGCCACAATGATAAGTTCTGCTATATAGATCCGTAATCCTGAAATTCACATCATATACAAGTTGATGTTGGCTCATGAAACAGATAAAGCTGTGTTACCTGCAGTTAAGTAAAGGCTTGATATGAAAAACAAACAAAACGCAACATTTATCATTTACTCTTTTTTCCCTACATTTGCATTGACCTTTTGCAAATTCTCTCAGTGTTACTAAAGGAATCGTGTCTTTTAAACACATTTATGCAAGTATCTAAATATTCTATACTATTATAACTTCTAGCCTTACATTCACATTGTCATAAAACAGGGTATCTTCTGCTCTGAAGTATTGCATCATCATACACCATGAAAATTCATGACATCACAGAGCAAAAACTATAAGACTATAAAACTCTGTAGAAATATAGCATTGCTGTATATAAAACACATTTCTAAAAGCCAAAATTACCCTATTTAAGCTCTCTTTGATGTTAAAATGTTCTTTCTGAATATTTTTCATATCAGCAGCTGCACATAAGTCAAAGGTCTGGAAAAAGGAACTTTTAAAATTTTTTTGTTTTAGGAACCACAGAAGAGTTTGCAGCCAACACCTAAATTTTTCTTTTCTTTTCTTTTCTCAAGTCTAAAAGCAGCAGGATTAGGTTCAGTTTAAAAAACAACCTACTCTGGACATCTAACCCACTATGGACATATCACCCAATGTCCCACAGTTTAATTAGAGGTAAGCCAGTAAAATTGACTGGTTTGTATAACATGAGAAAATGTGGGCATTTTATTACATGCTGTGATTATATCCCATCTGCCCCTATATTGTTTCCCCTAGCAAAACAATCGTAAACAATTGACTTTTTTCTCAGCTAAACTGTTCAGCCTCCTGACTTTCCATCCACACAATTTTTAGACTCAGTCACTAAATAGCAGTTTGAAGCATTATAAAGCAAAACATTAACCTCTCTGAAGCCAGAGGGGATGGCCTAAGTCTCATGGTGTTTCTAAACTCTATAGGCTTAAATTTCAGGAAGGTGGACTCAGCTATTTAACCACTGAGATAGCCAATAGTAACACCCTTAAATAATTATGGAGTTTTTGTTTGAATACATTATTCAGTAAATTAACCCTTTCATAGGGTTCATAGATTAATACAAACTTTTTTGAATAGAGCTACATAGATAAACTATTTTACAGTTCACTCATCACATTGAAAAATAAGCAGAAATATAATTTTGACCAACAGAAAATTGTAGCTCATTGCCCCCCCCCCCTTTTTTTTTTTACAAATCTAATTTAGGCAAACTTCAAATGAAATAGTATTTTGAAACAAAATAAAACCAATTTCATTTAACAAAGGGCCCTTGTTACACATTATTTTTACTCAGCTCCTAAAGCTCTTAATCCCTGGATTGTGCACACATTATCACCCAAAACTAGTTTTAAGCATACTTTAGACAGCTTTAAAAGTTTTGCCACACCAGGGCAGGTTTATCTCTGATCTGTGTGACCCAGCTCATGTTCCACTAATGTATGGCCACTCCCAACAGTTAAGCCACCCAAGCTGCAGTTCTCCAGCATCCCAGGATGCAGTGTCTCCTCCCCCACCCTCCTGTTCTACATATAACACCTCTCCTTGACCTTAGAGAGGCTGTGGACTCTTGTCACTGGAAGTTTTTAAGTGAGGGTTAGACAAATTAGGATCAGCAAGCCAGTCAATTGACTGGTCAAGTATTGTTTTTCCTGTTCACAGTTTATAGAAATTTTACCAAAGGACAAAAAAACCAAACCAAAGACCTCCCATTTTACAAGGTTTTTTTTGACAGAAATATGATTAATTAATTTTTTTGACACATTTCTTATTGGAAAAATCTGTGCTTTTTGTGTGTATTATTTGGACCTATTGGCAATGGTTTATGATTTTTTATTCATATTTGACTGGTCAATTGTCCAAACTTTATTTGACCAGTCAAATACCCAACCCTAAGACAAACATTTGTCTGGGATAGTTCACAGGGATGATCCTTCCTTGGTCAGGGGGATGGACCAGCTAACCATTACAGTTCTTTTCCAGAAGATTTTTTTGTTCATTTCTGTTTTGTGGGTCCAAGTACTTTTTCAGTAGTTGATGCTACCAAATCTCAGTTCCTGAGTTTATGTACAAACACAGTGAGCATATCTTTCCTATTTTCAATTAATTATGATGTCTAATTGGCATTACTTGGGCTCCCTGATTCAATAGCTGAAACTGAAAAATAACAGATGACAAATTGTAAACAATGAATAAAATAATCCTAATAGAAATAGAATAAATAGAAATATTCAGATGAATGAGTCAGATAAAATTTCATCAATGTTAAAATTTGAAAATTTTATGACTAAGTTGGTAGCCTATCTAGTCTAGTTAAAGCCAGTCCAGCAAGGAGCTCAGCTGCTTTCTCTCAACTTCAGAAAGCTGAGGGCTTCCACAAAGCCACTCTTCAAAGACCCAGAATAGCCAACCATGATCTGTGGGTTGGAAATTTGATCCTTAATCCTATAATTTCCCTAGAAGTGCAATGAATTAGTTAGTCTGGGTGCAATGCTTCAAATATGTTTTTCAACTTGCTTGGAATGCCACTCTCATAGGAAAACTGGTAGAGATGCTGTCTTACGCATGGACATCAACCTTGCAAATCCAATGCATGAAGGAGAGGATAGCCACTGACATAAGTTTCTGCAGAGCCTATTTTTTTCTGACTAATATCAGGACTTGATTTCATGCACACAATGTTGTCCTCGCAGGATGACATGAAGAGATAGAGATAAAAAGGCATCTTGATATTTAAGTTAATTAATGTTTTTAAGAGGAGTGTATTTGTGATGTTTTGCCTGGCCTGGTAAATTGACAATTTTGACAAAGTTGACACGTCAAATATGTGTCACATTATAGAAGCAATGAATGTGTGATTTTGGAACTGGGAAAATATCATTGGTACGCAAAGTACTTTTCTATGGTTAAAAACTGCAAAATGAGGTAGAAGAAACTGACTATTCACTGACAGGTTTCCTGCAGTCAGTCACAAGTTAAATGCACCTATCAACAGTAGGATTCCCGGCCATCTTTTATGTCCATTTTATCAATGAAATGGTCAGCACAAGTTACTGACACAAACAATAAATATTGAAAATAAAAAATAGGATTGTCATTTCTGTGGAATGTGTATATTGTATTTCCAATTAAATCAAATCTCCACCACAGATTTTATAGCTATTTCATCCATCCCTATGAACACGGAAGTACGAAAAACAATTGATTGAAGTTAGACAATGACAGAACAATCTTAGCAATTTAAGAACAGTGCAAGTCTCGGTCTTATTTCTTTCAAGGACATGTCACTACTATAAACTTTAAAATTACCTGAAAGTCTATGTTCACCATAAACCTTCAAATTAGATGACCAGTGACCATTCAGCCTAACCATGGAAGCTCATTTTAACTCCAGGTATCTACTTGACCCCTCCCTCAATTGCTGTCTAGCCCAACTTTCCCTGTACCATGTTAGAACCTTCCCTACACAATGCATGCCTCAAGCACAAGGAATCTCATTGCTCTCTGTTCTTTATTTCTAGCCGTTTTGCACTCCACGTCTACCTACTGTCTGTAAGTAGAGATAGAAGGAAACCTAGAAAGAAGGATAAGTAGTCTGAAGACTAATTCCTACAAGGACCCTGAAAGTACCTATGCTATCTCCTGTTGCCATGGTGAAGTAGTAAGAAGGCAGGGTAGATATGCACCTTTATAGACTAAATAAGATAAACATATAGAGCAAGCACAAGCTTTTGTGAACCCAAGATGCTGTGAAGGGACATGCAGAAAGCAGAATATAAAAAGAGAAAAATTAGAATACAAAAGTCAAGGGAGGGGGAAGAGAAAGAATGATAGGGGGAAGGGGCTATGCTAGGAGAGAGAAAAGCAAATGACCAGTAAACCCATAGGAACAAAGGGGGCACAAAAGTGAATCTAGGTAATAAGATAAAAAATTGTAATCCTGTTTAAACCATACTTAACACAGTCCACTTTGTGGATAATTTTGGAAACCAACTGTAGACTGAGTGGTGCAGACAAAACGTAGATTGAAGTGGTTCAAGCAGATTGAGGATAACTTCAAGGTCAACCTTACAAATCACTACAGGCAAAAGCTCTTTGGTGTTTATGCACTATTATTAGCCTCACATGTTACATGAATAAAATAGTACATCACACATGCATAAGCATATACTTCAAAATTTAGTAATTGATTATATAGTGTATATAAACACGTATCAATACTTAAAATTGGCATATGTATTTGTGTATGTATTATATCTAGAAAATTATGTAATTTTTTCCTGACAGTACCAAATCATTTATTCCTCATGAGCATAAGCCCCACAATGGCTTTGGTGAATATTAGATGCAAATAACTTCTGAAGGATCAAACCGTTAGATAGTATTATATATATTCCTAAAAGCATGTCTTGAACACATCTTTTACAGAGTCACTGAAATAAAGTCATTCTTGGGGAAATAAATCAAGAAACATTTTGTTACTCACATTTAATCACCTGGCTTGCTCAGTATATAAATCTCATCAGAGTGGGAATCACATAGGCAATGACTATGGCTGTATGAAACATCCTTTATGCAATGAAAAATATTTGATATTTTTCAAGTTTACAGAGTTTGTGCACGGTGCTGAACACAGGGTGTGTCTACACATGCATTTAGTCTAGCTTAAAGTTACTGTCCAGTAAGTTACTGTGTAGTAAGTGGGAATAAACTAGCATTTATGCATGCAGGTATTAAAGAGCATTATCGCTGTGTGGACTGACTTGGGACTAAAGAGAGTCCCAAGTCAGCCCACACACGCAGTGTTACTGGGCACTAAGGTGCTACATGTGTGTTACTGCGCAGTAACTAATCGGGCATAAATTCAATATCTGCATGATGCAGGTATCAAATTTATACTCAAGTTGGCATAAGTCATCATATTTACTGCACACTATTGGCATGCACATGTAGGCACATGCCTGTTCTGTTCGGTAATTTTGGTTACTGAGCAGAGATGCACACATGTAGATGTACCCAAAGAGTGCTTAAATTTAGACACTTTATAGTTCAACTGAGTTCAAGCACATGCGTAAGTTATCTCACTGACCTCAGCTGAAAAAACCTTTGCCTTTTTAGTTAGACATACACCTGCACTTTTTTCAGTCAGGACCACTACAACATTAAGGCTGAAGTGCTCAATCAAACACTTCAGTCCTCAGAGCTCACTTATCAGAAGAGCCCATTTGCAATTCTAGACATGGAAAATCAACATTAAAAGTTTGGTGTCAAAAGTAATTTGGGAAAACCTAAGATTGATTAACTTGTCAGTGGTCAATATATTCTAAGGATTGTAATAAAAACCTACTCATGTATAGATAAAACATGTCCCAAGTACATAATAAAATGGAATAGCTCTCAGATTGTTCCAGTCTACTTAGTACATAACATTCATAATTAAAAATGCTTAATTACATGTGTACCTGAGAGGTGTTATCATCTCTCAGGACATAAGATTGTTTTTTTTGTCCTTTACAACTTTGAGACCTCTTGCTTTGTAGAAAAAGATTCAACAAAAGGTTCCAAAACATGCATTATTTAACCAAAGGAAGGATCAATTCTGACAAGAATCACGCAATTAAAATACATCTCTGCTCAGTATATACATAGCAGAATTCAACTAAATGAACTGTCAGACACAACTTATTTTGCCTACTTGATATGAATTAGATATCTGTATCTTGTCTTGTAGGTAAATAAGCAGATGAGATGTGTAGTCAGGATAACTTAGTTGTGTACAGCTTCTATTCTTTGTTATTTCTTTAATGCAACTCAGTTCTTCAAGTTTGAAATATTAGCAACAGTTATAAATAGATAGAAAAATGTTTTCTGACCACCTTGCAAATTCTAAAAGGGCAATTAATAACAATATCTATTCCTATCCCTGACTTCTCCAATAATCACCTTGTTCATTTTTTCCTACATTTTGGGAGAGCTAAATCAAGAATTGAGTTTGGTATTCTGTTCATAAAGTGATGAGACTTTGAGTATTCTATTCTTGAGGGAGTTCGTTTCATAGGCATGTCCACCCTACAGAAAAATGCTCGGTCCCCCACACCCTCATAGTTGACAATTTTCATTGTCCTAAAAGAAGTTAGTTGTCATGGAAGGACATCATTACCTGAGACTGAGGTCTTTCTTTCTCTGCAACCTGAGTCAATCCCAAAGAGAGATCAGCAGATAAACAATGAAAATTAGGAATATAGGATTATAGGAAAGTAGGGCTGAAAGGGACCTCACAAGGTCACCTAGTTCAGGCCCCTGCTCAAAGCAGGAGCATCCCCATTTAAACCATCCCAGCCAAGTGTCTGTCTAACTTCCATTTGAACACTTCCCTGAATGAAGAATTCCTCTAGGAAACCTATTGCAATATTTGACCACCCTTATAGCTCCTCCAAATCTCCACCCTAAAATTCCACTGCTACAGCTTGAAGTCCTTGCTCTTAGTTCTGTCTCCTATGACCGCAGAGAAAAGCTCATCTCCATCTTCTCTGTAATCACCAGAGATACAGGTTTTCCATTTCCTGTGGAAAAATGCAGGAAAAAATGTGTTTTTCCCTCTTTAAAGGAGAAAAACCCAGATTTTCCCCTTTGAAGTTAGAAACTGTGGATTTTGCCTACAGGCTGGCAGAGTTCCAGCCTGTAATGAGCTGTTTGGGGCTCAAGGGAGCACGGGGAGGGTGATCAGAGGCAGGGGGTACACCACGTGCATGTACGTGTACACACACACACACACACACACACACACACACACACACACACACACACACACACACACACAGCAATACAGCCAGGCAGGACGGTGGTGCAGCCCCGGGAACTGGATAAAGTTCAGTTTATAGAACAGGTTGTGGGGGTTGGAGGGCCACAGCTAGGGGCCTGTCTGGGCATGGTCTGGATATGCCCATTGGTGGTGCAGCATGGGGCATGGCCTAGCCAGTCATTCCCTGTTCTGCATCTGTGCATGCAATTATTTTGTCCCAAGTGTAGGACTGTGTACTTGTCCTTGTTGAATTTTATCTGGTTGATTGTAGACTAATTCTCCAGTCTATCCAGGACATCCTGGATCCTAGTCCTGCCATCCAGAGTGTCTGCAACACTATCCAACTTGATATTATCTATAAATTTGAAGAGCATGGAGTCAATCCCATCATCTAAATCATTAATAAAGATTTTGAACCATACCAGACACAACACAGACCTTTGGGGAACCTCACTTGATACCTGCTCCCAATAGACAATGAGTCATTGATGACGGCTTGTTAAGCACAATGATCCAATTTGTTATGTATCCACCTTGTAGTACTTTTGTCTAGTCTGTATTTCTTACTGAATTTCACCACTTAAGTCATTGGTGGGAACATTGTGACACAGCTAGTAGTGGGCAAGTCTGCTGCCTGTTAAATAATATGGCTGCCAAATTCTGGACTAGTGTTACGAGGGAAGATCGTGTGGCCAGTCACAGTGCCAGCCCACCCCTCTGTCTAGGGCAGTCTGCCTTGTCTCACCTGCCACAAATTGCTGTTCAATAATACAAGATGAAATAAGCGGGAGGCTGCCCATTTCATGCCCCGATGCCATGGGGTCTACATATGGCTCTGACCTTCCCTTGCCATACCCCATGCCTTGCAGATGGCATCCAAAATTATAGTTGCTCCAGCCAGAAGCCAAGCCAAACTCTGTGCCTTGCTGGGCCTCTCACATTCATCTCACTCATTCTGCCCCCTCTCACAGGGCCTTTTTCATGCTGCTCTTTACTGGGCCTCTCCCAACCTACCCTGCTTCCCTTGAGTGGCCCCTTTGGGCCATCAGACTTGTCTACTTTCACTCCAGATTATTCCCCTACAGCCCTTCAGGTGCCTTCTTCACCCTGCTCTACAGGTGATGGTCCTTGTGCCTAACACTAAGCCAACTCTAGCCACTAGCCCTTCACCGGGAACTAGGCTCCTCCTGCCCCCTTTTCTGGTGTCACTCGCTACCCCTCACTGGGGATAACTCTATGCCCCCTTCCTGGGTCTTGGGATCTTACACCCCTAGGGACTCAGATGCATTTCCATCAGTATGCCTGGCCCCACTGTCTGGTCTATCACCACTGAGTAGAGGGGGCTAGGGTTATAAGGCACCCCTATCCACCTTTCACTGGGGAGGCAACTTGCCTGGCATTTCTGGGGAGCTGCCCCACCACAGGCAGCCCCACCAGGCCATCCTTCCCCAGCAGGGTGGAGTTTCAAGTCATACCCAGGATCAGGAGCTTCCTGCCATCCCCATATCTCCTGCCCTTACCTCCAAGGTGTTCCTGAGCCCAGCTGGATGTTGTTCTGCTGACTGAGAGCCTGAGCTAAAACTGAGTCTGCTCAGCAATCCCCTCCAATCACATGGCCCTTATCAGGTCATGTGACTGCTTCCTCAGGGCTGGCCTGCACCTGCTTGCTTCCCTGCTGTCACTCAAAGCCCTTAAAGTGACAAACACCAAAAGTGCTCTGTCACAACTAGGTGTGTACTTTTTTTTATGGTGCCTTGCAGAAAATAAGCCTGGAGGTCATGAATACCATGGGCCTTGGGTCAGCAACAGCCAACCCATGGGCTGGATGTGCCACCAGAGCCACTGGATCCAACCTGTGGAACCAGAGGCAGGGGTGGAACTTTCATAGCATTCCAGCAGTAGAGGGTCTTAGGTCATGCCCATGCTGGGTGTATGTGGCAAGTACCTGAATTCACAAAGCACCAGGGAGAAGTGGCAGCAACAGCAGCAGTGGTGGTAGTGGCCTGGTTGGAACAGCTGCCTATCTCAGACCCAAGCCAGGTTGTTCTGTTCCATGGCTCTGAAACATTGCCAGCCACTGCTATGGAGAGTGATAAGACAGGTGTATTCTTCTAGAAATTCATGGATAATGTAAGGAAGAATACTTTAATTTGTTGTTTTTATTATGATATTTATTAGGTGTGAACATATGCTGTGGCGGTTGCCTGTCTGGAGTGGAATTTCCTGCAATGGAAGTCAAGATCTCTTGGCAAGATCTCTTGAGATTTATCTCCATTCTTCCCAGTAGTTTCTGGGTCTAACACCATAGAACAGCTACTCATCTACCAATCACAATGACAGGAATAAAATATATAGGGATGTCTGAAAATGGTGGGAATCAGGGACTTAAGTGCTTCTGAAAGTCCTTTAGAAGCACTTAAAGGTTTAGGTTTTTTAGGGTGTCTGTAGAAGTGCATCTATAGATATGCTGCAAGGTGGCTGGAGCATGGCAATTATTGTGCTTCAGCTAGCCTCCACATCTCATGTAACAGCATCTCTGCACTTCAAGATGGTGGCAGAGGTGTTTGAACTAAAGCTTGCTGAGCAAGTATTAGTTCAAGTGCTCCTGCCGCCATTTGGAAGCATGGGGACACTGATACACAAGACACTGTGATGCTCTTGCTGCCTCTCTCATTAAAGCACAACACTGCCACCCCCCAAACCCATATAAAAGCACCCTTAGTTACCTAAATTCTGTTAAATATTAGGCCCTTTTCTTTTGAAAAATCAGACTTGGTTTCTAAACCATTTAGCTGCCTTGGAAAATTTCAACTGAACTGTGAAATCCTAAATACACTGATTTTCAATGAGCCTTGGACTTCTAAGGTCAAGATTCACACAGGTCTTCAGACCAAATCTAGTCCTAAAACCCAGTTCCCAAAGACATTTAGAGAGTTAGGTACCTGAATACTTTTGAGGATCATTGCCCAAAGTCATTTTTCTAAATCAATTATTCCTGGTTCAGTCAAGTGTTGTTATTAACTTCTTCAGCAATCCCTTGCAGTTGAGGATGATTATCTTCCATGTTTCTCTTATCTGTGGGTCCAAAGATGGCTGATGAGGCTGATCTGGGATCGGCAGACTCTGTTGCAAATTGGCCACATGTTTCCATGCGGGGTGGGTAGCTCTGGATTCTTGATTTGGTCTGTGACATGCTGTTTCTGTGGCTCCCACTTTTCCATCTCCTGTTGTCTTTATAAGGTTTCAGAGTACTAAGATCCTTGCAGCAGACTCCTCCTTCATTTGGGGTGGTCCTGGGTAATTGTCTCCCATGAATTGATGTTGAGATTTCATTTTTTCAAGTTAGCCCTGAGGGCATCCTTGAAGCTCTTTCTCTACCCTCCTTTTGAGTGTCCATCTTGCCTAAGCTGGGAAAATAAAACTTGTTTTGGGAGTCAGGAGTTGGACATCTAAATGATATGGCCGGACCACTGAAGTTGATGCCGGATGATCATGGCCTCAATGCTCATGGTGTTTGCTTCTGAAAGAATGCCAACATTGGTGCATCTGTCATCTCACTGGATTGGAAGGATTTTCTGCAGAAAGCAGAAAGCTGGTACTTCTCCAGCAACTTAAGGCGTCGCCTGTACAATGTCCACATCTCACCTTTGTACAGTAAGGAGGGGATCACAACTGCTTGATAAACCATGAGCTTAATTTCAGATCTGATGTCACAATCTTCAAATACCCATTTCCTCAGGAGTCCAAAGGCTGAACTTGTACATTTAAGGTGATATTTGGTTTCAAATGTCAGTCTACTGCAAGAGATGGCTTCTGAGGTATGGAAAGTACTCAGCGTTCTCCAGAGTCTCACCTTGAATCTGAATTACCAGAGCTTCTCATTAAGAGCTTGTTGATGGAGGACCTTAGTCTTCTGAATATTAAAAGTCAGTTCCATTTTCTTGTATGCCTCTGTAAAGACATCAACAATTGCCTGAAGGTCTGTTCCTGAGTGAGCACAGACTACAGCATCATCAACATATCGGACCTCATTGATTGAGGTCGGGGTGCTCTTGGTTATGGCTCAGAGATGGCTAAACTTAAACATCTTACCATGCATTTGGTAGTTTAGCTCCACTCTGACTGGAAGCTTGTTGATAGCCAGATGTAGCATCACACTAAGGAATATCAAGAAGAGCATTGGAGCAATGATGCAGCCTTGCTTAACTCCTGTCTTAACCTCAAAGGCATGCGTTATAGATCCATTACTGAGTACTACCACTTGCAGGCAAAAAAATGGTGGAATCAGTTATTCCTGGTTCAATCAAAAGCTATTATTAACACAGGCATGACAACACAGGCTTTTGAAAATTGTGTGACTTTTAACCTAAAAGTCTTGCTTTGTCCAGACACTGGCAAACTCTTTTACCTTTGCTTTCATGAAAGATAACCAACCTGCTACTTAATTCAAGGCACCCTGGCCATATATTTAACTAAAGTCTACAATATGCTTGCTGACAAGCTTATAAGTTGATGAATTTTTCCCCATGAAGAAAAACACTATCAAACTGAATTACTGTGCTAACATGAGCAAATAAAATCTATTTAGAGAGGGAGCCCTTAGTGGGATTATCTAATTAAAATTATTCAAACTTGCTTCGCAATATAAATATTTTTGAAGAATGACACTGAATAGTGCTGTATCTAGTCTGTGAGAATTTATTAGCTTTGAGCTTTAACCCTAGAACTGTCAGCCCTGATTGGAAAAATAATGTTCAAGGGTTTGCAGCAAGAAGTGATTAAGTGCATTTACAAAGTGAGGACATCAGTTCCCAAGCTACCTAACATCAATTAAAGGAGGCCAAATTAAATCGATGTTCTAATTCCACAAAATTAATGGTAACTTTTTTTTTAATAGATGTTACAACATTTCCCTGAGGTCCTGTAATAAATTCTTATCACAGCAATTCACATAGAAGTAAATGGTTACCTTTTGCCTGAAAACCCAATGTGTAAATTCAGGTCTAGAAAACAGTTGTACTTTGAGATTTAAAAGCATAGACTATACAATATGTGACAAGATAATACATGCAAGATTGTTTCTTTCATTAAAGAAGCTGAGAGGACTTCGGGAAAATTTAAAAAATAAAAATAAACCCATCCTGTTCATTAAGGATATTCTCTCCCCCCACACCCCATTTCTTCATTTTTAATAGAAACCTCCCCTAAACTCATGAGATTAAGAGCTAATTAAAGATACATGCTGTTATTTTTAGATCTGCTACTTTCAGACATTAAAGAACTGTCTTTCTTTACTCAACAAAATTTCACAAATAAGAACACTTTTTGGAAACACACACAGAGAGAGAGAGAGAATTAATGATGCAAACCAGCAATTTCACAACCTTTAACATCATCTCCATTGCCCCAGAGTGTGTGATCCTTTGATGCAAATCTAATGCAAGGCTGCCAGCACAGGTGGCAGAATAAGGAAACTGTGCAGATATTATTAATTTGTGGGAAGCCTGCCACAAAAAAGCTGCCAAAAATATATTTGAAAATAATTCTGTGTATGTGCCTAAATTCTTTTCTTAAGAAGAATACCCACAATGATGAAAAACAATTGTTGAGAGAGGCCTTAATTCAAGAAAATCAAACAGAAAAAAATCAGCTAACATGGATGAGCATTTAAAGCACAGTCCCTTGGAGCGAACAATGCCCTGAGCTATCAGGGTAGCCAATAGTTTAGTCACCCACAATATATTGTGATGTTATTGGTTATCATCCTACTTTGAACAGTAATTCTCATCCTGAACAATCTTCAATATTTTTTCATGTATGTATTTTCAAAAACTACTTTATTAATCACAGAAAAAGTTATGGTAGGGTGGCCTCTTAGAGACCATGATCTTATATAGGCAAAAAACTACTTTGCCAGATGCTGTTTGAGAAGAAACCAGATCTCCAACATGGATTAGCACATCTGTCTTTACCTATCACTGAAATACATTCACCTCTGAAATTAGAAGTTGCAGCTATGTAATGTCACATTACAGAGCTATTAGAACTTGACAAAGAAAAATACAGAATTTAATTAAATGTAAGGGGAGAAAATAAGTCATTTCTTCCAAAAGAAGGAAATGCCAACAACTAGGTATCCTTCCTCTGACATCAGACTGGGTATCAGTTCAGCACCGACTTCAAAGGACGGAGTCAGCAATACCATTTTTGTAGCTGTTAGGTTGGAATGTTTTTTCATGATTTCTCAATCTGCTGCCTTCTAGTCATTGTAAGTGGTGTATAATGAGTAGATCACAGTCTACCGCAGTATAACTAGAGGTACTAACAGTACCCTCATTCACACAGAAACAAAGCTCCCATAGCCTCAACAACTGTGAAAGTGGAGGTAAGCGGATCATAGCTAGAAGTTCCACCAATTATCACTTTACTTATGTAGAGAACTCCCTTTTAAAATAAATGCACAATTGGGGAAAAAAGAGTCTTTTCTTAATTTAGTTATCATCACTATTTTCACACAGAAAACTAAAACCAAATGACAGAGCCTTCTGGAACACTATAGATATTATACAAAAACCTTATTTTCCCTGGGATATATATATTTTTTAATTTCTAAAATTCTGAAGTAATGAAGGATCAATGGCCTCTAGCTTTTAGCAATGGCCAGATGAGACAATGCTTAAGTGGCTGATGGCCTTCTGGGACCCTGATCATGCTTGTAGTACTATCGTTCCACCACCTGAAGAGATGACCTGATGGAAGCAGGTCTCATGAAATATTATCACAATCCTCTTTGAAAGATGAAAACTCACATGTTGATCATACTTATTAGGGTTTGTGCTGCTAAATCTCATAGATGCCTGAAACCTCTCCGCTTATTATAAGCACAGCTGGAAAGTATGCTTTGGGCCTCATCTACTTAATGCATAATACAGTCAGAGGTATGATTTATTTTAAACAGTACTGCAAATACTTTGGCAAGGCTAAACCAGAATAAAAGTGGCTAATTCCAGTATATTTTGTTTGGTGAATAGATTATGTGATGAGTACGCTATATGAGGAATAGAATATATAACACCAAGCCAGGATTATGAGGAATAGACTATATAAGGCCAAACCTGCAGTCCAGATCTGGCCCCTGGCACTGTGTAATCCAGCCTGTGGGCTGTTGGTTGTGGCCTGTGCACTAGATTGGGCAGGCAAAAAATCATGAGGCCGGATTCTGCAGTGGGGGACTGGGTAGGGGCAGGACAGTACTGAGCAGAGGTGGTATGGGGTCCTGGAGCCCAATCCAGGGATACAGGGCTGGGCAGAGGTGGCCCAGGGTCCAGAGTTCAATCGCAGCATATGCAGCTAGGTGGAGGAAGTTTGGGGCCCTGGAGGTGGGCCATGGTGGCATAGGACCCTGGGGCCCAACCCAGGGGCATAGGGGTAGCTTGGGGTCTGAGACGGCCCATATATTGGCCCTGTGCCACTCATATGGTCCATGAGGCCAAAAGATTGAGCACCACTGGACTATACAGATATAAGGTATCTTTTAATGTTATACTTCATTATCCCCATTAGAGGATCGTACCAGTTTAAGTATATCAACACTGTTAAACAATAAAAACTTTGTAGGTATGCAGGCCTCAGTTTACAGCAGCATGGCATTAACACAAGGGAAGGCAACATACAGCCCACGGGCCAGATCCAGTGGCCAAGGTCAGGGGTTAGGGGGGGGGACTTCCAGTCCCAAGATGATGACTAGGGGCGGGGCAAAAGTCAAGGGGCAAGGCTACCCAAGCGGCCCTCAAAAGCTCACCAAACCTCATTAAGCAGCCCTCCACCTGAAATAAAATCACCCACCCCTGCATTAACAACTGTGGAACAAACAACAGCACAAGTGAAAATAGCACGCCACTCTGGTGAGCAATGTATAGCAACACACATCACACTGATTTTTCTGCATATTACAGTGATGAAAGTGTAATCCATTTCAGCTAACTCTATGTAAATCCGAGATACATATGGCCTATATCCATGGAAAATTCTAATTTCTTATAAAGAAGTGAATAATTTATTGCAACGGACTGATTAAGCCAAACGTATCTGCATTTTATATCCCAATGTTTCCCTGGAAACTCTGCTGAAGCTTTAATGATAATACAATAAAAGGAAAATAAAATACAAAAAATCTCACATAAACATGATTCATCAGATTCTCTTGACAATGATAACTTGATAATATCTGTGATGTATCCATGACTTCAAATACAAAAACAAAATGGGAATGTGATTTGAATTGACTATAGGCAAGTATGGCCAAAGGTAGATTCATTACTATTTATTCTAGACATTTTGTTTTATGTATATCTACACCTGTAATATTTATAACACATCTATGAATCTATTTCCTATTTTCCAGATTTATAGGTGTGATATAAATTTTATGGATGCAGCTATACATAAAACAAAATGTCTAAGATAGTAATAAATTAACCTTTGGCCATACTTGTCTTATTATTTCCTATTTTCCAATTTCTTCTAAAACCAAGAATCAAATAAACCCAAGAATCAAATCAGTATCTACTGATATGACTGATGTGGTCATCTAGTGCCTTCTCATAATTCAGTTTTCTTACATAGAGTCTGCAGTAATTTGCTCAGTTTAGTTTTAAAATTGTCAAGCAATCATTTTACTACTTCTCTTGGAAGTGCATTTCACAGCTGAATAGGTCTTGTTCTCAGTTGCTTTCCATCCTACTCAATGAAAATCTCTCTCCATGTGGTTTGGGTAGATTCAAAATATCTTATCAAGAATAAATTTGAAAATAGAACTACTTACAGAAAACGCTAATTTCCACATTATCTCAGAGTTCCTCACTTTTCCGATAAAGGTCTGAGCTTGACACAGAAAGTTAAAATGCTCTATGGGTTAAGGTTATTTCATGGGTGGGGTGTCCTTTGACTGGTCCTAGCAACACAGGCTGCTTGCAGACATTAGGGGGAAAAAAACCCAAAACATTGTTTTACTTTAAACTTGGCATGCTCCTGCACTGAGCCCAGCACATGCCCAGAACAAGCAGTGCCTTGGGCCCAGTTTGCTAGACATCTGTATAGATCAGGCAGTTCAGTGGGGCTTTTGGGGCTTTTTTCTAATAGCTGATTGAATCAGCTTTAGCTAAAAGTGCCAAAAAGCCTTGCTGAAGTGCCCAATCTATATAGAAGCTGCAGAGCCAGGTTGAAGGAACAAGCTGCTTCTTTTGGTAAAGCACATTTTTTTTCTTTTTTCTTTTTGTATGTCTGCAAGCAGCCACAGTTACCAAATTAAATTAGAGCCTATGACAAATCTCCAGGTCTAAATGGACTGAATCTATGAGGAGTTTTGCATCAGAATCCAAATTTTGCAATGCCATATAAGGACTTCTTTCTATGAAACAAACTCCTTTGTGTAACTGTCTTCATTATCCCTTTGAAGTATTATTGTTGTCAGGGTGCCAATTAAGGAAGAGCTCAGGGGTGGGACTGGGGAGAGTGATTCCCCACCCCCCCATAAGAGATGAGAGCCCCCTGTAAGATTTGAAAATTATAATGGCGGCGGGGAAGGAGGAAGTTCCAATTGTAGCGGGCCAGTAGGGGGAGCTCCTGCATTGAGCCTCCCACCTCACTATGCCCATCCACCTTCCTGACTCCATGTGTCTCTCCAGGGGTGCCTAAGCTCTGGCAGACCCCCTTTCAAGCTCCACTGCAGAGTCCAGTGGTAACATGTGATGCCACCACCCTGAGAAGGGACTGTCTAGATCCTGTGTCCTTGGGGAAACACAGGCCTAATAGTCCCACGGGTACTTGACCCAATACAAGAACTTGGGGCACCTCCCCAAGTTGGGGGGCAAAAAAAAAATATAGTCTCCCTTAGTCCACAGACCCAAGGGGCCTCCTATGCACAATTAAACCCACCCCTCAATAAGTCTCCTATACCAGTCACAAAGGAGAACTTTATTGCTCCTGACAGGATGAGGTAAAATAGGGTAAGAGGTAAAACACTATCAAGGGATTACCATTGAGCAAAACAGTCTGGCTGATGTAGCTGTTTGATACGCAAATGCATCACTGTGAGCTGACTAGCTCTCTAGAAACACTTACAAGTATCATTCAGAAGATGGTAGAGATCTGGCTCAGAGATTTCCAGAGAGAGAGCGTTTCAGACGGATCAGACTCTCTCCCTGTGTCCTGATGCTTGTGCTATGGTGGAAAAATGGTTTCTTCTTCTTCTTGGACCAGGCCCTTATATAGCCTTTCTGATCTCAGCAGCCCAGTCCAGCAGAAGCCTGCAGTGTTGGCAACTAGCCAACCAATTTAAAACGCATCACTGGTTAACTGGGCAGATGAGCAGGGTTTTTCCCTCCCCCCACTCAGGTGACCAGAGGGACCACACCCTAGGCACCAGGTTTTTGTCATATAGGCAGGGAAGAAAATCCCCCCTCCCTTAGGAATTCAACCCCAGTGTCCCAAGCTGACAGGGACAGATTCCTGAAGACAGACACAGACGGTGGCATTTCTGCCACACCAATCAGATTTCTTCTTCACTTGGGTGGACTTGTTAATCAATGAACTTAAGTTTTTTTGCACACCCCCCACCCCGCAAGAGTCAAAATGTAATTCAAATCCTGATTGTTGTTTTTAAGCCCTGAATCACAAGAACTGTTTCAGATTTCAGGTCTTTGCCTGATATCTAAAGGTTAATCCAATTATGTGCTAAAAAGTAATACCTACCAAGTAAACCTGGACAGTGTTTTTATTGAACCTACTTTTTTTTTTTTTTTTTTAATCACCACTGAGATTGTTTGGGTGTGTTTGAAGCTAGGCAAGGAAGAACAGCTTGCTTTAGGTCAGCTTTGTTCCCAGAAGTTTTGCTTCAAATTTTGCTTTCAGAGTCATTCAAACTCAACAGTCAAAGCAAAATTCAGAAAATGCTGGCCTTCCTTTGTTCCTAATCAAAACTTTATGAATTAAAACCATCAAATTCTGGCCAGTTCTAATATTAATATTCTGGAATGCAATTGTTACAGCGCTCTTCAGAAAGCACTAACCTTAAGTAATTTACAACGAATCTCTAAAAGGTCTTCGTCTTCCTATTCCCCAATCTTGGCCAATACTACTTTGTATATGCTGTTTAACTTAAATGTATCTCAAGGTTCCTTCCTGGCACTCATAATAAAAGTTATTTTCACTCTGTCACATGTCTTATTCAGGTTAATCAAAAAGGTTCTTCCTGAAAACATGTTGTTCTTCAGTGGCTGCATGAGATACTTGTGGAGACTGAAAACTTCGTTTCCTCACTGCTGGGTATAGATCTTTACACCCTTTACTTTTAAGGCAACCTATGATTGACAGTTCTCTGTGAAGTGAAAGAAACTGCAGGGCACAGAATAACGTTCTATGGATTCCTTTTACTTTCCGCATTTATTAAATGTGTTGAAGTTAAAAGCTCCTGTGTGCCACATTAACGAAAAAGGTATACATAAAAAGGACATATGCACCATTCAAAAAGTGTATTAAATATGATTATTCAGGGAAATGTTATTCTTTGCCATAGGCTGGAGGCCTTGAAAAATAAAATCACTGCCTCCAACCTCTGTGTGCTGGTTATGAAAGAAAGCTCAATGATAGGGAAAATCCATCACTATCTTTCTCTGAACTTTTGAAGGACTTTGATTTCTAGGTTAACCTTCAGCATAAGAAGAGAACCCAAAAGTAAGCAATAAGCTTCCTGGATTTTATTGACCCTTGTTTCATAGAATATCAATGGGGAGGTGGGAAATTTTCAAAGGCAAAAAGGACCAGTAAACATATAGACACTGAACTCCCACTGGCTCTCAATGGGAAATGGTACCTAAATGACCTTTGTGCCTCTGAAACAATCTTCTGTAGTGTACTAATGTCCCTAATTGATAGGAATCCAAATAACTGAAAAGTGAAAGAGCTGAAAGAGGAATCTGATTAATACATGCCAAATCAACACGTAGAAAGTGTCACACATTTACTTCAATATTAATTAGTAGTTTTGCAAACTAATTACATAGCAATGACAATGCTAGAACACTGATGAAATATTTACTAGCTTTATTTCTGCTTGATTATTTGAGCAGTTTTATACATTGCCATCCTACCTTCTATCTTTTGTCTTAATTTTAACCAAGGAGTATAGGAATCTCTAGATTTCATAGTTGTCATCATTTATTCATAAACTAGCAAAGGAAGCCTCACTAGCAATAACTATTTCTAATTGTTATTCTAAAGAGATGAGTTGAGTATCAGCTTTGAGTCAAGCTACATTACAGCTGATAACCTAAAAGGGCAACTTTATTCCCTCCTCCATATTGCCTTTTATATATTTGTCATTAAATGATTTTATTCTTACTTCTACTTTGTTCTCATTCTTATCAATGAAGATGGTTACAAAGTTCCAAGCTGAAGATATTCACAAAATAATGCACATGGCCATTACTGTTCTATGTTTCCAGTGCCAAATAATTCAGGGTTAGCCTTGTATCTACAGTTACATATTGCAGACTTTATTGTCAGTGACGTATATGCCAATACAGTCCTTCAGATGGGAGGAAGAAAACGTTAGAAGAGACAGGGACTATCATGTGAAATAAATAAAGTACGTGCAAGGAGACTGTGAAAAAAGTGGAGGGAATAAGATAACTATATACAGTTTTGTAGTTTATCAAACTACAGTGAATCCCTGATCTATCAGTAGGTCCTTGCTGTCTATAACATGATAGACCAAAAAGGGTGGTCTAGCCATATGACTTAAGTGCAAACCCAGTGGTGGGAAAAGGTAAAGAACTGAGACTGGAATCACTCCTAATCTTTCACATTATATTTACTGTATTTGCTCAAAGACCCTGAATATAAGGTGACCCCCAAATAATTAGATTCTACCTGCAGAAAATTTATAACGTTGTTATAATTTTCCATGTACGGAATCTTCTATTGAAGGATCATTTTAAATTCATCCCCCCACTACTGTAGGTGGTGGGGGGAAGAGGTGATGGAGGAGGCAGTAATAGGACAGGTGGTGGTGGTGGGCTTAAAATAGGGGGGCATGTGGTAGGGCAGGCAGAGAAGCAGTAATGGGGCAGGCAGTGTGGAGCAGGTGATAGAGGGCAGACTGTGTGGCTATGGTAGGGCAGTTAGTGAGAGAGGCAGGAAGCTTGCCTCCTGCTTCCTGCCCCCCATTGTGTCTGACTTCTCCTAGCCTCAGGCTAGCCTGATTCCCCCTTCCCTTGTTACCTACTCCTCCCAACTTCATGTCACTTCTGCCATCTACAGCCTCAGATCCCCACCCCTCTTCCTCCCATCTTCCCCCATCCAAGTCTCTCACTCCCTTCCTTGACCCTCAGCCCCCCACCACTCTTACCTTTATTTTGCACTGGCAGGCTTCGTCCCTACTGCAGCCTGGGGCATAGAGCATGACTCCAGCAAGGCCATGCAGCAGCAGGGAGCCAGCTCTGCTGCTATGGGGCTGGGTAGGAAGAGCAGTGCTGGCTGCATGCCACTGCTATGGGGCTGGCCTGGAGCCACGCTCTATGACCCTGGCTGCAGCAGGGACAGGGATTGCTGATGCAGAGCAAAGGTAAGGGGAGAGACAGAAACAAAAGTGGTGTGGGAAGGGGGGAGACTGGGGACCTTGGGGAAGGAGTGGCAGGGTGTATAGAAGCAGTGTGGGGTAGGGGTGGCATGCAGAGACCTGTGTCTCAAGCCCCAATCCCAGTTTAGCTGCTGTGGTTCTGGCCATGCCTGCCCCTGCCCATCCCCCCTCTCCCTCATGCTTGATTGTAAGGCAAGGGGCTTTTTCTCAGATGTTAAAATGGGGAGAACCTCATCTTCTAATCAAGTAAATATGGTATAAATAACTGTGCTACATATTCTTGAGTTTATGCCTTCTAGTTCACCATACTGATCTTTCTTATTTTAACAGTTCAATCTGTTCTCACACAATTTTTATTACTGTAGCTTATCTTGCAACTAATTTAATTTGTTTGTTATGCTGCTTCTCACAAATTCACATCCTCCTTAAATACTGCACTATATACCACAAAGTAGTTTGTGACTACATAGAATACATTATATTCAATAATATTTCCTTTCTAATAGTACATTTAGTATAAATGGGAATATAATTTGTTTGTTTTGTTTCACACTGGGTGTGTCTAAATGTGCATTTAAGCACGACTAAATTTACTACACATTAAGCTCCTTAGCAATAGCTAATGTATAAGTGATTTTTGGCAGGTGTCTACATGTGCAGGAACTTGGCACTACAGTTAGTGTCGAGTCCCCAAAGCCTTGCCATGTGCACCTGTGGCGATTTGTGGGGGAGCTCAATCCTCTGGCCACACAGCTGATAGCACTTGGCAGGCATGTTGAAGCCAGAGCCAGCTGCCAAGCGGCAGTCATCTTGTAAGTTCTGATCCCTAGCCAGCCACTTCCCTGCCCAGGAGCCATGTGCCCAGCACAGGGGCAGCATGCGGCAGCTCCTTTTTTGCCCACCCTGCCTCCCCATACTAGGGCTGCTCCAGGCCCTGCCCCTGCCAGCAATGCCCAGCCTCCTGCTGCTTCAGCTATGCCCCTGCCAGTGATGGCCAGTGCCACCCTCTTGCTGGCCATGGTGCTGGCCCTACTGGCCCCAGCAGGCCTCCCCTGCCCAGGCCTGAAGACAGCCATGCACCCACAGGTGGGGGCCAGGGCACCTGCCATGGGAGGCCCTGACTGACCCCCTTATCCTGCACCCCCCCAATCCAGCCCACCTGCCCCACCACCCACACACCCCCTATCCTCTGCCCACCCCCAGCACCACTCTCAGGACATACACATGGTTGAAACAAAGAAAGTTATTACCCTCACAACATCCACCCCATCCCTCCCCTTTCCCCCCCTCAACAAACAAACACCCTTCCTCCTGCCCCCTCAACCAACAGAGCCCCTACACCACCCTCCCCACGCATCAATAAAAAAAAAAACAGATTACAAATGGACATCTATACACACACAAAACTATTTAAAAATGGCAAACATTATACAATATTTCAGGTCTTTGAGCCCAGAATGGGGAGCTGCAAGGGGGGCCTAGAATACCAAGCCCCAGGGCAGATGCCCAGCACCCCAGCCTAGAGATGTTCCCCTGCTGGTCCAAGGGTTGCAGTGACCCCAGCGGGTGGTGGCTTCATGCATGGCTAGGTCTTCAGCCTTGTGGTGTGAAGGGAGAGCCGCAGGACCAGGCTCAGGCAGGTGGTGGCAGGTCCAGGGCAGGGACCAGGCCAGGGGGGTCTGGCAGGAAGGAAGTGCCTGAAAAGCTCCTCTTAGGGCCAGGTGGGGGCCTGCTTCAGAGTGACAGGTGGGACCCAGGGACCCTGTGGGGTCATGGGCAGGGTCCAGGCAGTGGGGGGCATGGATGCAGCCACCAAGCTCAGGAGGGTGTTCAGTAAACTTCCATTTTCACAGCTGGTGCTTCAGGGGGTGCAGAACCAATCTCAGGGGGGACCCCAATGCATCGCCAATGTCTGCTGGTGACATTTGCAGGGATGCTGCCTGGGTCCCAGGGTGCCAAAATACGGGTCAGCTCCTGCATAAAAGCCATGGTCTTACGGGCATGACCTGACTGATGATTTTAGTCACTCATGGCCATCCACTGTGCCTGCAAGGCCTTGATCTTAATGTGGCACTGCTGGGCTGACTGGGAATGCCCACTCATGCATGCTGCCCAACAGGGCCTCATAAGTGTGGGCATTTGAGTGGTCACCCTGTGTGAACTGCTTCTGCACACTGGCACAACCCCAGAGAGCCACAAGGTCACCAACCTACTCCCAGGACCAGCTGGGGACCTGGTTAGTAAGCACAGGCATGTACACACAGGTAGGGCCAGTTCAATGGGCAGGATGATGAGGATGACATTCTTGTCCTGGGCTGGCTCTCTGGGCCCCCACATGGCTGTTCCTGTGTGGCCAGACCTGGGCAGCACTCAGGAGCATGCAACAGAAGAGCACAGCCAGGGACTGGAAGCCATGCAGCAGAGGCACTTAACCACAGGAGCTGCAAATAGACACCAATGGGAGTGAGCAGCAGCTGCCAGAGACAGCCAGCCAGCAGCCTGGGCGGGGGGTG
>NW_017729002.1:13583495-13584328 GCF_001723915.1 Gavialis gangeticus
GCCGGGGGGGGGGGGGGGGGGAAACCTACAGCAAGCTGCAGCCCTTTGCAACATTCAACTGTGGCCAAGCAGCAGCTCTGCAGAGGGAACAGGCCAGGCAGAGGCAGCCTGCAGCCTGTGCAGGGGGGCACATGATTCTTGCTGGGCTCCTGGAAACAGAACAGGCTCCCTCAGGCTCTCTGGTGTGTGTGCACCAAGGCACAAAACAACTGCAGGCTTTTATACCCTGCAGCCTGCGAGGCAGCCAACCAGGAACCCTGGGGCTGGGCTCAGGACAGCCTGCTAGTGACTAGATCCAGCAATAAAAGTTAGTGCTGAGTCATGTCTATGGGAGAGTTACCAGGCATTAACTAACCATGCCTAAATTTGATACCTGCATTTACACATATGTAGATGCGTGCCTATACTGCACCGTAGGGCTATACAAAACTTCGCTGTTTTGTTTTGATGCTGTTTCAACTCATTTCGAGCTTGAAACAGCAAAAATTGAAATGAAACGATGGGCTTTGAAACAGCCTCAAAATGAAATGAGGGCTGTCAAAACATTTTGAAAGTTTCAAAATCTTTCTAATTTCAAAGCAGCCAGGTGGTGGCAGGCAGGGGAGAGCTAGGGCTATGCTCCAAGCAGCTCTGCAGCCTGATATGGCTCAGCCTGGCAGGGAGCACAGCCCAGTGCTCCCTGCCTCCTGCAGTCAGACTGCACTTCATGGGACTGGCGGAGCTGATCAGACTGCAGCACCGGCTCTGCCCACCTCCCACCACCAGACTGCACTCCACTCAGCTCCGCCAGCCCCATGGAGCTCAGCCTGGTGATAGGAAGCAGGGACAGCCGG
>NW_017729002.1:13589328-13593733 GCF_001723915.1 Gavialis gangeticus
ATGCTCCAAGCAGCTCTGCAGCCTGATATGGCTCAGCCTGGCAGGGAGCACAGCCCAGTGCTCCCTGCCTCCTGCAGTCAGACTGCACTTCATGGGACTGGCGGAGCTGATCAGACTGCAGCACCGGCTCTGCCCACCTCCCACCACCAGACTGCACTCCACTCAGCTCCGCCAGCCCCATGGAGCTCAGCCTGGTGATAGGAAGCAGGGACAGCCAGCACTGCATCCCACCTCCTGCCACTGGGCTGAGTTCCATGTGGCTGCAAGCTGCTGGGAGCTGAGCCCAGTAGAGGGAGGTGGAGTGCAGCCCTGGTGCTGTGCTACAATTCCCGCCACTGGGCTCAGTTCCATGGGGCTGTGAGTCACTGGGAGTTGATTTTCCCTGGGCCTTACATCAGAGCTGACCTGAGGAGGGTGCAGGGCCCAGGGCAAATCAGCTTGTGCAGGAACTCGCTCCCACCCCCACCCCGATCACCAGGAAGGTCAGTGCTGCTGCTGCTGGCCCCAGCTAGCCTCCTGTCATCTGTCAGGCAAATTGGGGCCTGCACCCCTGTGAGGAGTCTGGCACAGCCCCCACATCTCTCCTGGAGGTGTGGGCGAGTCCCCAATCTGCCTGCAAGATGATAGGAGGCTGGTGCTGTTGGCTGGGGCCAGTAGCAGCACTGATCTTCCTGGCACAGCCTGCGCCCAGCTGGCAGCACCAGCCTCCTGTCCATCTGGCAGGCAGATCGGGGGCTTACTCACACCCCCAGGAGGGCTGTGGAGGTTATGCTAGACTGCTCCTGGGGGTACAGGTCCCTGATCTGCCTGCCGGATGACAGGAGGCTGGTGCTGCTGGCTGGGGCAGTGGCAGCACCAATCTTCCCATTGCTGGCTGAGGAATAGCCTACGGGTGAAACATCAAAACAACATTGAAACAGCGAAAGAATTTTGACGAAACGAAATGGAACAGTGCTTTCAAAATTAAATGAAACACTGTTCCATCAGAATGTCAAAACCAAAGTTGAAGTGGAACAATGTTGTTTCACACACCCCTACTGTGCACACTGTTTCACACAGCCCTAACTTAGGCTAAGGTGCATTAAGGCATCTCAGGTAGATGCACCTGCAGAGATTCTAATATAGTACCATGAATTTTAGGAACCCACATCTGAATTTTAGATTCCTAAGTCAATGTATAATTAGGGTCAATTTGGCTTTGTGTATTCAGCTTTATTTATAGCTAGATACTCTTGTTATTTGCCAGGATCAACCACAAACACAACAGTGCGCTTTTTATTTTATTTTTTAAGAATCATTCTGTGCTGTAAAGAGGTGTTCAGCCGAGTGGCATTTAGCCTCACCTGATGCTCCCCAGAGAGGCTATAGCATAAACATTCACTGAATTGCAAACAGCAAAAAATTACACCATTGTGTTTTTAGCATGAGTTTGAGACTATGGTAACAAAATAAGTGAGTTCAATAAGTGAACACAATGAGCTTCACTTGATGATCTATTCTAAACTTCTTAAAACACCATTTTCCTCAACTTTCTAAAAAGATAAGAATTGCAATATACTCCACTAGTTAAAGATACAGAAAGAAGCAAAACCAACTCTAATGTACTGGTTGTGCTGTAACGGCAGAAACTATATCTGGATGCTTGTTAAAATGGTAGTCTTCAGAGTTCATTAAATATTATTAATTGACCTTCCCTCCCCACAAATCAAGCATTTTCTCTGGTTAGCAATTTAATCTTAATTTCTGCACATGTACTTATTAGCCACAAGTATTTACCAAATGCTCAAAATGAATAGTTTTCAGAATTAGTTTGCAACCTGTTTGTGACTTCTTTACAGCCTGCATTGCAGTAGCAAAGCAGTGGAGAGTTACTGGGTATAATAAATATGCCTGCTTATAAAGGCCTCTTCTGAAACTCATCTGGTCTGTTGAGGGCCTCCATCACTAAGGTACACCCATTAGAAGGATTCTGCAGGCACTATAACTTCCTCAGATGAAACAGAAATAAGAAGCAAAAAAATAATAATACATGCATTATCATCGTTGTTATTGTTTTTACTATGATTACCACTACTGTTATTGTTGTTAATGTTAACAACATGATTTATATCCCACAGAACCTAGCAGTGATTAGGTTTTTATTTACCAACTAGAAACCATCCTCTTTTTCCTCTTGGTGTTCAGTATCCATCTAAGCAAGTGGCAGTTGGTCATCCCATAATGTTCCATATTGAAAGGCAAAAGGGAGAGCAATGTAGCTGTTGTGTGGGGGTGACAAGTGCTCTTCTCTCATCCATCTGTCTTTGCATTCTATCTGCACCAGACCAGAACAAAGGAGTTTCTCTTTTCCCACTCTTTCTACCTGATCCATATTTCTGGGGAAACTGGTTCCCATGTTTCTGCTCAGCTTTTCTGCTCTTCCTCTTCTTGCAACATTCTCAGATACTGGAAAGCTTATTTCATCATCCTACCTGCTTTGCTGTAGATCTTATGATTTTGTCTCTTGTCTTTCTATAGGAGCTATTTGAAGAAGTTGGGGCAGTAGTTTGGCTTCAACTGCAGTTTAATTTTATACTTCAAATGCATTTTATTTTTATCATGCTACCACAAAACTGTGTCCAAGCATTTTCTTGGAGCCTGTTGCATTAAGCAGTTACCCAAGTAGCACATAGGTGGAGAAAGATACAGAACATTTAATAATAGAAGTCTCAACCAATTCTTCTGGAAATACTTAGTTCTTAGAAGGCATGCACTTTAACATAGTATTTAGCAGGGACCCTTCCATACTAGCAACGTACTGCCTTTCCATATGGTATCATCACTTACTCTTTTCACTGAAGCATGATTACTTCTATCTTTGTACACCATCAATTACTCCTCCATTTAAGCATCAGTTGAAACTGTACTTTGTCTATCAGCATAAATTGAAATTGCACATTGTCTATGTGTATAAATTGACCATGACTGACATCACTGAATCTAATGTTTCTGCTAAAACATATGTACTAAGCACTTTGTGGGTGAGCGTCTGTGTGAATCTAGAAAGCAGTTATCTATAACATTATCCTTAGTCAGTACTAAATGAATGTCACGATTAGGTTGGAACTGTTGATCACGTTTAGGTTTGATAGCAACTAATGCTGAAGTATCAGTCTTAACTGCAGTCTATTGGCAAGCACTTAGTTGTCCCTTAGAGTGAAAAAATCTTTGTAGGAAGTAAATGAATTAGGAATAAATGAATGATGAAGTGTAGCTGGAGGAGGACCAGTTCAGTTCACTGCTCGTCAAAATATTTTTGGACTTGGTCTGCAAGTCAGTGGAACTTTTCCTGTGTTGACAATCAGTGGCAATGTGTAGGGGGTGCACCCCCCAACAGCCATCATTTCCCACTTAGGCGATGGGGGGCAGGTGAAAGCACTGGTGCCCCCCTCCCCCAAGAGTGCTGGCCAGGGAATGGGAGTGCCAGGAGAAGTGATCCCTGTGGTGCCCCCATGGCTGATCGTGTCAACTGGGGGGGGGGGGTTCCCTCATAGGTGATTGTGCAATCAGGTCAGTGCAATCAGCCACAGGGGGTAATTGCACTTCCAGGTCAACACAATCGCCCCTGCCCTTCTGGTTGGGATGATCACCCCACTTCCTGGTTGCTGACTGGCCACTGGGGGAGTGAGTGCCCCCCTGACTCAGGAGGCACCCGTTGCCCATCTTGGTGCACCCCTGACAGCCAGCATTCCCTGCTTAGGTAGGGGGAAGGGAGGGGTCAGACAGAAGTCCTGCTGCCCCCCTGAGAGCACTTGTCAGGGAGTGGGGGCACCAAGAGAAACACCGCCGGCACTTCTGGGAATGCCCCTGGCACTTCCAGGTTGGGGCAATCAGCCACAGGGAGACCCCGCTTCATGTCAGTGTGGTCAGCCATGGGGGGATCCCCCTGCAGTTGCTGACTGGCCACTGTGGGGGCAAGTGCCCCCCCCACGACTCAGGAGGCACCCGTCACCCATATCGACAATGGAGAATATGAAGACTTTCTTTTACATGCCCAGGTTTCTTCCACCTTGTATCAAAATTAAATAAAAGTTGGAATTAGTTCTCTACTATTCTAAAGTAACTCATCCACTAAAAATCAGTGAAGCTTTACCAGTGACCACGAAATTTTTCTTGTTATCTGTTTGGATGCAATGTTTTTACTTCTAAGGATCAGACTTCAGTTTTAAAGTTTACCCACCCCCTGTTTTTCCACATTTCTTAGGCAAGGCAACTTCTTTAAATGAATATCACTGTATTGCCTCTTGCTCATTTGTTTCTATACATTCTTCCAGATTTCTACTGAAAACTGTTTAGAGATTTTATATGACAAAGCCCTAATATATTACTTTTAATTGCATCTATGCTGCTCTATTTTTGTGATCAC
>NW_017729002.1:13598733-13623515 GCF_001723915.1 Gavialis gangeticus
CCCACCTGTTTCTGGGCTAACCGCCCACCTTCTTGCCTGCCACACCTTGTTTTTCCACATTTCTTAGGCAAGGCAACTTCTTTAAATGAATATCACTGTATTGCCTCTTGCTCATTTGTTTCTATACATTCTTCCAGATTTCTACTGAAAACTGTTTAGAGATTTTATATGACAAAGCCCTAATATATTACTTTTAATTGCATCTATGCTGCTCTATTTTTGTGATCACAAATCTTTGTTATGATTGGAGCATAGTATGTGTTATAGTCCATTACGCTAATGCAGCTCTGAAAGAGCTGGTGGATCACATAGTGGATTCTTTGTCAAGGTTTTCTCCAGGGAATGGGAGCCTTAGTTCTGTGCAGAGTTAGTACAGCTGGCTTCTACATCACCTGTCCTTCTAGTACCTGGCATAAAGAGGTAAAACAGTCAGTGCATTGTCTTTCATGACCATCCTGATGTGGCAAAGGGTCCTTTGGGAACCATAGCCAATTATTGAATTAATGAGATCCCTAAAAGAGTCTATTGAAGCAGTGGAGTTGCAAAAACTAACAACAGAACACAACACAGAAATGGATACTGGCTCTCTGACATCTCACTCCTGAAGAAAGAAATGCATAAACTGTAAGTTACTAAAGCTTATTACCACTATATTGGATGCAGGGGTGGCAGTGGATATAGTTTTCCTAGACTTCAGGAAGGCTTTTGACACTGTCTCTCACCCCATTCTCATTAGGAAGCTGGGGGACTGTGGCATAGACACCCATACAGTCCAATGGGTCGCCAACTGGTTAGAGAGTCGCACCCAGAGGGTGGTAGTGGATGGGTCCTTCTCGACCTGGAAGGACGTGGGAAGTGGGGTCCCACAGGGCTCGGTCCTTGGGCCTGCCCTGTTCAATATCTTCATCAGTGATTTGGATGAGGGGGTGCAAAGCACCCTGTTCAAGTTTGCTGATGACACTAAGATGTGGGGGGATGTGGGCACAATAGAGGGGAGCAACAGGCTACAGTTGGACCTAGATAGGTTACAAGGATGGGCGGAGGAGAACAGGATGGGGTTTAACACAGACAAGTGTAAGGTGATGCACCTGGGGAGGAACAATCGGCACCATACATACAGGCTGGGGAACTCCCCTCTTGTCAGCACGGAGGTGGAAAAGGATCTGGGAGTCATTATTGACTCCAAGATGAACATGAGTCGGCAATGTGGGGAGGCGGCTAGGAAGGCCAACTGCACCTTGTCGTGCATCCACAGATGCATCTCGAGCAGGTCCAAGGAGGTGATCCTCCCCCTCTATGCGGCACTGGTCAGGCCGCAGCTGGAGTACTGCGTCCAGTTCTGGGCGCCGCACTTTAAGAGGGATGTGGACAGCATCGAGAGGGTCCAGAGGAGGGCCACTCGTATGATCAAGGGACAGCAGGGTAGGTCCTATGAGGAAAGGTTGCGGGACCTGAACCTGTTCAGCCTTCAAAAGAGAAGGCTGAGGGGGGATCTTGTGGCCTGTTATAAACTGGTTAGGGGGGATCAGCAGGCGCTGGGGGAGTCCCTGTTCCCCCGAGCGCCGCAAGGAGTGACCAGGAACAATGGTCACAAGCTGGCGGAGGGAAGGTTTAAGTTGGACATCAGGAGGCGCTACTTCACGGTCAGGGCGGCTAGGGTCTGGAACCAGCTTCCAAGTAAGGTGGTGCAGGCTCCCACCCTGGGGGTTTTTAAGAGGAGGTTGGATGACCACCTTACTGAGGTCATTTGACCCCAGTGCTCTTCCTGCCATGGCAGAGGGTCGGACTAGATCTGCTCAGGTCCCTTCCGACCCTAGAAACTATGAAACTATATTTTATACTGAACTATTTATTTTTGAGCTTCACAGTAGATTATACTTTGTTTGCTAAATATGGGCTCTATAAACAATGAGTTACTGTCTTGTTGTCAATGATTTTTCATAACATATGGCCAAAAGACGCCCATGATTTTAATAAGGAAAACACATGGAAACCTTAACGTTAATCATAGCAGAAGGAAGAGGTTTATCCCAAAACAAAGATCTGCTCAAAGATGTTTATGACAGATGAAGAATTTATCTCCAGTTCTCTTGGCTTTTAGTGTGCTACATGGCCACTTTTCCCATGGCAACATACAAGAAGCAAACTAAGATGTCATATGCATAATATGGAGATAAAAATGACCCCATTTCCACATCCATATGATGAATGGAATGAAAGTTCAGTGCACACATATTTGCACATTAATTGGAACTGCATGATTCTGTCCTGTCCTATCAAGTCACTACTGTATGTACGATAGGATGTTTCCCCCCAGAATCATTAAGTCAACTTTATCACACAAATGCATGCACATTCTTGCCTATTTATCTTCCTGCCATGCCAAGATAAAAAAGAGTTACTTATGTGTATGCATATGACTGAAAGTGTATACACATGAATTTATATATACATTGGCATATCATAGTAATATGAAGAAAACGGAGTTTAAATATCAACCATTACGGTAATAACCACAGAACAATGGCATTTGAATAACTTTTGTAGCTCAATTTTTTCTGGATGCACTCTCTTTTCCTAGGAGAATTTTTGTCTTTTCCTCAAAAAGAGAGTTGCCTTTGGTTAATTTAATCACAAAAATCAATATGACACATCCCCGGTTATGACAGTTTGATATTCTTGAAATTCATAACAGAAAGGCTGAGAAATGAATTATTAGCATAGCAGCTTTAAAATCCTTATCAACTTGTGTTAAAATTGCTCCTTAAGGAGCAGAACCGCATGACATTTACAAAGCTAACCAAGGAAATAAAAACAGCCAGAGCAATCAACTTCACCATATTAAGTTTCATTCAGGTCAATGGTATGATACTAGTATAAGGCCAGTTTGTTTACAGGAATGTGCTACCTTTCCCTTCTACCCTCAGGATAAAAAACAGAGGTTTGGTGATACTGGTAAAGTTTACTCATTCACCCACTCTTGTAGGTATAAGCCGGTATTAAGTCACACAAACATGCATATTTGGATAGACCTTGGTAGGCAGTACTACATGCCCACTTGATTAATGTTTCCTATCCTCACAAGCCTTCCAAACAGCTGCTGTTCCTCATCATTCATGTGATTACCCAGCCGGTAAGTTAGTATTAAGTGTTTTGTCCTGTATGAAGAAGTTGCTCTTCATGTTTTCCTTCTTTGCTCAACCATATTTTGGGGGTAAGCTTTACTACAAGAACTCTGACATATATGGATATGAAGAGTGCTGAGATGCCCAACAACTTGGTCTCAGAGTCCTGGATAAGAACATTTCTTCTTCATGCCTTAATGAAGGCAGGTTTGTGTCAAACCCCTTGTTCTATAAATCAGCTTTAGCCCCAACTAGAGGTGCACAAACTTTTAGATATCCAAGAGAAGCACCTGCAGGGCAATACAAATTATAAGGTTAAGAACCATGGTTCTCAGTCAGGGTGACGCAGTACCCTGGGGTGCTATAAAATCCTCCGAACGATGCTCCAGGGTGTTGTACAATATTAGCACTGTTAGGTATACTAACACCTACACATGACTCTCACAATAATTCCAGATCATTCAGATAGGAATCCAGAGTGTCAAAAGCACTCTCACATATGGTCCCTCTGAGTTCCTTGCAGTAAAAGAGTTGTTCTAGTACTTTTATGCAGTCAAAAAAACCGAACAAAAGTAAAGGGAGTTCTTTGAGTCATAGAAGGTTGAGAACCACTGGTTTTAGGACAGAGATGGGCAACACAATGCAGAGCTGTAAGCGTCAGAGGTGAGGAGGAACTCTGTAAGCAAAGCAGACCAAAATCCTGCAGTAATATTCAAGTGAGTGTTAAGAGTCCATTTTCCAAGAATAAATCCTCCCAAAAGTCTGTAACTGAAGCAAATCTGGAAAGTGTTCCATTTTCCATCAAGCTATGAAAGCTGTTGATGCAAAAGCTATGTAAGTTGTGGTTAAAGACTCACCCATTACAGTGATGGACACCAAATAACAACTTATACAGGAGCAGAAAGATGTTAGCAAAGACCTAACCCCACAAAGGCTTAAACGTGCAGACATCTGCATGTGAGCTTTCTGTACTTCTGTACTCTCACTGTTGGGGATTACCGACAGGAGAAAGTTAAGCCTGTTTGGAAGACCAAGACTTTGGTCGCTGGGGCTACTTATGTGCGAGTAAAGAGTGCTAGGAGAGCAAGGCTTTGCAGAACTGGGTCTGAACTGTGCATTGGACAGCAATACCCATTATTTAAGAATCTGAAAAAATACAATATAAAAAGGGGTTGATTTAAAATTATGTTCCTGGTAAAAGTGCCATTTTCAATAATCTACCTCAATGAATTACTGGCCAGCTGAACTTGTCCAGTTTAATATGTTGCCAGACATTTCTAAACACTTTCCTTTATGAAGGAAAAGTTTATCATTTCCATCTATTTCATTATGTCAAACTGTTTGCCTTTCAGTGTATAAGCTTTTATTAGTGTTCTACTTCTATCAGTAAACCAGTCCCCAAACCATAAATTATTTCCTGCAGTTTTGACATCATTTATTTTCATAGCATTATACATGCCAACCTTTTGACTACTTGAGATCAAAAGAGTTGCTCTCTAGGCTCATATTTCACTACAGCTCATATTTTATGCAGCAAATTACACTTTACAGTAATAGCTACAGCATGACTTTGTCTCTCCATTTCATAGCACTTTGTGATTATGGAGTATTTCAGTACATTTTCCCCACAACTGAGGGGAACCAGTCCTGTATCTCCATATTCACACAGGGACTAGTAGCATGAGGATATAGAAATACATACGTTTGGAATCATTTCAAAAGGGCAGCAGCTGTTATATTTGAATTCTTGTGTGTGTACAAATGGGGAATGATACAAATGTATCAAAAATACTCCAACCTTAACCAGGCTTCATCCAGGATTAAAATCAGAGAGTTTTTTCTACATTTGTATTGTTCCCAGTTTGTCCCCACATAACAATTAGAATGCAACAGCTGCTGCTCTTTTGAAACCACTCCAAATGGACATTTGTCCATACCCTGAGAAAGTGTTTCTAGGATCAAACTAGGGGGAAAAAAAAGTTGAGGTGCGATGCTGTTTGCAAGTGATGCATTATTTAAATAACATTTCAAAGGCCCTCAGAATTCAGAGGCTAACAAGTGTAGCAGGCAACTGGGATGCTTTGTAAATAAAGGCAAGGGTTTTCAAAAGTGTTTAGGAAGTTGGGCAACTAAATCATGAATGGTGAATATTTAAGTTCCTATGAGCTCTATTTTTAAGCCCATATTTAGAAGATACTGTGTTAGCTCTGCTCTCAGGATGCATACTGCAGCAGGACATTCCACTTTTGTTTCCTTTTTCAAGTTATTTCCAGTTTAGGGCCACATTTATTAAGGTATTTAGATACCCAAGTATCTGGATAGGTGCATAATAAGCACTGATAAGTGAGCTGGATTTTAAATCCCTTGGGTACCCAATTTGGTTAGGTGCCTTGTAAATCCCGATAGGCACCTACATTGTTACATATATTTGAAAATACTGCCTCTTGTAATTAATAACTGTTTTCCTAAAAGAAAGATAACTGATGGTCTTTGAAAAAAGTTTGAGCTGAAATAACTTCCAATAGACATCAGTTGAATAATAAATATTACATAGGTATATTATTGTGTGCATATAAAATAATTAAAAACCAAACTCAATAAATTTTGGGTAAAGGCATCTTACCACAATATTTGCATATTCAGAGTATAGTCTTATATTTAGAGTACTGGAGGACAGGCCCATCAACGAGTATTAAACATGATAAACAGAACTCAAAATTAAGATTTACTAGACCTCTAGACGCCAAAGGTTTAGGAAAAGAAGGGAAATGGACTGATTAGTCTTGCTATGCCCTGCTTAATTCCTCTTCTCTTCAGCATTTAGTTTCTGCCACTGAGAGATAGGATATTAACTTGAACAACCTATTGTCTACTCTAAATATCCTATGACTTAATATTGTGTTTCTTATGCTCCATTTTTATTAGTATACTGAGAATATGGCATAGCATTAATGCCAGTATAACAGTGTAGCCAATACTGTAGCAATTTTGGAGTATTTGTGACATTATCCTATAGCTGTATTATATGTGACAATTTATGTATTGTATGTGGCCTACCTGGCCAAATTTGAATGGGTTTTTCATAGGGCTAGCAAATGGTACTACGCAACCCAAATAATCATACTCCTGCCAAATCCTAAGGTCCTACTACACATTATGAAGGTTTTAGAAGCCTTCAAACTGTCAGATTTTTAAAGATGGAAAGCCTTAGTCTATCTTAATATTGACATTTCTCCCCCTTCTCTTACAATATTCAGCTGTCTCATAGTTTAGATGCATACAAAAGATACGTATACATTTAACCAATACTAGTAACCAAACCCTCATCATCCATCCAAACTGACTATTAAGCCCCTTCATTCTTTCCCTTAACCTACTTCTTATTTCATATGCCTAAGAGAACAGTATCTCTTGCATCTGAGAAAATTAACATCACATAGGCTTGCTCAAATCCTGCAGCATCACATGGGAACAGAGATACAATACCTAATGAAACAAACCATTCAATCATTTTGAAAATGAGCCATCCTGCATTTTGGGCATGTGTAGTTAACATTACCTTATGGTGCCAAGCAGTTAATAGATGTCATAGCTTTGTAGATCAGTTTCTCATTGGAAGAAAATCAGTGATATACAGACTGGGTATGTTCTCAGGGACACTTTGTTTACACATGTATGCAGCACCTAGCACAGCAAATGGCAGTACTTCCTTACTGAGCTCAGCCTTCTTGCCCAAGGAAGCAATGCAGCCTCAATAACTGACTGCTGGAGTGGTGAAGAAAGAGTACACATTTTGCCACATGTGAATGATATATTAGAAGACCAATTTTTTAAAATTTGTAAAACAACTTGTAAGACTGTGTAAGACAGTGCCAGCTCAAAAAAGTAAGTATTGAAACAAAAATAAGGTTTTGTACTGACAGCAGTAAAGAACTATAGCTCTAAGACAGAGTCCATTCCAGGAGTCAGCAATGCTTTTCGGCGGGGTGCCAAAAACCCCTGCAACCTTGACTTGTAAAATGCCGAGGCAACAGCGGGGAAGCTGCAAAGGGCCCGATCCTTGTTGTGGCAATGCAGCCCCAGCCCCTTCCGTGCCATCTGCCCTGAGGCACATATGCCAAGCAAAATGACATTGCATGCCACTCTCTGGCACCCGTGCTGGCCTGTTCTATTGCATGGAACAGAACTATAGGGTGCTGATCACATGATTCACTCAATGATAGAAAAAAAACCTCTAATTACTTTTTAAGGCAGCTTTTATCACTACAAAGTTCTTCAATAGCAAGGGTTCCTGTGATCTGAAATGGGACTACTTAATGTGAGCATTTTAGCTCAAAAAAGAACCCTCAATTATTGGATAAAAATCAGAGCTTTTATTACTAACAGATACCCTAAAAAATCATTTGGTGAACCTCTCCTTTACCAAATAAAGACTTGTTTGTGCAGTTAAACAGCATTTATATTCTTCTCCAAACAAATGGCCATGGAAGTGTGCTGCATGCAGAGAGCTATCTAGGCACATCTACAGATTCTCTCAAAATTTCCTCTTTTTTGAATTTTACTAGAACAGTTTTCTGGCCTAGAAATCAACCTGTGTCCAAAAAACAAAAGGCTATTACTAGCCTGCGATTCACTCCAGTGAGATCTACAGTCACCACGGGCGGGTGGCACTGGGCTTCATGTTTAGATGGGATATATGTTCTTATGGGAAGAATGAGAGAGCTGATGTAAGTCACTATTTTTGGTCTTCTTCATTCTTTGAAAAAAAAAAAAAAAGAAGAAGAAAATGGATGTCTCCATTAGTGGAAAATTTTAAACACTGGGCTGATGAAGAAACACCTATATGGCTTCTCTATAACAGTTTAGAGCTTGCCCTATACTCCCTAGTGTATTTGTTTTACTTGCACAAAGAGCAAGGGCCAACAAGTAATACAAATGAATAGAATTCCCCTGTATTCATTTTACTGCTCTACATGGCTTCATTTTATCTATGTTTTTTGTAACTGAGCAGCAGCAGCTAGGGAGCCCATTGTGCTTCTCTCTATGGAGCCCTGCAGCATTACTTTCATTCCCCTGTCCTCCTTCCCTGTCCTCCCCTCCACAAAGACTTACAATGCAGGAACTGCTAATACCATATTTCCTTTCTTATAATGCATACCCCCATAGCCAACAGCTGATTTTTGGGGGGAAAAAAGGGTGCTTGCTGCATGTTGTTGCATCATCAGAAGCAAACTCCCTACTGCTCAACAGACATCAAATGGGATACAGCCTTGCCCGAACAATAGATTCACCTGTCAACACAGCTCCCCCGCTACATCTATTAACACCCCCCATGAACCCCTCAGAATCCTTTTTCATAGCCAGCGTGTCATGGGGGCACATGCTCCCACCAGAAAGTGGGGTGTGGGGCACGGGGCTGCAGCCTGGCCAGAACAGCAGCCCCACAGCAATGGGGCCAGCAGCGGTGGCATGATTTTTGCACCAAGGGTAGGGTGCAGGATGAACTCACAGGGCAAACATAAGAGACAGACACACAAATATCACTAGGAGTGCATTATTCACAAAACACACTTCCTTTCTGACCTCACAATCCTCGTGCTCAAGCAAATTTACTAAACCCTTTACAAAAACCCATGAATTGGCTGGACACTAAGAACCAAGGACTGAACACCAATGTTGACTTTGATACACCATCATCTACCTGATTCCTGAAATTCTTCCGGCTCACTACAGGTGATCATGACCCTCCTCCCTTTTGATAGGTGTTGATCTCCTAGTAGTCAAGCATCTTGTCTTCTACTGATTATTTGTCTGCTACCCCTAGGAATTTCTCCTCTTTCCAAGGCTGGATCCAGATGTGCAGGCATGTATGGGTTGTGGTGCTGCAAACCTCCACATGTGCTGAACATTAAACTGTGCATGGCACTACTAGTTTGCAGTGCCAGGGCGAAGTTTTCTACAGATATTTCCTGGTAGCAAAAAAAAGAAACTCTGAAAAAAAGTAGCGCAAAGCACAACAAAGTGGCATATGTTAAAGCAAATGCACAGCTCCCACCCTGAGGCACCTTGCACTCCAGTCACTGCTCCCCAGCTGGCTGGAGTGCAGTGTGCCTCAAGACAAGGGAGCAGACAGCCCTGGGCTGGCTGCTCCCCTGTCTCTATGTGTCACAGTGCATGTAGAGGCTGAAGCATGTAGAGTCTCACAGCGCAGCCCCTGTGCTGAGACATGTGGAGACAGGGGAGCAGCCAGTCTAGGGCTGCCTGCTCCCCCATCTTGAGGTACACTGTGCTCTAGCCAGATGGGAAGCAGCTGGATAGGGTGCAGGGTGCCTCAGCATGGGGGCTGCCTGATGGCTAACCCTACAGTGAGGCATCCTGTGCCCCAGCCAGCCCCTCTGCACATGGAGCAGCAAGACAATGTGTCCCCTTACAATGCTCACAGGCAGGGGCATTCACTGCGGCACAAAGGAGCGGCACAAATTTGTGCCGCTACTATTTGTACTGCTGCAGACGTCTGCCCTTGCTTACGTAGATGCAGCCTCTCACAGGACGGGGTCCTGTAGGATGGCCGTGATCTCCCCAGGGCCCCCCTTACTGTGCCAAGTTGGCCCAATAGGCACCCTCAATTCTCACCCGCCACATCTTTGATTGAATGATTGATAGGGAGGCTGCCTTTCAGTCCTCTTGGGCATGGTCTTGATTGACTCTCTGGACCCCGTGGGTTTCCAGACTCCTGGTAGATCCCGCTCCACGACAGATGTCACAAGAGGTGTTTTGGGGCACCCTATCCTTATGGGCTATGAGTGGCTCCAACCACCCCTTTACCATGCCCCAGGCCTCAAAGATGGTCCCAACATTGTTTTGGTCTAGGTCTCGCTATGCGCCGGGGTCCCTACAATGCAGTAGGCCCCCAATGAGGCCTCCTCCATCTCCTAATAGCCTCACCCAAACCACCAGTCTTATACAGAAGTAAACAAAACACAAGCCCCTGGACTGCAACATAAATTCAAGCCATCCAGCTACAAAATCATTCAAACCGTACCAGGGAATACTCCATCCCTCAACAGTGTCAGAAGCTGCTCCTGCAGTCAGGCCTCTCCCCTTTGGTTGCTCTGGGAGTGCTCCTTCCCCCTTGGCTGCTGGCAGGAAACTGTCTTCCTAGCCCCAGTTCTGGGGTTTATATAGGAGCCAGGCCCTGTCCCTTCCAGTCAGCTGACCGTGGGCAGGTGTGGGCCACTAGCTCATTCTAGCTGCCCTGGTAACCAGCAGCTGGGGGCTCCCCAATCACTGCTAGGGCTCTTTCCCTAGCAGTTTCCACTCTCTAAAGGAGCAGGGCACCTATGTGCTCTGCGACAGCTCAATTGTACAGCTCTACCCACTATTCCTAATCATCGCTGTGCCTGCTTTTCTCCTCAGACCTGATGAAGAATGCCTTGCATTTGAAAGCTTTTCTAATATTATCCCAACCATGAAGCTGGTCCAGGAAAAGATACCAACCAAAAAAATCCTTGCCCCTCATATTTAGCAAAAGCTATAAATAAACCACTACTACCATGCCAACTCATGAACCCTTCCATAACAATAAAACTAGAATGATACCAGACCAAAGTCCAAGACAAAATATCTTTCCTAAGTCTTGACATTCTTTAAGCACTCCCAAGCCCACTCAGACTTCTACCAGAAAAAAAAGTCAGGAAAGATGAGTTAGCCTTTCAACATGAACAAAAAATATAAAGAACAGATGGACAGAAATATAAAAAGGAAATGAAGGGTAGTGTGGTCAGAAGGAATGAAAGATGAAGTCAAAGAAAAAAAGATCCTCCTCTCTTTAATGAAGCAGGCAGCCCAGCTTTCTCCATGAAGACAGGAGAATAGAGCTACCAGGTGCTGTGCACTAGAGGTGTGCGAAATGGGCCGTATTCGATTCAGATTTGGCCTGAATCAGGGACAGTGATTCGATTAATTGATTTGGATCAGTTCCCAATTCGATCAGGCCAAATCTGAATATGAAGATTCAATGCAGATTCAGAGGATCAACGATTCAGCCATAGACACAGCTTTAAATGTTTTTTCTATGTACCTTGAGGTACCAGGCACAACTTGTGGATGCTGAGTTACCGGGGCAGATGGAGCGCTCCCACAGTAGTGCAGGGGGGCCCCCCTGCGTGCTTGTCAACAAACCCAGAAGTGGACTGGAAGTACTTCCAGTCCACTTTTGGGCCCACCACCAAGCATGCTAGGGACCTCCCCTGCCCCCCCCATCAGTGATTGGTCATGGGGGGACCCTGGGTGCCCCCCCAGACCCAAGAGGCATGAGTTGCCAAGCTGGCGGGGGGCCTTGAGGGGGTCCCAAGTGCTCCCTAGCAGAGCCAGAAATGGACCAGAAGTGCCTCTGGGTCTGCTGCCGAGCATGCTGAGAAGCCCCCCACAGTCTTGTGGGATGTTCCATCTGCCTCACCATCACAGCATTCACGAGCCACCTGGTACCTTGAGGTATGTAGAAAAAACATTTAGGGCTGTTTCTATGTGCGAATCACCGAATCTTTCTGAAACAATTTGGAGCATTCTGATTTGATTTGGAGAGATTAAAGGGTCTCCTGATTCGATTCAGATTTAGAGATTCGGCCAACCAAGCAGGCCGAATCTTTCCTGAATCAAATCAGGGACTGAAGCTTCCCACATCCCTACTGTGCACACTAATTTCTAAATGGTGCGTAGTTTATCTTCCTATGCAAGTCAGTCCCACTTGTTCAAAGAAGGGTTAAGACATTTATTATCATTACTATTTATGCATTGTCAGCAATAAAGTAGTTTTCCAATTAATGGCAGACTTGTAGGCCAGACAGCACTGCCATTTGGATAGAGCAGGACTGGAATCTAGGGTAGGTGTATGACTTCAGGCAATTTCCTTTCTTCTCCCAGCCTTGTGCTTTATATACTTAAGATTATAAATACTTTGAAGCATGGACTATCTTCATATGTGTCTGTAAAGCATCTACCATGCTGGAATTCCAACTAGAGCCTCGAGGAATTTCTGTGATATAAACACTAATACAATGTTCTGAATGACTTTTGTACTGTATCTGTTTAATGACACTTGTACATCCCATCATTAACACAAGTACACTTCTACAGTGTCATAAATGTATATTATGCTTTAGAAACATTTTAAATCAAGGCAGAAATGAAGCAATTGTCAATTTTGTCAGAGGATTTTTTTAGCTCAGCAGCAAAAGGGCGACAAAAGTGTAATACATTTATTGGCCTTTTCAGAAACATGCTGCTCACCACGTCTGACCTATTCCTTCAGTGCAGAAAAGTGGGGGGCCTTCAAAATGACATTTCCTGATAATCAAGGACTTTGTTGATAGCAACATAAGTCAGATACAGTTTTGCTGTCCTGAAAGCCATGTTCATATCTGTGCTACTCTGTGTTTTTTCTTATATCAGTAGTCCTTTCTGAATGAGTGTATTGCTTGCATAGTACCAGTGATAGAAAGTTAATTCACAGTGACACTAACCCTGTGTATCAATACAAAGATGACCTCTGACTTCTAATTAAGTCACAAGATGATTTGAACTAGATCATGTCATCTACTTGTTGCAGAGGCAGGAGTCTGGACAATTTTCAGTTAATTGTCTGTAGTTACCTTAATGTTTCAGAGATGGGAGAAGAGCACACACATCTGAGGGCCTTGTCACATGCTACACTTAGGACATGTTAACTGTACATAAAACTTTAGCATCTAAGCAGTAAAACCCCTGCTAAGTATCATCATAGCGTAGCACACAGTTAGGACTTTTCCAGTGAGTAGTATCTCCAGGTCATATTACCTAAGATGTGTTGAGCTAAGAGTCTAGCTGCTCAATGAAAGCAATACTATCAGGAGACCTGGGGGGGGGGCGCGGGGAGCAGAGGGAGAGGACACTATTTGTTGATCCCAGCTCCCTGACTATGTCAGAGAAGGTTCAAGACCTCAGTGCAGTAGGAGAGCTGGAACCAAAAGGTTGGGCATGGTGCAGCATGAGGGCTGAGTCAGCAATGTTATTTGGTATCAACACTGCTGGGTAAGAGCAGGTTCAAGACTCCAGTGCAGTGGAGAAGCTATTTGTCAGTCCTGGTCCCTACAGCACATTGCAGTACACCAGAGCGGAACTCCCTTCTCATCATCACAGAGGCAGAAAGGGATCTTGGAGTCATTATTGATTCCAAGATGAACATGAGCCACCAATGTGAGGACACGGTCAGTAAGGTTAACCACACCTTACCATGTATCCACAGATGCATCATGAGCAGGTCCAAGGAGGTGATCCTTCCCCTCTATGCGACATTGGTCAGGCCGCAATTCGAGTATTGCATCCAGTTCTGGGCCACCGCACTTCAGTAGAAATGAGGCCAGCATTGAGAGGGTCCAGAGGAGGGCCACTTGCATGGTCAGGGAGCAGCAGGGCAGGCCCTACGAGGAGAGGCTATGGGACCTGAACCTGTTCAGCCTCCACAAGAAAAGGCTGAGACGGGATCTGGTGGCCATCTATAAACTTAGAGGGAGGGTCCCTGTTCCCCTGAGCACTACCAGGAGTAACTAGGAATAAAGGCCACAAGTTGATTGAGAGTAGGTTCAGGCTAGACATCAGGAGGTACTACCTCACAGTTAGGGTGGCTAGGATTCGGAACCAACTTTCAAGGGAAGTGGTGCTCGCTCCTACCCTGGGGGTCTTCAAAAGGAGGCTAGACAATCACCTAGCAGGGGGCATTTCACCCCAGCATTCTTTCCTTCCCGTGGCAGGGGGTCGGACTTGATGATCTGCTTAGGTCCCTTCCGACCCTACCAACTATGAAACTAAAAGCCGTTGTTTCCATGTGTAAATGCTGCTGGGTAGGTTTACTCTGAAGTAATTTACTGAGGAGCAAATCCTCTCTGGGCAGATGTTTACACATGCAGGCATTTGGGAGCAGTTTTGTTTGTACCCTGCTCTGACACTCTTCAGCAGCCAGGGGAGCTCCAGGCTCCCCCTGAGTGCTAGTCCAGGGGCTGGCAAGGAGCACAAAGTTAGGAGACAGCTGACTCCTGGCGGGGTCTGGGAGATTGCTCCCTGTCCACAAGAGCTGCCTGCTGCCAGGGTGGGCTCTAATGGTGTAGCCCAGACTGGAACAATGTCCCTCTGCCCTGGCATCAGGGGGCTCCTGGTAGTGGCTCTGTGATTGGGGTCAGGGGCCTGGGAAACAGTTGTGGGGGAGGGCCAGGTCCCAGCTCCCTGCCCTGATCCACTGGTGGGGCAGCCAGCAGTGATCCTTCAGCTGGACGGGGATTCCCCACTCAGCTGGGGGTGGCCAGAAGCTATCCCAGCAGTGGGGCAGCTAGCAGTGAGCCCCTGGCTGGGAGGGATTTCCTGCTCAGCCCCATGCATTGATCACCCAATAGGGACACAGGGCTAGGAAAGAGGGGCTGGGACCTGCCCCAAAGTGGGACATTTCCCGGTCAGCCCCGAACTGTTTGAGGAAGTCTGCACATGCAGCCCAGAGCTCCATTCTCCCAGCCCCCACTGCAATTGCATAGCTGGGGCCAGGAGCTCCCTGCCGCTGGGACAGAGGGACATTGTCCTGGGTTTGTGCTCTACCATTGGAGCCGGCCCCAGCAGCAGACAGCTCCCTGGGGCAGGAAGCAATCACCCAGCCCCCACTTTGACAGTGGAGCCAGAGCCAAGAGCTCTGCTGCTGGGATAGGAGGACACTGACCTCACATGGGCTTCACCATCAGAGCCTGCCCTGGTACCAGGCATCTCCCAGGGGCAGGGAGGAATCTCCTGCCCCCTGCTGCCCAGCTGACCAGGAGCAAATTTGCTTCTGCTGTCTACACATACCTTACTGTGCAGTAACTACTCCACAGATAGTTTCCTACCTCCATTTACAGGCAGCAAATTAACCACAGAGTACACCAATTTCCTGTGCAATAAACACATGTAGATGTTGATGCTTACTGCACAGTAAATTGGTCTACTACTCAGTAAAGCATCTTGGGCAGACATACCCAATTACTCTGGAATATAGGATGTTTTATTTAGATCAGAGGCCCTCAACCCCCAGTCTGTGGGCCAGATCCAGCCCACAGTGCCATGTCACCTGGCCTATGGGTCCAGACATTTGGTGGTGGAGGTGTAGTGGCACCTTTCCCCTGCTGTCAAATTTTCAGACCCAGTGTGCCCCAAGCCCTGCACACTAGATTGGATGCCTGATCCCAGTGCACAGGGCAGAGTGAGGGCACTGCCAGGCCCCAGGGCCCAATCCCAGTGTGGGAGGCAGTGGTAGGACCCAATCCCAGTGCATGGGCCAGGGAGGGAGTAGTTCCAGGCCCCCATAGCCCAATCCCAGTATGTGGGGGCAGGAGAGAGTAGTGCAGGGGGCCCTGGACCTGGACCTGGTATTTGGGGTTCAATCTGGCCCAGGGACCATTCCTGCACCATTCATCTGGCCCATGGGCCAAAAAATTGAGGACCACTGATTTCAATTGTAGTAAGCATTATGTGCGATTGCTCAGAAAACTTTCTACCTGGTAGCAGGGTTTACTATGATCTATATAAAACATGTCTTTAGTGTAACATGCAACAAGGCCCAGAGTATTCTGTTTTTCACTAGTATAACATAGAAAAAATGACCTGTGTGAACTCAGGAAAAACAAAATTACAGGATCTTTTATATATTTAATAGCAAGACAAACTACATGAACTGAATTTAGGTAAACTGGCTTAAGAGTCCAAGATTCCTTTCACAGCACAAAAGGAAAAAGAAATCCTTCAGCAAAAAGACATCTCCAGAGGGTTTATATAAAAGCTGATGAAAATGATTTCTAAAATATAATCTTGATTTGGGGATTTTGGAAAATGTAAAATAAAAGTTTTATATTTAAAGCACTTAGAAGTCACCTAAACAGAGAATCACAGACGATAATATCCTAGCTGTTACTGCTTGTGATAGGACACATCTCAGGATCACAGCTGCAAGGGACCAGAACCCAAGAAGAATAATCCATGACTAACTAGAGAAATCCCATGGAAATGGGAAAAGCCATCCACAAGATTCACACCAGTCTCCCCAGTAAGAAGGATTTGACTTACATATATATAACCTCTTTCCCTACCCTCAAAAGCAAAACAGCCCTTATAGAAAGGTTTAAAAAACAAACAGACCATGGCATAATGTTAAAACATGAACCTGAGCTTTTTTTTTCCAGCTGCTAGTGGTTGTGATCTTCTTTGACTGGAATTCATGTAAACATGAAGTCCTCTATTCTAAGCCTGTTGCTAGTAATTTAGATTTAACACAACTTCCTAAAAATATATCTGTACAAAGATGAAGACATACCAACACGGTTAAATACAGTAAACAGGTCAAGGCTTCAAACAAATTAAGCTTGAATATACAGTATACATACTTCTAGCAATTTTTAGGGCAAGAAGTCAGCAAAGAAAAGCAAGCTCCACATCTGCTCTAACTTCCAAGTGCTACTTTTTTATTAATTTCCCCTTGAGTTCATTCAATATATGGGAAACATATGGAATTAGCATATCTACAGTATTTACAACATTTATAACCCTCAGATAATGTTTAGGCATATACATGATTCATCTAAACTAGAACACTCAGAAAAAAAAGTTGTTGGTAAAATAATATATATTCTCACTTCAGTCATAGATTTGTAAAAGATATTAAAAAAACTATCCTAGTATTAATGTGAGAATACCCAGCCTCAAAGACTGCAAAAGAAGCTGGGTACACCAGCAGGCTGCTAAATAAAAATATGACAAAAGAAAAGAGATTGTCAATTCAGAGACAGGAAATATTGGCTCAAATTGGTTTCATTAAAAACTATCAGCATTCTTAGGAAAAAATAACAGTAAGGAATTATATAAAAACACTATCATACACTTTTTAATGAGATGTTTGCTAACTTGTTCTTGAATTCAGAGTCAAATTTTGTTCTAAATTCTGTGACTTTCACCTTGAAAGATATTTAGCCTGGCTGCCTGAAGTGCAGGTCTAGAACATACGGAAACTACACTCACATATTAAAGAAAAAAAACATCACTTTGGTTATCAGTTACGAAGTAAAATTGGTTTAATAAGTTATTTTTAAAATAAATAGTACAAGTATTTCTATGTCAGGCTTAGGTTACTGTTTGAGTTCTGAAAAGGTTGAAATAATAAAAAAAGTTGTCCTAATTTTGAATTTCTATGCTTCTAGAGATGAAATCCTGCAAAGCATGGAAAAATTTAGGGCAAAGATGTATTCTTCAAGCTGTTCTAAACTGAGGAAGAACTGTAAATGTGAAGTATCTTTAATATGTACCCTATGAAGTTGAACCAGAATTTCAGAGTGCAAGACAGTGAGGTTAACCACTAAATTTGATCCGTTTTACCCTAAGGCTCTAGCACTTAGGACTTTAATCTGTGTATCTTTCATATATTTAAGATACCTAAACTTCACAGTGAAATAGTGCCTATAGACAGAGAAAGGAAAACTTGTTTGTCTGAAGCCACATACAGAGTTGCAGTAAATTCAAAAGCAGAATTTACTAACATTGGTTTACTGTCACTTACACAACAAAAAAAATATTAGTGTCCTACAACCACTGAGGTCTACATTAGATACAAAAAACAAGAAGATTTTCCCCCTTATTCTTTCAGGAAGAAGGGAGGTGGAAGTGTATTACTGACCCACAGTGCTGTTGTATTACTATTCAGGCAACTGAGGGGTCAGTTGACTCAGTTGTTCACCACTCTATAGATATTAACAACCATGTGTTTTTTAATGGTCTTGATGTTCCACCAACAAGCTATTCTTTCTTAAGGCAATTTTCCACCTGCTAGCTTCTCCTGATCTCTCGCCTCCTATTTCACAGCTGAAGCAGAAAAGGAGGGCGAGTTGTTTTAAGATTAGGCTTTGTCCCTGCTCTATGCAGCCATAACTCTGGAAAAAACTTTTTTTCCCCTCTTCCTGTCTTTCAAAAACAAAAACAAACAAACAAAAAAATACAGTAAAGATTATAATGCTACCAATAGGGCTAGAATGATAATATAGCAGGACATCTAGAATAAGAAATTATTCTGCCAAGAATCTATTACCCAGATTTTTCTATATTCTTCTTATCTTACTCTCAAATAGGAAAAGTTATGACTGACTTCCCCAAAAATTATTCTATCCCCATTTAGCATGTAATTAAGTTAATCTAAGTTTAAAAAACATTTTAAGAAGTATGCAATACAGTGTAATATTGGAAATTTATGCCTGATCATGGCCCTGTGCTGATTTTAAAAAGTGTTCATTTTCCTTCTTTCCCTATTCCCTTCCAGAAAGATAGCAAAGCCCACATTACTTTTATTCTCCCCTTCCTCCTGTCTCCCCTATCTCCATATGGAGCAATACAAAACTAAGTAATACTGACTTAGGACTGGAACGTAATATTTCAAAGGGAGCGCTTTTTTCCCCAAATGCACGTGACCCAAATATACATTTAAACAAACTTAAGAAATGTCATTGCCAAAATTCTCCACCATGGAAATCTGCATATGGAAATGGAATCACAAAATGCTGTGTATTATTGCAATGAAACTAATAAATAGCTGCATTCTACTCTTTTCTAAACCCTGTTTTGTAATGACATTACCATGCCCCATTAAATGTATTATTGTGAAGAGAGCCGAGCCATTAGTGATAATAATCTTTTTATTGGAATTCATATGCACAAGATATTCTTTTTAAAAAGCTTGTAATTTGAACATTTACAAGCGTAAGACACTAAAAGACATAATATGGGCGGATTTAGCATTTATTCATGGAAGGTTTCACTGCCTGAAGGGTTGACTCTCAGTATTTGTTGCACCTCTGTGATAAAATATGGAAGAAAGGTCTTTGGGATTACTTGACAGCTCCCTCTACACATATTTATTTATCTGCATCTGGGTTGTGGCAACTAGATTTTGAAAAAAAGAAGATGTTTTTCTCTTTCTTAAATATTAAATACAGATGAAAATGTGTTTTCCTCAGGTTTTTCCTGTGTCAGATTTGTACAAAATCCAGTAAAAAACACAGCTAAGTAAACCACCAGGATTACACAAATCATAAGACTATTTGGATACACAGTTCAAGAACAGCAGTCTATAACAATTCAAATAAATGAGGTCTTTAGAAAGCAAATAGTAAGGAAGCACATTACACAGGTCTGTGCTTTTGTTTCTAAGAACAGAGTTCATACACAAGGAACCAAATACTACACAGAAAGAAATAATTAAGGAGTTTGAGTGAGTTATTGCATTATCCCAACAAAAAAAAGTGAAAGAAGGCAACATTCTTGTTTTATTCTCCTTGACATTTTTCAGAGCTTTCAAGGTTTAGGCCTACAGGAAAGAAAAGTCACAGGAACCCCACAACAACCACCAAACATATCACAAAATATTAACAAATAAAACAGAGGTTAACCTGCATCCGGACCAAAACAACATAGACACTTACCTTCAAGTTTAATGAACTGCTATTTGCCATTCATAAAAAACAGGTTCTTACAAACATTTGATATCAAGAACATATACCAACTTTGCAGGACATTATGCGTAGTATATTACACATTATATAAGCAGGAGGAGTGAAAAGCCAGTGGGATCAGTGGTAATTTTACCATGACTTCAGTGAGACTTAGATTTCACTCAAGGTTTCTACTGCGTGGAGTTTAAAAGCCGTAAGCCCAATCTTGCCGATTTACCATCAGGTATAGTAGCTATTACTGAGTGGTTATCTTGAATTCAGTAGAACTACTGTTTGTCCTCATTCAAGAAATCTCCTGAACAAACTGGGGTCACATATCTACATGTTAATCTTGATTAATCTAGCTGGTCAGGTTGCTTTCTAAACTAGAAGAAGTGTAGCCATGTGTGTGTAATGCCATAGGCAGGCCAACTGGCACTGTCCATCAAGAACATTAATTAACCCACATGGTTTAGGAGGCACCCTAGATGCAAATCAGCATGTTCAAAAGGTACCACTGCAAGGCAGTGTAAGTTTACCATTCAGATATGGGCCATGGCCTTTGCCTTCAACAACTTTAAGTTGGTCACATACTTAAGGGGTGTCCTGAACAAGGATGAACATAAGCATATTTTTAAGAGTTTTCCTGATATGGGATCACACACTCTCATAAAATTATTGATATATTTTTTCAGATTTGTGTTAGTTTTCTCATGGACCGAAGCGCAAGGAAAATATTTCATTCAGGGTTTATTCAATGCAGCTGTTAAATGCAGTAACCATTAGCATGACAATTACAAAAGTGTCAATTAAGCAAACAACATATGGAGCTCAAGAGTCTCTATTGCTCATAGAAGTTTATGCAATCTTAGGATCAAGAGTCATTGTTATAATGGGAATAGTTTGCAAAAATAACAAGACAAAATAGACCATTTGCAAAACTGAAAGCATTACTTGCACAAATACATAATGAGTATGTGGTGGGGGGCAGGGGGGAGTTAAAGAAAGAAAAAACTCGTATAAGCCATATAGTATGAGATTTTCTACCTATAAGTTCCCCTTTCCATGTTACCAGTGTGTAACATGTAACTGGTTAATTGCACAAATACCTTAAAACCAGTCACACATGCAAAGTAGCTATCACACCATAAAACCCTCCAACAAGCTATACAGTGAGACCTCAAAAGTTGTATACTAACTTTCTAGGTGGTTGCTATCAAGCTTAATGTATACATGTAGCTGTGACTAGAAGCCCTGAGCACAGGGACGCACCATGCCGAGCCAGGACTAGGAGTCCTAGTTCCACACAACCAAGGTGCTCTCAGCCTCAGCAGTTGCTAACTCTGGGTCCCAGAAGCACAGGGATGCAGAGGCCTACAGCTGTGGACACTGGATACAGGACCCAGCTGGATCCCAGCACTCATGGCTATCCTGAGGCTGTGTGAAACCCTAAGGCCTGGGGGATCATGGCTGTAGTAATCTTCCAGACTTGGAGTTCCCCAGGCCTGGGAAATGATAGCAGCTACAGTCCCCAAACTCTTGGGTGAGGGACATACATTACACATAAACTGGTTTAAGTGATCAGAAACTGGTTTAAATCTGTAACAGAACAAGTATACAGTGCATATAAACCAGTTTGACAAAATTTAGATCCATGCTGGTGGTGACTGCATGGGCATCTCAGAGCAGAGAGTGGGTTTATCCCTACTGTCCGCTCTGAGGAGCACGTGCAGTCGCCACCAGGATGGATCTGATGCTGGGGCTGCAGAGCCTGGTGCAGCTGTTTGCATCCTGCCCACTGACTGCTGCAGCTGCCCAGAGCCCAGGCTGGCTACAAATAGCTGCACCAGGCTCCCGAGCCCAGCATCAGCTCTGTGTCAGCAGCGAATGCAGGCACACCTTACAGCAGAGAGCAGGGATAGGGTTTGAGACAGCACAACCCTCTCTCACCCTCTGCTCTGAGGCACGCATGCAGTTTCTAGTATGAAGTGGATGCCAGGGCGTGGGCAGGCAGCAGCACTGGGCTTTTCCAGACTGCGCTGCCTCAGGGCCCCCCCCCCATTCACTCCAAGGTGCACATGCACCTGCCAGAGCACAGAGCAGCTCTCTTCAGCCTCCTGGCTGCACCCAGGCTCTGGGTAATTGCTGCCAACCACAGAGCCCTGGCTGCCTGCAGCACTGCTTGCTGGGAAAAGCCCAGGCTCCGTGGCTGGCAGCAGCTGCCTCCTTATCTCTCTCAGTCACCCTCTTTTCTCCTCTCAAAACTATGAAAGTATTGTGCAACACTTTATATTCCCTAGTAATAAGTTGGCATGCTGCACTTGCGCAGCCCTGGATTCAGCCCTCCTAGCTTTGGCCAGCATCGCCTCTAGCCCAGGTACATACTTGAGTTGTGCATCACTGGTGTAAAAGGTGGTGACTCTACCCACACCAGATCAGACATCTGTGATATCACGGCCTTATATACACAGACCTTCTTCCAACATATGGCAGCATTAGTCTGTACATATAAAATCACCTAGAAAATTGAGTGTTGGGGTACTTATTAACATTTTCAGAAGTTAGGGGCGACTTGCTACTTAAAAGGCTGAGAAACTCTGTGCTAGCTAATGCCACAAGGTGTCTGTGTGTGTGTCTCTCCAATTTCACTGGGACAGAACAGTGACCACTTAGGGCTTTTGGAGCTAATCAACAGGTCAGCTGGTAAGCTGTTAAAGAAATTTGAAGTAATGTGGAGAGAGGCTATTGTCTTGCTAATTGGCTGATAAAGACTGCTTTGAGCCCCCCTACTGGCTTGCTCACCTGACAGTTTGCTGCAAACAGCATGAGAAAGCAGTAAGGGAGATTCAAAAGCTCGGTATCATCAACAGATGCATGTACTGCACTCTGCGCCTCCTCCCCTCCTTTGCCTGAGAGTATTAGCCCAGGGCTGGAAGCCAGTAACACACCCCTTTAACATCCAGCAGGGAAAAGCCTGGGACCATGCAGGCAGATCTCCCTAATAAGCTGAGCTCCCTGCAGAAGGGAAGGGAGGACTGCTGTAGTGCCCCCCAGCTTCTAGCTTGAGCCACTGCAGGCATGTGCCTGAATTTAGTCAGTCCAAAGAGAATGTCTGTCCATTTTCAAACCAGTTCAGTCTAGTCAGGTTAGACTAACCTGCAAAGATTGAATCAATTCAGGCTCAGCCCTTTGAATGTTTGTCCCTAGCCTTGGAGTACATGGGGCACCTCTGCAGCTGGAAGCCCCTCTGCCAAGAGAAATCCCAGGCACAGGAGCTTGCTTTTTGCTGGTGCAGTGGGAGCCTGGGATTGAACTTTCCCTGCATGGGCAATACAGCATGATAGGAACTAATGTGCAATTGCACAATCATGCCACCTGCCATGCACGTGTGGCATGGCAGGAGGCGTGATTGTGTGGGACATGAATTAGGTCCAGTCGTGCCTTATCCTGCACACGTAGAGGGAACCTAATTTATTATAAACACATCATATCAGGGCCAAACAATGAAAGAGATCCTTCTCACATTACTACTTGAATAGTACAATACTTGGATGAGTAAAACAAGTAGGATTTAGCCCTGAATATGGTATTTTTACTCTAAATCAGTGGTTCCTGACCTTGTGGAATTGCAGGCCAGATGAGTAACACCGTGTCAGGCTGCAGGCCCAGTTCCATGTGGGGTTGGCTTGCAGGTGCAATCCATTACACCAGCCTGTATCTACATGTTGGATCTGGCCATGCAATGGCTTGACTTTGCACCCCCAGATCCAGCTTCATGCTAAACTGATTCTGTACACCAGCCCAAATGCATGCCAGCACAATCTAGTGCACAAAACTAAATTACCACAGGCTCCCCACAACCAAATTGCAGAATCATGGGGAACTCTATGGGCCAGATGACACAGGTCTGTTGGCTGGATCTGGACTGTAGACCAGAGGTTGAGTACCACTACTCTAAATGATAAATTATAGATTATATGCTTCTTTATAGCATGCAAGTAAATTTGTGTCCTTATACTTTAAAGTAACCAGCACAGTTTTTCTATTCTCTTTAATAATGCAATTTAATTTACCAAAGGTTCGTATTAAAAATGTATCAGATGGCAGCAGTCGGAGTCAACTATACAGTTTGTTATAGTTAAACATTAGCTTTGGGGAACATCGCAAATTCCCTACTGTGAGTTTGAGACCAGTTTCAAATAAAAATGCTCTCTGAGTTACCAATTGACATTACTTTTAAATGAGTCAGTAACTGTGTGTTGAATAAGAATACTGGTAGATTATTAAAAGCACAACAAATGATATTCAGCAGCTAAATACAATAACTATAACAGCAGCAATGAAACAGAAGTTGTCACAAAGTATTGGTTCACTAATCAGTTATCCCAAATCCAAAAGGTACTCCATTAATTGTAAAACCCTGCATTGAAGACCACTGCTAAAGCAAATTAAACAAATAACCACGGGTTAATAAATACCTTTGCTGAAAAGCTTCAACTACCTCATGAACATCTCTCTGTTACAGAGTTACTAAATGCATTTTAGTAATTATTTTAGCCAACAAAATCCATTCAACTTTTATCCATTGCATTTGTTTGCAGGGTAGCCTGCTACATGAAATCACCACACAATGTCTCTCAGCTTACATCTGAGATATATGCAAAAGAATGTGTGTCAAAGGTACAGATTCACAGAAAATAAGACCCAAAAGCCTCAGAATGGGGGCTTTGGGGGCTTTCATATTCTCTAGCTATATAACTAGGTTCCATTTAAATTCAGAAACAGCTGCGCTCTCCACACCCTTGCAATCCTAGGTAAGTCAATATTCAGACAAGCCAGCTTAAGTATGTAGCCAAGTTATATAAACATTATTCTTAGTAGCTTTAAGTTCTGTAATACACATGAATGCCACTGGAAAAAGCAAATGCTGTTTTTGTAGGAAGGACTTCTATATAATCAGAAAAATATTTTCATGAGTTTATGACAAATAAGTCTAAGTTCCTAGTGTCTTTCAACAGAGATTTGCAGTTTTCTCTTAACTGTAGGTTAGACTTCAAAATTTTTAGTCCTTCTAATAGAATATAGATTTAGAAGCAACAATCACAGAATTCAATAATGCATTTCTTCAATAAAATGATCA
>NW_017729002.1:13628515-13630220 GCF_001723915.1 Gavialis gangeticus
AGTCTAAGTTCCTAGTGTCTTTCAACAGAGATTTGCAGTTTTCTCTTAACTGTAGGTTAGACTTCAAAATTTTTAGTCCTTCTAATAGAATATAGATTTAGAAGCAACAATCACAGAATTCAATAATGCATTTCTTCAACAAAATGATCAGATAGCATAATAATACTATTTTAAATTCTAGGACAGCTTTTAATTTCTTATTAGTGTGCAAGAAATGTGTATGCTCTCCATCTGACTCAGTCTTTGCCATTAAAATACTGCAGTCAAATATCATCTGTCTGTGAACAGAAAAGTCAGCATGTTCAATGTGAAGAACACTAAGAATACCAGAAATAAGTCAAAACTAGGACTGAAAAACATCTAATATATGAAAAGAGTCAATTGCCTTTCACCAGCCTCTCTCCAATAGGCATTCTATGAATAATTGCCAACTGTAACAACACTTCGTCTTATCAAAATTCTACCGTGTAATTAAACTTGTTCCTCATCTTCTTTTGTATCTGAATGTCAAGAAACTGAGGAAAGCTCCACTTGTTTAACACAAATGTTACTACCAATAAATGAAGAAATCTAGCTTTGGACCTAGGAAAAGAATTAAATGCCAACCAATCAAATGACCATTACAGCAGACTCAGTAGCATCCAGCACCCTGGAAATAAAAGTGGTGGGAGGAAAAAAAGTATAGTAAAATAGAGAGGCCACTGATGGAAGATAAGGAAGGAATTTCACTATGCACTAGAGCTTGTTATTACAACAGTGAATTAGTCTTCTCATGGAAAAAGTTTAATTAATACTACTACCATGAAAATAGCTAGAACAGCATAAGAGCTATTCTAAACCAGGACCATTCTAAACCAGCATGTGATCATCAAACCCAAAATCAAATTCCCAAACTAAGCAAAGTCCAACAGCACAATAGGAACCTACAATGCCATGATATGTAACAATTTTAATGTGCAGTCATTTGTACTTAAAGAAAGATATATACATATATGCATACCACCAGCATAAAACAGAATTTCCTACCTCAACTTTGCTGGCAGCCAGTGTCGTCAAAACCTGCGAATTATAGGAAAAATGCATTAGCATTGATTCAACAAACCAATAATGGAATTAATTGCCTTTTTGAAGTAACTGACATCAATTGCTTGTTATGGCTTGAGGCTATGAAAAGTGGAGAGAGCCTTCTACCATTGAACATGGTGATATAACTGTTTACCTCTCATCCTGATTAGAAGGTGAAAGGGATTTAAATTAAAAGTAAATTAATATTCCCATTTAGAACAGGCACAAAAATGAATTTAGGGAAAAGACCGTGATGGGATAAATGTCTAAATAAAATAAATACAATATGAACACATTCTAATATGGTCAAAGTGTTTGATGTCCCCACACTCTATTTTATTTAAATCAAATTAATGGTCATGCAAGGAGATTGTGTGCAGGAAATAGGTTTTGTATAAGCTGCAGCACTGATATGTTCGGCATAACTATTGAACAATAAGTTCAAAGCTTGCAGGTTTACTTCTCAGGGACATCCAAATCTTGGTCTCTTTTCCAGAACTGCCAAATGGATACCAGTTGGTACCAGCTTGTAGATCACCAAGAACTGTTTTCAGACTGACCATGGTCCCTTGAACAGCCATTGTACAACAGAGACATTTTGTTACTACAAATTGTCTGATTAAAATTAAATGTCAAAAGT
>NW_017729002.1:13635220-13638473 GCF_001723915.1 Gavialis gangeticus
TGGTCTCTTTTCCAGAAGTGCCAAATGGATACCAGTTGGTACCAGCTTGTAGATCACCAAGAACTGTTTTCAGACTGACCATGGTCCCTTGAACAGCCATTGTACAACAGAGACATTTTGTTACTACAAATTGTCTGATTAAAATTAAATGTCAGAAGTGGAAAGATTCACAACTCATTCCTATAGCCTCAAATCATTCAGTCTCCTGAGATTTGTTAAAATGTTGTTGCCGAGGAATCTCAATTTTCTTAAATTTCTATCTAAACATTTACATTAGTGTTACTTTATAGCTCTCTAGTCACATGAAGCAACCTTCCAATGGTCTATTTTAAATATCTTTGAACTACCAGAAGGGTATAAAGTGAGAGTTAGACCTACATATTTACAATCAGTGTATTATGGAATGCATTTAAGTACATATCATAACCTAAATGTAAACTGCGCTATCTTTTAAGAAATTTTTGAACCAGTGGTTCTTTCTTTTTTTGTGACTGTTGTAACCTTAAGTCAGGCATAAATGGAAGGACAGTTTAACTCATTAAAATAAAATAACTGCCTGAAATTGCACAGCTATTTAATCCTAGCAGCAATTCATGGCTATTTTGCAATAATAAGTAAGAATAATTTGGCAGATTCTGCAAAAGTTGTGAAAGCTGTTTTGTATTCATTGTAGAAGGTATATTTTCTAAAGAAGGTTTTTAAAAATTGCTTGAGGCCTAATTTTTTGTTATAATTTTGAAGTGTTCTAAAGGAAGCAATGCAATGATGAAAACAGTTTGGGCACGTTCATTATAGAAAATAACCTGAAAAATGTAATGCCTGTACCTAACTATAATTACTTCTGTATGACAATAATACAATTGTCTTTCTATCTGTGTGAATTAACACACTTTTTTTGCCTAATGCTTTCACTATTGCTTGGTTCTGGGGAGTGGGAGGAGTGGGTGAAAGAATCGTGAAGACATCAAGCATGACTCAGTTCACTAAAGGGGGAAGTAATCAAAAAAGACTGACAACAGGTTTTCAAAAGTGGGGGCTGGATTGAAGTGGTCTGATATGCATCAACTGTTCTAGGAAAAAAAAGATATGACACATTGAAGTCATACTTCAAGGCTGAATTCACAGGAACACAGGACTGAAATGAACTTTCTGGGTCATCAAAAGTCCAGTTTTCCATTATTGAAGGGAACCACATCATATAATCCTTCTCACACGCTGAAGTTCCACTTCAAAATGATAATCATTTTTTTATCCTCACCGCTCCTATCAGAAGGCTGTTCCAGAACCTGACTTCACTCAGGGCTAGGAACATTCTTTTAACTTCCACCCTAAATTTATTCATGGCCAGTTAAATTCATTTGTTCTTCTGCCAACACAGTCTTTCACCTAAAACCGCTCTTTTCCCTCCCTGGCATTTACCCTACCACCAAACACATCAGTACAGAGCAACCACATTCCTTTGACACTTCCATTTTGATTGGCTTAACAGTGAAAGCTTTTTTAGTTTTCCTTTGTAAAATAGACTGCTCCTTCCCCTGATCATCCTAGCAACTGTTCTCCACATTTCTTCCCAGACTGAATTAATTTTTCTTGAAAAAGGAACAGTATCAGTATTTCAGAGGAGGCCTCACTGCTGCCTTGTATAGCAGCATTAAGAATTCCCTTTCTCTGCTGGAAATGCCTTGCCTATTACACCTGAGATTGCTTTTGTCTTTTATTTGACTATCCTATACTGGCAGTTTAGAGTCATCCTATAATTGGTTAATACACCCAGTCCTTCTCTTCTTCTGTCATTTCCAACAGAGGAACTCCCATCTTATAGAAGCAATTCTTGTTATTAATCCCTAAGTGCATGACCCTTGGTTCTATTAAATTTCATTCCACTTTTGTTATTCCAGTCTTCAACGTCATCCAGTTCTTCCTGCATGATATTCTGATCCTTGTCTACATTAACACTGCCTTCCAACTGTGCGTCAGGCAATTTCTCACTCCTATTTTTATTGTGGGTTTTTTGTGCTAAGGCAATCACTGCCAATATTTAATGAGATGAAAGGAATTTAAAGCTGTATCATTCATGAAGGCAAAATTTATTTCACTATCCTCACAAGTTTTTTGTTAACATAAGCAAAAGATTGACTTCATACATGATCCAGAACACCGTAACAATGACATGCCTGATCTAAAGTTAGGTAGCCTCTGGAAGTGAAGTAACTTTAGATCGACCTGGGTTATACCTGCCTTGCACAAGTAAGGCATTTAGATCAATCTAATCTCAGTCAAACCTTTTTCAGAACAGCAATTAACAATGTAGGGATGATTTCTGAATGGAGCAGAATCTAACATTACTTATTGAATATTACAAATTGTTATCACTTGAGTTTTTACTTACAAACAGCTGGATAGAATCAAATGTCTTTTATATACCACCTGCTTTCAACAATTCTTCAAATACCCTTGCTAGTATACGACTGGGTTCTTAAAATACTTTAAAAATTCTTCCTCTATCTAAAATGTCAGGACAAGTAATTTTTTTTCCCTTTTCTTTCAAACATCTGTTGTCTCCTACGAACTAGTAACAGTGGCTTGTGGAATCTAGTGGGCTAACTAATAGAGCCAGACTTAAAAAAGGGAACTGCACCATCAACAACATGTCTCACAAAGCTTGTTCTCACTGTCTCACACTGCTTGTGTGTTCTTTTGTAGGCTGTCTCACTTGCAATACTTTACTGTTCTCTCCTATGATTTTCATGAAGCTTTAAATTCTTCTACTCTGTCTTGCTGTGTTGCTACCATTTTATTTCTTACTTAAGAAAGCTGTGATTTAATCAGGAAAATTCACAACTTAGGTGAGGGGTTCCTGTCCTAATCAAGTAATAATGGCTTTGAGATATAAAGTCACATAAAATTATTTCTTATGGAAGTTTTAATTAAGAAAGAATTCAGCTGCACCCAAACTGGATATCTGCTGCCTCTAAAAATTCACTGTGAAATTCCCCTTTATATAGCAAGCAGACATCACAAATACAGAAGGAAACACAGATATGAAACAATATCTACATTAATGTGACAGAACTTCACTGGATTTCAGTACAGAATGAGATATATTTATGGCAAAGTGTATGCACATACTAAGTTCCGTTAGCTTGCATAAACCAAAGAACATATTATTTGCCATACTGGAACATTGCACAATTCATAGGGCTGTGTGAAGCTTTGGGTGCTTATTTGATTCAGAGGAGGTTTGGCCTAATTC
>NW_017729002.1:13643473-13643728 GCF_001723915.1 Gavialis gangeticus
TTTGCCATACTGGAACATTGCACAATTCATAGGGCTGTGTGAAGCTTTGGGTGCTTATTTGATTCAGAGGAGGTTTGGCCTGATTCGACAGCCAGATCTCCAAATCTGAATCAAATCAGGAGACCAGTTAAAAGATCTGAATCAACTTCAAGCTCTCTGAATTCAGAAAGCTTTGGAGATTCAGGCAGTCCCCGCTTGCTGCTGGACCCAGACTCCGTGCTGGTAAGCAGGGGGTGGAAGAGGTGGGTAGAGGAG
>NW_017729002.1:13648728-13653990 GCF_001723915.1 Gavialis gangeticus
GCCCACTCTCTGAGCCCCCCCCATGGATGTCCCACCCACCCCAGCTCCCAGCTCTTCAAAAAAAAAAGGCTCCTGACTCACTGGATGCTGTAGTGGCCTCAGGGCTTCTGGGGGCTCATGACAGAGCCCCCCACACAGCATGGGGCAGAAGGGATCATTCCCTGTCACCTTGCAGCAACCAGTGAGTGCTGGGCTTTATATTTCAAAGAGCCAGGAGCTGGAGCCAGGCAGGGCAGCTGTTGATGGGGCTGGAAGTGTAGGCAGAAGATGGGGCTGATTCAGAGATTTGGCCAATTTGGCTGCAGCCAAACCTCTGAATCTGATTCGGCTGAATTGATTCAGGACAGTGATTTAAATCACTGAATCAAATCAGTGTCCCCCAAACTGGTCAAATTCGAATCCAAAGCAAATACTAGGTGCTTCATGCAGGCCAAACAATTAATCACTTAGTGACTGTATATTTTAAATCAGTATCTGGATGTACTGCCAAGATTCTCAAGGAGGCTAGGTTTTGTTTTATGAATCTGAAAGAGATGTACATTTAATTCTAATGACAACAGTTATTATTTGTGCCTGGTTTCTGTCTCAAATGCATGGTATAGCAAATTAATGCACATTCTAATCAAAGTCTATTTATTTTTACTTCAATCTAAAACTGAATAACATAGCCCTAGTCCCCTAGCATACCAGCAAAGCTTTTAGTTTCTTTTTCCCTTGAGAAAAATGTGTTTGTTTTGCAATGATGAACCATGCCATCTGCACCCCCTTCTCAAAATCTTAGATCCACCTATGCGTATTTGCAAACTCATTTGGCTTAATAGTGAGAGAAGATTTTGAGGACTGACAAACCCCTTGAATCTAGTGTAAAAAAAGTGTAAAAAAGTTATCAGGATTGGAATTGTCATTGACAATATAATAGACAGGATTTTTCTCATCATTGATGTTAGCAAGGTAACTGGAGTGCTGTTTCTGTCAACAAATGACAGATGTTCTTGCAAGTCATTTTATTGGAATAAATTTTTTAAGTGTGAGATTTAATTCACCTTTTTGTTGGGGAGGGGAGGTAGATACTTTTAAAAGACGACAAACATGAATGATACTGTACAATATCATTGAACTTTTGTGCACAGGCCACAGTAAAACATGAAGATAAGTGGGCAGTCATGTCCCATTGTTATTCTGCCATGAAACACAGGAGAATATAAGAAATTGGGGAAAAATTGTCTCTCATTTTAGAGGTAAAGCTTCATTTGTTATGGAGATGTGCCATGCAAGACCACAAAACTAGTATTCTTTGTTCATATGCACAAAGGCGCTGGTTCTGCAACTTTTGCACGCTAAGATTTCATACTCCTTGAGTATCCTGAATGAAATCAAGATCTGAATGGAGCCAGCCCTGCAGTTACTCCTGAATAGTTTTTTTTGTTTTTTTTTTACAGGATATTAATTAAGGTTTGCATGGAGGATGCCAAGGATGAAATTCTGACAGGGTGTTTGAATGTGTGCTTATTCAACTGAACAAATCTGAATCTTAGAAAAAGGTTTTGTTCATAAGGGTCTTTTTTACAACTTCTACTATGTTTTCTGCACCTAGGCCACGTCTACACAAGACGCTAACTGTGCAGTAGCCCAATAACACTGCACAGTAATGTGCTGGGCAAAAAGCATGCTAATGCACTACTGCTCGGTAGTATTAGGCTACTGCTCAGTCAATGCCACTAAAAACTCATGTGCTAGTGCAACTGCACAGTAGTACGAATTACGGCACATAGATTTAGTACTTGGTTATCCAAGTACTAAACTTAATGTGCAGTAACTACGGTGCATTAATGAACATGTAGACATGCCCCTAGCCATCCTAAATTAACATCTAATAATTGCTGTGCCACCACATTTTAATAATATAATAATTCACCTGTGTGACAAGAGATATGCAAGACCAATCTCTCACACGTCTTTCTTATTCATTTGCCTGGAGCAGTCCCTTGTCTGGTGCCTCTAGACACAGAACATGCTTCCGATTGTGATTCACAGTCATTTCATCAATGCTATTGAGCAGAATGTACTTACTTGTTAGAACTATTTTTGTAAAAGAATATAATAAAATTGACTGTACGTTAAACATTTTTTTTCAGTTTTCTCTGTTCCATTATTAAAGTATATATGCACTATCGTTTGGTTGTTATTTGTAATAGTGGTGGACAGGAGTGGGGGGAGAGGGAAGATAATGCATTTTTAATATAGTAAAATAATTCTTGGCAATTTAGTACAATAATGTCAAAATTTCCGGGTAAACAAATAACCTATGATAATATTTTATAACTATAAGCCACTGCCATGAACTCACACATTGGTGAATGATCATGGAATGTCATATCTGTTTCCCTGAATCAGGTTTACAGGTCTAGGGGGTCTGATGTCTATACAAAGCTAAAGATAAGTTATGTCTAGTTTTGTTCTTTGTTTGCATGACAGTGTTTGATATGGATGCATTTCTATGCTCTTATATGATAGCCAGTCCAAGAGGGCTGAGGAGACATTAAAGAAAAACACTATTCACACTTATATGGATCAAATCTAGACAGTCTGGAGAAGTAAACACTGAGAAATTTACATTTGTATAGCTATTCATATTGGGTGTGGAGGGACTGGAGGCATCAAAACCTGACACAGGCAAGGTATCCAGGTTGTAGCCATATTGGTCTAGAGGCAAAAGGAATCAGTACTCACGGCGGAGGTAATATGTTTAATTAGACCAATTAGATGTTTACACAAAAATGTCTTTATTTGCAAGAATTTGGGTACAGCCACAAGAGGAAAGATTGTAAAAGTTCTCCTAGGTAGAAGTGAAAGCCATTTTTTAAAATGAAAGCTTCATAATTTTACAAGGAAGAAGCAAGTTTTACTACCTGAAGCCTGAGACCCTGCTCCTGCATTTGTTCAAGGTAATTAGGATGATCAAAGAGCCCAGAGATACCTCACCACATAAGAAATTCCTGCCCAAAAGAGCATTCCATCTTTTTACTCTTCTGTGAAATATAAAACATCATAACCACAAGGAAATATGACTCTACATCCAGCATCAAGGTAAACAGACTATTCCAATTTTTCTCTAAGCCTAATCTGCATAAAATGAACTGTTCTAAACAGGAGATTTTACCACATCTTCAACTGTCCTATGAAGTATGAATGTTCATTTCTACCTTGGAGAACTTTACAATCTTTTCTCGTATGTCTGAAGAAGGGTGCCTGTGCCTGAAAGCATGCAAATAAAGATTTTTTTTTTGTAAACATCTAGTTGTTCTAATGAAATATATCACCCCTACCATGAGTTCTGACTCGGGCAAAGAAAATTCTTCTTAAAAAAAAGAATCTTCTACCCAAATAGTATTTGATTGGAACTGAAAGATTGGACTAGCAATTTTTACTGTCTGAAAAGGTATAAACACTCCAGTTATGATGCCTGACTGGTCAAATAGATATGTATTAGAGGCCAAGAAGTTATATGCATAGTATTTGATCCCCAAGAATTCTATAGAAGAATGGAATTGGCTAGAGAAGAATAAATCCTTAAGTCAATGACTCTCAATCTGTTACAAGAACCCACCAGAGGTGCCACAATACTGGTAACCTTTGTCACTGCTGCTGCTAATGTGAAACTGTGGTATGAGGGGAAGGTCTACCTGGGGACTGCAGCATTTTCTTCAGGCTGCCACCACTATGGGATGGAGCTGCCCTGCATGCCTGTTTTCAGGTGGCACAGGAAGGGCTGCCGCAGACATGGTGTGCCTGGTTACATACTGTAAAGCAGACAGGGTGCCTTTCTACTGAAGCTGCTTCTTAGTACAGCTCCAATATGCCTCCTGAAAACTGGGGCGTGCAGGACAGTTCCACCTGCTCCATGGTCCTGCTTCCAACTGGGAAGCAGAGGGGACATGGAAGGGCATCAAGAACACATGCTCTTGCCACAGCCACTTCCCAATCCAGCGTTGCAGAGGTACATAGTTCAATTCCCCCTAGCCACAGAGGTCATGACAGCAGGGTGAATATAATTATAATGAGTCAATATACAGTAAATAGCATATTAATTAATAATACCATGATAATGCTTATATTATATTTATATCCACTTTTTAAATGTGGAGCTGCCAAGTTTTGAAAAGTTTTATGGGATGGCTTGAGTCTAAAATGGTGGAGAGTTACTATCTTAAGCCCTGCAATGAGAACAAGTGTTTGTCAAAAATTTTCTGGGCATAAAGGTGTAGCAAAACCCCTAGTTTTTCATATTTTTTTTAAATTTATTTTAAAATGCATTCCCTGCCCTTCCCCATTTCTGACTTTTTCTCTCCCTCTCTATTCCCTATAGATAAGTATAAGTGAGCTCAGACTTCAGATAAGCTTTAACATTTTTATTTTGGTAGCAGGTTTTTGGTTTTGGATATCCACTGTTTTATATTGTATAATTGTTAGGTTTGTATTGATTTTTACTGTTGTATTATTATCATTTTTGTATTGATTTTTATTGTTTCAAATGGATATTGTACGGTTCAGGCCCCTGTTTGTAAGTGAACCAAAGTAATGTCAAGTTTCCATTTTATATGTCAAGCCTCCATCTTCTGTCCTCTTCCTGGGCATCCCATGTTGCAACTGTATGAGTCACATACCCCTCCCACATAAATTGGTTCCTGGATGAATGAGCAACGATTGAAATACAATGGTAGCAGGCCTCTACTGAATGGCCTGTGATGACTGGGCCATCACCTCGCATTGATTCATTCAGGAACCAGGGACCTCACCCAGGAACAGAGACAGGAACCCAGCATTTGAAAGACAAAAGACGCTGCAGAACTTTACCATCATACCCTGCCATTACAGACACCTGAAACTGCACATCCCTGCATGGAGCACATATGCTCAGTACACTAGGGGCTGACCCTTGCCTAGGTATGCCTCCCGTCACTAGGGTCACAAAAGGTCTGCCTCTATAAAAAGGGGCAGTGAACACAGACCCAGTGGGATGCCCTCTCCATCTGGACCAGCACCATGCCACACCACCTATCCACCCAGACACCCTGCCAGTGACTCCCCTCTGGACAAAGACCTCTTTCCAGCCTGGAATAGGTAGATATTACCTGCACAACTCCTCCCACAATGTGGACTCTCTCTCTCTCTGTCTCTCTCTCTCCTCCTGGACTTCAGTGGACTTCAGTCCCCGCACCAAGCCTCTCTAACCCCTGCTATCATTGTGTGTGTGTGGGGGGG
>NW_017729002.1:13654090-13658278 GCF_001723915.1 Gavialis gangeticus
GGGGGGTGTAAGGGAACCAATAAGACATTGTGTCACCATCTCCCCTGTTCAATAAAACCACTGTCATTTGCAACCCCAAGCCGGGTCATGTTTTACTGAATCCCAGTCCCTTCCCTATCTTAAATTCCAGCCTCATTCTCTCTCTCTCTCTCAGCTCCACTCCCCCCTCTCTGCTAGTTTCCTGATCTCCTCCCAATTCCATCTCCCCTTTTCTGCCACCTCTCAGCCTCTCCTTGCTTTCATGCTGTCCCTGCTGCCTTTCAGCCTCCCGTGCCACCTACTGCTTTTTCCCTGTGCCTTTCTGCTGCCCATCTCTGCTTTCTCGCTGCCCTGCTTCCTTTCAGTCTCTCCTGCTGCTTTTCCTGTGATTTTCTGCTGTCCATCTCTCTGTTTTCAGGCTTCCCCCACACCTCAGCATATAGTTACTAATTTCTGATTTCTCACGTTTATAATACATTTTTGTTATCTTTTATAACTACTTATTATCAGTGACACGTGTGATTTCAGAGCATTTGACCCTGGAGTGAGGTCTCGTCTATGGAAGGGAGATTTATCATTTTTAAGCATATGACCGAACAAGGATGTGATTCTTATATCTAGCAAAATCACCTCTGCTAGTAGCTGGCAAGACCTGGGGCAGGTGGGTAAATCTGCTGTACCTTAAGCCAAGAAGCTGGCCCCTTGGTGAGTCTCAGTCTGTTCTCAGTAGTGAAGTCGAAGACAGCAGAGAGGAAGTTGTGACTGAAGGATAACCTAAAGATGTAAGAACACACCAGGAGTGTCTCTCAAATGTCTGCCTAGCTGAATCTGAGGCCAGGGTGTGTCATACACTCTGCTTATAAAATCTTAAATATATTAGAAATGGATTTGGTCAAAATTAATGCCAGCTGTTTATGATTAATTAGGCAATAAGCTACATTTGCCTTTCAGATGTGTATAAATGCTTCTTCATCCTAAAATGTGGTCACTGAGGCAACCTCTTACTCAACTAAAGGATGGTTAATTTTTTTAATCATTTGCCTTCTGGATGGTTTCTAAGAGTGACCCCTTGGTAATGGAAATGAAATTCACCTCAAACTTCCCTACAGAAATAGGAAAAACAGCCAAAAAATTAATCCTTATCTAGTTCTAACAGGGATTGAGTTTCAGGAACCTAAATCTTACTCTGAAATGTTAACTTACACAGTTTGGTCACCTCATACATGTTCCTACTAGTTTATTGATTAATGGCAGAGCTAGATAGCCATCAACCATGGTATCTATGTGACAACAGATTCTCCTCCACCACCCAACCTACCTTTGGCTGAGTCAAAACTCTGAACTAAAATGGATTTTAAATACTACAGACTTGGAATTTCTTTTTTCCCTCTGTTTGTGAAGGCTTCAAGAAATATTTTTATGGTAACACTCATCCCTCTGTTCTTTCCACTAAAACAAAAGAAAGTAGGCCATGTTTATAGCCTGCAGAATGAGAATTTTCAGCACAGTCCTCATAAATGGACAAAAGCTCTAGACTGCCACGATCTTTTAATAAATTTAAATTTTAAAAAAGTTGAAATCATTTATGTAAATTAACTTCACTTGAAAAAGGAACAAATGTGCATTAAAACACATGCATTTACATTAGGTGGCTCAGTTTCTAGTATGAGGAAATTTTAATGCATCTCTGTGTAACTGAATTTCCCCACTGTGACAGGCACACAGATAACCAAAAGTCACAGACCTTAAAATATCAGTCATTACCCCAACAAAAAACATAGGCAGTAATGTCTATAACAGCTGCACAAGCACGCAAACTGGCACTGAACCCTGTGTTTAGAATAAAAGGGCTTTCTTTAAAAAAAAAAGAAGAAAAAAAAAGAATTCGTAAGTGACTATATTGTCTCCCAAAAGATGCACCATCAGTTTGCAAACTGTTTCACTCAGGCTGTCTGGATCCTCTGATTATGAAACTGCATATGGAAATCTAGCTATAAAGCTGGTACATAAGTTCCCATTAAAAGCAGACAGTTCAGATATATTAAAAATGCACTGATGAATTATGATTAACAAGAAAACAGATAAACTAATGTAAATAGGTATTCTAATTATTCATAAATTCAGTTTCTGCAAAAAAAAAGAAAAAAAAAGAAAAAGCCATTGTGGTTTTCTAGGTTTACAGTCTAACTGATCCATGCAACCCTTTCAGTGATTGGTAAAACACACATACGCAGTTTCTCTCAAATACTTCATAAAGGAGACTCAGTTAATATTGACTCTGTTTAGATCCTACAACTGAAAATGCTATATAAAATGGAAAGCTAAATTATAAATAACTGATACAGCCATTGGCAAAGCTAGGAACTCCAAAAGGAGGAAGTGGGAGATGCCACTGGCACTGCAGGGGTGGCTGAAGCCCAGCCATGACGTCCCCCTCCGACTCCCTGTTGAAAGACCAGGGACATTTTTTTGAGTCCCTAAAGCAGGCAAGACTCCACCTCCCCACCAGCTCTCAGCAGTGCACACACCTCCCTCTAGTGCACACACTTTCTCTCCCCTTCCCTTCCATTCTTCCCCGCCTCCCCCACAGCAGGCTTTGCCTGGGGTTTACCTCTGGGCACAGGAAGAGGGGACCCCACCTGCCACCACCATTTTCTGCAGCTGATGGGGAGGACACCCAGATCTCCTCCTGCCCCAGGGTGTATGTGGGCAGCAGAGTAGGGTGTCAGGCTTAGACAAGGACAACAGCCGCAGGGGGCATGTCACCCTCCCCTCCTTCCTGTCACTCCTACTCTCTATCTGTCCCTCTGGGTTTTCCCTTCTGGCTAGAAGCAAGTGTTGGAATGGGGGAACTGCCTGCCACCACCACCATCTCCAGAGGCAGTTGAACCCCATGTAGCTGCACTCTGAAGCCCCTTGCTGGAGTGGGACAAGAGTGGTCTTGGGGTTCCCCCCCCACCTCTAGTCAGCCAAGGATGGTAGGAATGGCTGATGGGTCCCCCCCCCTTCCTCTCCTTCTTCTTGATTGGTCTCCTTAAGTGTCCTATCTCAGTCCATACCTTGAACACCAAAGGGAAGCCAGGCATCTGGGACTGTGGGGAACCAGAGCCCCTGACACATGGCATATGCTGTGGAAGTGGGGAGAGGGAGTGTCTGTGCCACTACACTCATATGGATCTGCCCCTTGATACAGCTAACTGGCTCAATGTCTGAAATTGTTATTATTTCTAATTTCTATGAATTTGTGATTACTGGAAGAGAAAATGACTAAAAATGGCTTGGTTAAATAAATAAATAAAAACAAATCCTCAAAGACTTTGTTCTGTTTCTTTTACACAGCTTTGCATGAGATGTTCTTTAAATTGGTGTCTGTACATCAAAATATACTTGAAAAAATGCTTTTTTAGTTTTTGAAGTTACTGTAACATGGGTCCTACCCCATTACTAAGTGGGGGGGACCGAAAGGGACCCTGGGACCCTTGACAAGCCCAGGCACAGACTGAGATAAAAACTTGTGCAAACACTCACCCTGGAGCCAGTAGTGACATCAATAACAGGAGCTGGGGGCTTACACAGAAGCCCCACTGGCCCAATAGCAAGAGCCTGAGCCTGAGACTGCAATTAGGAATCATCTGTGACTACTTTGGAAAGCAGGTGGGCCAAAGAACCACATAAACACAGGCCCTGCAAGCTGGGGGGGAATCTTCATCAGGAAGTTGCTAAAGAGGGCCTGTCAGACTGTTGTGTGTGACCTGGAGTCTCTATGAATTAGATATAAATTTTCAGGCGACTGCTGAGAGTCACCCAGGAGATAAATGATAGGGCATTCATTAAAATGAATATTAAGTGTTGAATCTGATTTATATAGGAGTCCAGTGGGTTTTTGAAATGTAATAGTAATATGCATTTGTTTTCCTCACATGAAGTCTATGCACTGTAATCCGAAACTGGTATATGCAACCATGCAGATATATTCACATTCTATGTCAGGGGTACATTGGCATTCTGGAAACCTCCTGGAATAGAGTTGGCAACCCTATACCATCCAAGCTGTATGAGCATATGGGGGGAGCCTAACCCAGAGCAAGTGTAATGCTGGCACCCAGGTAGGGCTGCCTGGGGTGCTTGCTTATCCACCCTGGTGGTGTAGCAAAACCCCCAGTTTTTCATTTTTTTTCCTTTTAAAATGCATTCCCTCCCCTTCCCCAA
>NW_017729002.1:13659709-13662493 GCF_001723915.1 Gavialis gangeticus
ATGTGTACTGAGTGTGCAGGTATGGACAACTGATTTTTGTGTATAGTGTTTGTACTTGAATTGGTGATAGGTATGTATGTGCCTAGGCTAGTTTGGACGTGAATGTGCTTGAGTTGGTAGTATGTGTGTGTGTGTGTGTGTAGGCATCCAATTGATTTGTGTGTTTGTATATGTGCAATTGTGTCACACCCTCCTGTCTAACAGCGCAATATTGAGATCCTGAGAGTTGGCCTGACCCCACAGGGCAACAGTGGAGGTGGACTGGTTTCCTATGTTTAATGTGACAGTGTATTGTTTTTCCATTTGTTGATGTTCATTAGCCCAAAAGGGAGACTTTGCATTATAGCCTGGGGAGATCTCTTTTGGTTGTGGTTCACTGGTGGCTTGGGTTAGAACTGCCAGAGGAGGTATTTGGAGGTCCCAATAGAGATCTATGGACATGTACCTGCCTTGAGCTCTGCTGGGGGCAAGCTCAAGGCATTATGAAGTACCAAGCCCAGAGCAGGACGTAGTGTGGGGGACGGTGGGCCGAGAGCCCAGAGTAGGGCAGACAAGGCCTGCAGGGGGATGGGAAGGTCAAACCAGAAGCCAGCTCTGGTGCAGTGGGCCTAGGCTATGGGGCCCAGACAAGAGAAAAAGGGTCCGAGGAAGAAGGACCGAGCCTGAGAAGCATATACAGGCACCCCAAGATGTCTAGTTAGCTCACAAACTAAGAGGTGAGCTGCATGAACCAAGGGCTGAGGCCTGGTTTGGGAAGCTCTGGGACAGCCTCCCTCAAATATAAAATATAACATCAACTTATAGCAGGTGAGCAAGGGAGAGTTCCCCAGGAGGGCAGACTGAGTTGGGGCTGAGCAACCATCCAAGGGTGTTGTGGCTCCCCCAGGACAAGTGCCTCGTTATAGTTACAAATGAACTTTTATGATACAATTCAGAAAAAGCTGCTGTTAACAGAAGGCATACAGGGTCATAAAGAGCACCTTTTTAATGATGGAAACAAATGTCATTACTCTACCTGACATCCAGTCAAAATGATGGTCTAGAACAAACTGGATGAATGCCAATAAGAGAAGCAGTTTTTTATGAATTCTAGTGTGTTTGCTCCTAATTATACATCTAATCATCTGGAATACATTAGTTACATAATTTATTTTTTAAAAAGGAAGCTACATATGGAAACCCGATGGTGGTACAAAAGTTAGTGTTGGTAATTCACAGTAGTAGCTTGATATCTTGAAAATTACTGAGAGAGAAACATGTTCATAGAGACTACCAATGGAGATATCTTTCAAATGAGAAAAAAAGAAATCCTGATCATATGTTCAGTGTTCCTTCATAATTCAATAAAGTTAGACAAGTTTAGACCAACAGAAGGTACAAAGGTAATAAAATAATGGCAGTTAATCACTGGCCAAGCTTTCTAAGGGCTGGGATCAATTCTCCATTACTGGGAATTTTTATATCAAGACTGTATAATCTTTTAAAAGATATATTTTTGTCCAAGCACAACTATTAGACTTCAAGCAGAAAAAGGGAAGTTCTATTAAGTTACACAGGCAGTCCAATAAGGGAATTACAATGATCCAGTTCCATCTTAAAATCTGTCTTGTGTATTTTATCCTGCATTATAATTAAGAATGATTGTTATTGTCTGGTGTTAGTTAGACATCTCTAGAGCTCTGCAGCAAATTAAATGTTTTGTTTCATGTTCCTTAGTGAATAAATCAGCTCCCAAAGAACTCCTTGCATGTATCCAGTTGTGTTTCATTTTAAAGACATCTGTTCGTATTTCATTTAGAAAAGATAAGAGTTCTTTTCTATCTATTCAGAAAAGATAGGGGTACAGCCTACTAGCTTCTCCTCAGCCTTTGAAGGTGGCCACCTTGTAAACTTTGGATTTTGAATGATTAGCTGGCTTCCAAAGGTTATCAGTTACTTTTTCCCCAAATTATGGGTTTGGCATAAAAATTGCAAGGTTTCAGTATGTGTGCGTGTGTGTGTGTGTGTGTGTGTGCATGCGTGCACGCATGCTCATGTATGTGCATTTGTCTATGTAATTCTCTTCTGGTAACTTGACCCTCTGGGTTATATTCATACCTTTCCAACCATGTGAAGAAGTTCCTGTTTTAAGGTTCTGCACATCTGAGTTCAGGACTCTTCTTCTTAAAAAAATATTGCCATGCTGAATTGTACATGCTGTAGTCATGACTACAAAAGTACAAAAGATGCATCTTATTATTCCAGATATATGTAAACATGTACAGATATGAAGTGAAAATCCAGGCGTTACACTGACCGATATGTCTTCTTCTGGACAGAAAGAGACAGGGAGGAAAATAAGGGCCCTGACCTCTACAACTTTTTGACTACCACTTCTTCATACTTCCAAGACTACCTTGTAATCTTTTGGTGAGAAAGATGATATAAATATATTGTTGTAATATCAAAAGACTGATAATCAATTGTGTTGCAGACAAACATTCTACAGGGCTTCAGAACCCTCCCTATGCAACCTAATCTTTTCACCTTGGGATTTTGCTTTTTTAGGCTAGGGACACACATTACACATAAACCGGTTTAAGTGATCAGAAATTCACTTAAACCTGTAACAGAACAAATGTTCGATGCACATAAACCAGTTTGAAAATGGCTGAAACTGGTTTGAGAGAAACCTGGTTGAATGTAGTATCAGACTTAACTGATTTGGGTCAAATCAGTTGATGCAATGTCTATCCCAGACCCCTTGGTGGTTTAAGATAAACCAGACTCCTCAGCATCCTAGCA
>NW_017729002.1:13667493-13685591 GCF_001723915.1 Gavialis gangeticus
AGAAACCTGGTTGAATGTAGTATCAGACTTAACTGATTTGGGTCAAATCAGTTGATGCAATGTCTATCCCAGACCCCTTGGTGGTTTAAGATAAACCAGACTCCTCAGCATCCTAGCATGCTCTCTGGGCTGGGCAAGGCTCTCTGCTCCACAGCAGGGCTGGCCCCTCCTCTCTGCTCCCTGGCTGCAGCTTGGCACAGACTTGCAAGCATTGAGCATCTGCCTGGCTTCTCCCTGCTAAGCAGGGATTATTCTCTCTGCCCCTCTGCCTTACCCAGATACTTCAGCATTAGCTAGCAGACCACGTGCTGGCTACAGTCCATGCTGTAGGAGAATACAAAGGCAGACAAGCTTTTTGGAGCTAATCAACAGGTAGCTTAATGTCCTGTCTTGGAAGGAGCTATTTAAGAAGAGCTCCATTAGTTAATGGGCAAAAGCTTTGTTTTCTTAACGGGTTGATAAACCAAGTTAGGGGTAATAAACATTCCCTTCTGGGCATCTCAGGATGGGGTGGGGAATAATAAAAGCAACCTGCTGGGCCCAGCTGTACCCCCCTCAGCTCAGCCCTGTGGAAGCAAAGGGAGGGCTGCTGTAGCACCTCTGACTTATAGCCTGCACTACTGCAGGAATGTGCCTGCATTTCTGGAATGAAAAGGGAATGTTTATCCACCTCCAAATCAGTTCAAGCTTTGCAGGTTAGACTAACCTGCAGAGATTGAATCTGTTCAGGCTCAGGCTTTTTGAATGTCTGTCCCTAGCCTTAAACAACTGCCAGACTTGCTGAACTACATGAAATGGCAGTTTGGTGGTCTCATTAATAACTTAGTGCCCCTGGCTGAGAAGATCAGCTTTATTTATATTATACTGGTACTTAGAGTCACTAATCATATTGCATCCCATTGTGCTACACACTGCACAAAGAGGTAGATCAAGTCCCTTGTCACAAATGCTTTGCATAGATTTTCAATTCAAACGCTCAAGCATTTTCACCAACAGGCATAGTTTGGCAGGCACAAGATATTAATTGTCAGACAAATGCTATCCTAGCCAACATCTCACAGAGCTTGACAGTACACCTCCGAGCCCCATTAGGCTTCCTCTCTTAGCCACAGGAGATAAGCTTCATCTCTGTTTTGGGTCAAGCATTGCTCTAGATAGGCAGCTGTAGGTGGGCCACTGAACAACAGAGAAAGTCTGGTACTGATATAGGGTTTGTGTTGCTTTAAGACTTGTTGTGGAGAAGATAGGGAGAAGAGTAGCCAAGGGCTCATAGAAAGGAGGAAAAAACAGAGAGTAAACAACCCTCTTTTAAAGCAAGTCTTGGGAGATGGGGCAGGGAGAGGAGATACTTGAGTGTTTTACGTCTATTTGGGTGGAATTTACATTGCTGTTCTCTACTACCCCCTCAGCCCATTAGAAAATAAGTTAAAATTCACGCATCTTTTTGGTAATTCCCAGACTTTATGTTTACTTGGAGAATTATCTCCATCTTACACATGTTGACAGCTATGTGGACTACTATATAAAAAGAAGGTTGCCACAAGGTAAACTAGATATGAAACTCCTTTACCATCCTGCCTCGTAACCATAGAGAAGCCTGAGGTAGCACTATACATTTTGCTAAGGAGCAATAAGCAGTAATTGTTTGGAATGTCCATACTATACTAGAATATTATAAAAATAGATGATAAAGCCAAAAAGTAGATAGATTTAAATCCAGTGTCCTGTTATAGCTGCCATAATTGCACAGCTAGCTCATTATATAAAGTTAGTCCCTTGAGCTTACAATGTCCCAGTTAAGCAACAGTAATACAAAGCAGCTGTATGAGGACATTAGGTCAGCAGATTCATTAGCCCCTAATATTGCATCACCATCACTCCTCTTTGACAGTAAGGATTTCACACATCATCAGGCTCCTAAACGGGAGGTCAAACATTACCGTGAACTTGGCCCAGTAACTCCATTAAGAATGAACTGTGGCTCAGAGCTCCAAGGAAGTCCACATCTCTGGAAACTTGCAATTGTTTAATGAATTTCAACATCTTCCCCTGCCTTCACCTCCTCTGCCACGCTGCTTGCTCTGGATATCAGGTTGATAGTAAAAGCTGATTAGCAAAATGCCTGTGCATAAAGGAATGCCTTTTAATTGTACTGAAAATTACCTTTTTATTCTTTCCTTGAGCTTTGTGCCACTAGCCTGGAGAGACACTATATCAAAGAACAGAGTCTTTGGTTAGAAACATATTTCTTGTGAAGATATTCTGGCAGAGATAATTCTGGGCCTCATGAGGTAAGAGGGGGAGGTCAGTACTGAGAAGGATGGCAGTCAAGTGAAAGCTTGACATGCATATTTATTTTTTGATAAAACTTTATAAAATTCCCTGCTTCCCAAAGGTGTTTTTAATGAATGCCCCAACCTTGATAAAAACATTGGCCTTGCCATTTCTGAGTTAAACATTTAAAGTAAATGGTCTGTTTGCAAGATGTTTGTCTGTTTTATGGTCTATATGAAGGAGCAACAACAATATATTGATTCAGGTTTTGACTGGTGTAAATTAACATAGCTGCCCTTCAACCAATGAAGCTGCACCAATTTATACCAGCTCAGGAGCTGGCCCATTATGTATACACCAGAAATTCCATAGGGACATGTTACCCTGTGCATGATTTAAGTATTTGTGCTTAAAATCTGTAAAGCATAGAAATGAAGACAAAGTTCCATGTCAATGCTTGGATGTGTCCTGATTAAATATGAAGCCTGAAAGCCTATCCAAGGTTTTCCTAAAAGCTACGCACTCCGTTCCATCTTTTACAAGGGTGTGCAAAGATGTCTCCAATATGCCAAATAGTTTCACAGCACTTAGTCCAAATGAGGGTCCCGCCTTTACGGTCTTGATGAATTTCACTGAGAACAGCAACAACCCTTCTGTCAATGTCACAAACTAAGTAAGTTTGACTATATGCTGATGTTCTTCAAATTGTTTCTACTAGCAATAGTTCTGGCTGGTTTGTTTTGGGGGAAAATTAATGATGATACACCAAGGTCATTGTATGTCCACAACAGCGAACAGATGTTAACATATTATTTCCACATTCCAGTGTTGTACTAAACTACAACAACTACAGCAACTCATCATTGTTCACACTCAGGCAAAAATAATAAGAATAAAATCTAATAAAACAATCCTAAATCATGTAATGCTTAAAGGGCAATGAGAACTAAACAGAAGTGTAAGATTTACATAAGCTACCATCTGTTTTTTATGACACTTAATATTTTAAAAATTAATATTTCTTACTTCTTGGCAGTATAGAAAATGTTCCTATTCCACTTTTAGGCTTTCCTTTTGCCCCTAAGATTCACGGTTTGGGGATCTTGTTAGATATAGTAACTCCTCAGTGCCAAGGCAGACATCGTTGTCAAGTCATCTTCATATCATCTGCTTTTTACTCAGAAGGAAAGTATTTCCCCTTCAGAGGCATACCATGCCTTATTTATCCATTCCTTTGTCACTGAGGTACAATTACTGTGGTACACTATACAGCTATGACTTTAGACCTCTCAAAATCTGCAGCTAGAATGTAGCAACCTGCTCTATTAAGAAAGAATCCCTGGAGCTACCACTTGATAAGGTCAAGTATGAGACACTTCAGTCTATAAAACCCAAAATGGCTTGAGTAATTGTGAGATTTACTCTTCCTTGACTATGCCCATCAAGGCAGTTCTAAACATTTAAAGAGCTTAAGCTAGCCATTATCTTGTAGTATAAATAAGAAGACAGAAGGTTGTCGGGCATTCTGAGCAAGATACTTCTTCTCACTTTAATTATCAAAACTTGATTTTACAGCAAAGCTGTCCAACTTTGGATGAGCCAGAGGCTACATGTCACACCTGCATGACCTCTGCCATACCATGCTGACTGTGCAGGTGCCTCCCTACCCCAATGCACACTACAGGACATCCTTGCTATTCGTAAGTTTGGCATTCGCAGTTTCAAATATTCACGAATGTCGAACCCGCATTTTAAATACACTTTATACACTTACAGGAGCTCCTCAGGAGCTCTGTGCTTGCTGCCACTGGGCTTCCACCACTGCTGGGCTCCTGCCACCACTGCCGTGCTGCCGCTGGAGCTATGCCCCACCCCACAACCGCCGGGGGCACTGCATTCACAAATGCAGACTGCATTCACGAACGCAGTGCCTTATTCATGGATTTCGCCATTCGCCAAGGATACGAGAACTTATCCCCTGTGAATGGCAAGGGTCACCTGCATTGCACTGCTCTGAGCAACAGGCTCTCTGGATCCTGTGTGCCACACCTCTTGAGGGGTGGAGGCAGAGAGTGGAAGCTGGAAGAGAAGGTGAAGCCTAGAGACTGGTGATAGCAGCAGTCAGAGAGTTGTGGGGGAGCGATGCCCAGGCAGGCCCAGTTCACACATAGGACAGCCTCCATCTACAAGATATTCTGAAAAAGCACACTAGGATTTTCTTAGGCTTTGTGGGAGGGGAGTGAAATAGAGTGGGCTAGGAAGGGGGAGCCTTGAGTAAGGAACAGAATGCAGGTTTATTGGGCGTGAGGTTGCTTTTTAAGATTGGTCCTGTGATAAAATGTCATGTCTTAATCTGTGTACTCCATGTGTATATGTGCAGGAGACATAAATATTAAATTGAAGTAAATGAGTCACTTGTAAAAACAGCCCCTTAACAACACCCTTGACAGTTCATTAAAACAAGTGCTGTTGATAGATCAGGGTGATGAAACTGATGAGGTACTACACTAGACACAGAGGTGGCAGAATTGAGGCGAGTGAAATAGAACAGGCACACATAGAAAATAATAATATAATGATGCTAAAGGTGTTGGTCCCAAACATCTAGCAAAATCATAATCTGAAGGCCACGTTTTTTGAGGAAGTTGGGCCTTTAAACTGTGGGCTGTATAATAATTGGGAATTGGGCCTCCTTTCCCATCACTCAGACAACAAAGGGACTTAGAGCAGGTATACCTGTAAAGCCCATTTATACTGCCAGAAAGCTGCAAAGGGGCCTTTGTGTAAGTAAAAGAATTTAAACCAAGGGCTCTTACCTATTTCTGAGCTTATACTAGCCTACATTGAATACTACTGCACATACAAAATAAAACAGTAAGATCATTTTGTGCCCTCAGACCCATAGCTAAAGGCAGTTAGAAGCCTCAGTTCTGAATTTCTTATCATTAGTGGGTTTATACCTGCTTCTCAGCTGCATATTTAATACCTTTGGGCTTTATTTTCTGAGAACTGTGACAGTCAATGGACATGAAATTTCATCTGCTGGAATCTTAAAGGCTCCCTCAGAACAGTTATATCCTCAGTGGCAATGTCTGAGCTTATAGCATCCTTAGCATACTTTGAAACTCCACAGTGCAGTCTGCTGCTTCAAAAGTATCCCACTGACCATTACCCAGAGATCACTGACACTGCATAGTTGTTATAATCTTTCAAGCTGATGCATGTTAAAATACCTTTAATCCTCACAAAGATAAACCATAATGACAGATGTTTATCATTTACTAGGATAGTAAAAATAATACATTTAGCCAAGCACATTATTGTTAACATAAGCACATTACTAAGAACCCTTATAAAAAAATCATTCACAGTCTGTAAGAAACAGCCACTTCTCTCACCAGGAAATTGTTCTCAGACTTTAATAAAAATATTTAATGGCCAAAACTCTCCAAATAAAATATTATATTCTACAAATTTTATATCAGAACTTAAATCAATAACACTGGTATTCTGGGCTCAATTCATTTTTTTCTGGTTATTCTATTAAGATTGTAAGGTCTTTTGGGTGGTGACTTTTCTCCTTTTTTCTTGTTCTTTGTTTGTACAATGTCTAGAACAAATGTACTTATGTGCACCAAGGTTGAAAAAAATTACTATCAGGAAACTCTTGTTCCTTTAACTATTTTGTAAATGAAATGAAACCAAATTATGTGAAGGGGGATTTTTTTTAATTACTACAGACATATACAGCTACATCTTCAGAAGTAATTCCTAGCTTTGCATGCTAGCTTCACAGGCTATATTGGGCAGATTGTATTTTCCTTTATGGGCACATCCTCACATGAAAGCTTGTGTGCTTGCAGCAGCTCAAATACAAGTAGTACAAATTTGAGCTGAGGCTTTTTGCCTCAGCACACATGGTTGGACACGTACTTTGTTGTGGAGTAAAATGTGCCACTTGGGGCAAAATAACCCTGACTGGCTTGTCCCAGATCTGCAGCCAGAGGAAGCTAGAGCCCAGGGCCAGCACCTGTCCTGGCCCCAGCAGTACAAAAAGTTGCCCTAGCAAGTAGCTCAGGGCTACTCGCTCTCAGGAGCTTCTGGGGCCCAGCCAACTGGTACCTGGGGACATTACCCCTTGTGCCAGCTGGACTGCTGAAGCAGCCCTGAGAGTTCCCTGCACACTTTGGCCACTGCAGCAGTCTGGCAGTGGGGGCTGCTGACTGTCTATGACCTAGTGTGCACCAGCCACACCCAGATGGGGACTGCACAGCCAGTAGAGGCATCTGCCAGCTGCCACTGGGCTGTGGCTGCAGAGTTGGCCTCTATGCAGTGCTACTGCCATGTGTGCCCCCTGCCTGGGCATCTAGGCAGGTATCACCCGGAAGATGTTCTGGGTGTGGTGGCCTGCTTTGAACTGTGAAAGCATGTCCTTCTGGCCCCATTTGGCCAGGAGGTCAGCCACAGCCAGCTGGGTCCAAGGTGCCAGCTCTGAGCAGGCAGGATTGTGCCATTGGCCTCCCTACCAGGAATGATGGGGTTCCCTATTGGAAAACTGAAAAATCCCTGGTAAAAAAAATCCCAAAGTCACTCGGTAAAATACCCCAAAATCCATGTGCCTCCACAATTAAAACAAAAAACCACTATAAAGGGAGAGAGAAAGTGAGATGCAGACAGCAATCAGTTGGACAATGTTTTATTGATATATCTACAGTGCTAAAGCAATGTGGAAGCCTACCAGTGTCTCTATCATAGTAATAAAGTGAACTTTAAATACATGTTTCATGAATTCATGAATACATGAATATATATTTTGCTGCCCTCCCACAGAGGCCATGGCCCCCACACAGGGATTACAGCCCCCCAACAGGGACTACAGACCCCACACAGGGGCCTCAGCCCTCACATAAAGGGTACAGCCCCCCAACAGATGCCATGGCCCCCACACAGGAGCTACAGCCCCCACACAGGGGCTAAATGGCCCCTGTAGGGGCTATTTCCCCTGAAAGGCCCACATACCCCACCCGAGCCCTCCAATTGCTGGTCCACCTGGCCCCATCCCCTGCTGGCTGCTGCAGCTCTCCCCCCCACCAATACCTGCAGCCCCCACAATAGCTAGAAGCCAGAATAGCACTGCCAAACCTATAGGCATGCTGTTAGTTTTTCTTCCCAAGGTGGAGAACATTGCATTTTTCAGTGTTAAACACCATCAGGTTCTCATCTGCCTATCTCCTGAGCCTGTCAAGGTCAGCCTGGGTCACCCTCCTGTCCTCAGGTGTGGATGCTTTACCCCAAAGTTTGGTGTCATTGGTGAACTTGGCCAGTCTGCTTCTGATGTCAATGCCCACATCATCAATGAAGATGTTGAATAATATAGGCCCGAGGACAAAGCCTTGAGGGACCCCACTGGTCACAGTGCACTACGATGATTGACTTCCATCAACCACCACCTTCTGGGTCCGACCACGGAGCCAATTCGCCAGCCAGCAGATCATGGTGAAGCTGAGGACGCAGTTGGCCAGTTTTGCTAAGATGTGATCATGGGATACCAGATCAAAGGCTTTTTTAAAGTCAAGGTATATGATAAGCCCATGAAAATGGCAGCTGGTCCTGTTATCAGCTCACAAAATAGGCTGCTTTCCTTCTTAATTTCAGTAGATCTCTACTTATTAAGAATAACTGTAAAGCATACATTAGGAATAGGATGGCAGTATTCATTAAATAAAGATGGCAATTCCAAAGATTTTGATGGTATCCATTGTATACATAAACTGTTTAAGCAAACAGCTGTCTCTCTCACTTCTAAACTGATCTTTAGAATTATTTTCTCTTAAACATACTGTATTCAATACTTAGCTTCAGCCAGCTAAGTATGTGCAATTCATTGAACTTAAAAGATCAAGCACTGCTAGACCCATTGAATCAGGAAATCTGCATTAACTGGAGAAAAAGTCACTGGGCCAGGTTTACAAGCTAGTTGAACTCAAATAGCTCCATAAAGAAGAATTAATTAAAGTAAAAAATGGTGCTAACACAATATAAACATTGAAAAATCCAGCACTTCATACATTTCATAGGTTTCATAGATATTAGGGCTGGAAGGGACCTCAGAAGATCATCGAGTCCAGCCCCCTGCCTGAAGGGCAGGAAGTCAGCTGGGGTCATAAGACACAACATTTTTTTAAAAATGCCTGTCATATGCTGGAAACATGTTGTATTGTATGTGTTCTTTGAGTGTAATCTTTATTATGTGCCACATATTGCTTGCAATGATTCTTTTACAGTGGACCAGAATGAGAGTTCAATGGAGATGCTGAAAAAATATTGTAGGAACAACCTTATCTGTTCAAATTATCTGGATTTAAATGTTTCTTTTTCAAATTTCAGTCTACTGAAGTCACACTAATGTAATGTTAATTCAGAATTGGGCCACCTCACATTCAGGGCCCCTACACTAGAGTTGACAGTGAATGAATATTGAATAACCAATTACAGCTGAACTCTCCAGAAATTTGCTATATCCCCTTGGTGAGCGCATCCAACAGTAATTTTACCATTTCCTGGTTTGCCTATGGTCCAACTCAAAGCATTTCCATTACTATACACCATTTAAAACACATCTAACTCAAACTTCAATTCTTTAGCTTCCAGTCTAATGGTAAAGCAAGGTCTTGCTTGAAGACGCTTGCAAACTCTGGAGGGGGCAAAGTACCCAACTCCCTCCAGGTCTAGTCCATTCTGAGAAAACTAAAGCTCAGGTGATAGCAATTTCAGAAAGAAGTATCTTCTCTCTTTCTTAACAAAAGGAACAAAAAATGTAAATTTCCTGAAGAATTCCAATTACCCTGAAGAATCCTTTATTTAATATATATTTAAAAGTTCCATATCATTTTCTTGTTAAATGAAGCTGACTGAGCTAGCCTTTAGGAATCAACTTTTCAGCTGCTGCTGGTTCTAGCTCAACAAAGGCAGAAACCTACTAAAGAAAAGAAACTAAATTTATTTTCCTTCAGGCTGTTTAAGTTCTAGGTGAGCCAAGGAAAATCCTTTAAAGTTGGACTTATGTCCCCTGCTGAAGAGGAAAAAACTCTACAATAATATTGAAGGATAACTCCTGGCTTCCCTCCACCTAAGAGTCTGAACCCATACTCAAGGAATCAAAGGAATAAATTTACTGGCTAGCTAACAAATACATAGACTTAAAAGCATGAAATATTGTCATGCGGCCACTCGGGTACCCCGTTCCTAAGTAGGAATTAGGGCGTCCGCTAATTGCCAGGGCAGCTCAGGTGCTGGTTACTGGGGCAACCATGTTGGTCAGGTGACCAGAAGGGGGCAGGGCCGGGCCCTTATAAACAGCCCAGGCCAGAGCCTGGCTGGTAGTTCCCTTCTGGCAGCTGGAGGAGCAAGAGCTCTGCAGTGGAGTTGAGCAGACTGATAGAATGAGTAGCTACACCATGGTGTGGGTGGAAAGAACCCTAACTAGGAGGTTTTACTGGAAAGCCAGGTGGGGCCTGGACTTTAGGGTATAGCCAGAAGGCTTATTGTTGTGTTGTAGCCGGTTGGCTCATGGTTTTGTGTTCCTTGCTTGATATTGTTAAACCAGAGGACTGGGTGAGACTGTAGGGGTGTGAGGAGGCCTCACGGGAGTGCCCCAGTGGTCTGGGGGTTCCTGGTGCCTGTAGGGGCACAGTGAGCAGTGCCAGGGTGGCACAGCTCAAGGGTGCCAGTGCAGCACTGTACTGGGGGGGTGTTGACCCCAGCCCTGTGTGGGCAAGAGAGGGAAAAGCCCAAGTAGGGCAGAAGACCCTAACGGTGAGTCAGGGGGCCAGGCACGGCTAAGGCCACCTGAGCCCGGACTGTGGAAAGCATGGAGGCAGACCCAGTGGGGTGCTGCCTGTATGGGTGAAGCCCTGACAGGGGTCAACCCCATTGAGATGCCCCAGATGAGGGCGCGTACTGGAAAGAAGCCCCAGGAGTGGGGCACACATAAGATTGATTAAAAACCCCAGTTGGGGTGTGGACTGGATAGAGTCCCAGAGGGCTGGACAGTGGTGGGTGACCCTGAAGGGTCACAGGGGCCAAGTAAGGCTCAGGCCGCCTGAGCCCTACTGGAAAGAGTATTGTTCAGAAGTCCAAAAGAGCTACCGACTAGAGGGGCGCTGGTTGCGTGACAAGCCCAGAGGCGCTAGAGGAGGGGTGCTGGTTGCGTGACAAGCCCAGGGGCGCTAGAGAGGCGCCGGTTGCATGACAAGCCCAAGGGCGCCTAGCAGGGCGCAGAAAGGAAAAGGACCAGATAACGTCCGGAAGAGCTGCGAGACTTGGAGCGTGCTAAAGGGGAGGTAGGAGGCACGCATAGCCCATAAGGCTGGGGTTGCACCAAGTTGCCCCATCTGGTACAGGAGCGGCAGTATGAGCAGAGCATTGTGTCCAAGGGGATCGTAAGGCAGCCTCCCATATAAAACTATTATACCAACAAGATGTGGTGGGCGAGAATAGAGGGTGCTGGATTGCTAAACTTGGCACAGTAGGGGGCGCTAGTGGGATCACGGCCGCTTCTAGGCCCCACTCCATGACAAATATGCAGACACCGAAGTGAGGTTAATTTTCCCTCCTTTGTGTGATCCAGTGAATACAGTGCCACAGTGCGCCTTAGCCCACCTGGGCTCTATTTGTTATTCTGCTACTGGCCTGCAGAAGAGAAGTCACTTTACTTCCTTGTGTCTCAGTTTCCTCAACTACAAAGAGGGATAGTGATAATGACCACCTTCGCAAAGCATTTTGATATTTCTGTAATCAAAGGACAATGTAAAACTGGGTATTATTATTGTTATTTCCTGACAGAGGCTCCCAAACCTGCAATAGATTGTCCATGAGCAGAGTTTCTTCATCCAAGTAGAGCTCTATTAAAATAGACTAAGGCCCCCATTAATTTCAATGGCTTTGGATCAGGTTTTTAGTGTCTAAGGCAAAACTTGCATTTGCACATTAGGCTCTATTCCGTCCAAGATGTCAGATTCTATGCTGGCAGAGTCTGAACTAACAACTCCCCAGTGACAGAAATTTCCCAAGAAAGGAGTCGGAGCAGCGTAAAATGGCTGGAAATTTTCCCCTACTGAAGGGAAACCATAGTGGCAAGAGCGGATAAAAATGAGCAGTGCCTGGGGCAACAAGGCAAAGAACCAATTTGGTAACATAGAAGTCACAGGAAAATAAGCCATGTGGTTGAATAATTAATAAATGCTTCCCATGACTCAAAGTGGGGTTTCCATGTATATCTAGATTCTTGGCCTTCTGAAAGACAAGTCTCTAAGCTATAGACATACAGGCTTTGTTGATTCACTTTTTCACCATATTTACCTTCTTGTGAAGGAGGCTTCTTTGATTTAATTGATGGCCATGATCAGGGATCCAAGTTTTCCATTTCCCATGGCAAAACACAAAAAATGTGGATTTTCTCCTATTAACTGAGACGCGCCCCCTGCCTGCCCAGCAGCAGCAAGGGTGGAGGAATGGGGGTGTGCCCCTGGCTGCTGCCGGATGGGCAGAGGGCACTTTGCCAGGGCAGCATAGGGCTCAAAGCGGTAAGGAGCTTCCCCACCCTGCTGCATTGTGCTGGGTTCCACCCACTGGGCCATGGAGGCCCTGGGGGGATGGCAGCAGGGCGGGGAGCCCAAACTCACAGCAGGCAGCCTGCACCCTCCCCTCGACAGGCTCTGTTCTGGCTGTGCCACCCGTGGGGAAGGGGAAGCCTGGCTCCATTCTCCATTTCACTGCCGCAGCCATTGACTCCCATGGGTGGCAGCCAGGGTTTGTATGCTGCTGCAGGGGGAAGATGAACTGTGGACCCAGGTCCTTGGCTCCACAGCTCTGGCACCTGGGGGGCCCCCTCTGGCATGACAGGGAGCTGTGGGTGGGGGGCAAGGGACACAAGCAGGGCTAGAGGGCTGTGGGTGGGGAGTGAGGGACACCACCAGGGCTGGGGGGCTGTGGTTTGGGGGTGAAAGGCCTGGACCTGCATCCCGGTAAGCAAAAGGGGCAGAGAGGGGCTGTGATTTTTTGCATGGTAAGAAACCCTAAAATCAAATACCAACATTTATAGGTATTTAGAATTTATTTTATTGTAGTGATTGAGGCACTGGTAGGCTTCCAAGTTGCTTTAAGATTGTAAATACATCAATAAAACATTGTGTTTATATAGTGGTATTTCATTTTAATAACAGATTTTGGTGTGTTTGTTAGATAATTTGCAATTTTTGTCAGAGAATTTGCAATTTTTAAACAGAGAAAACCAGGATCCCTGGGCATCATGATAAATAATGTTTCAGAATGAGAAGTAAAACAAGCAAAACAAACACTCTTCTACTAACCCAGTAGTCCACCAAACTAAGTGTTTGCAGTCCACCAAACTAAGTGCAATAGTTCAGAAAACTGTTAATGCTACCGCTAGCCATAGCATCACAGACAATTTTCACTTTAGCTATTACTAAGAAACAAACTGCATGAGGGTTCTATTTTTCACTTGTGTTCTGCTGAATAATCATCATCATTATTCTGCAGTCTAATAAAATGAGGTTGTCACCTATGGTTTGATTTCACTGATTCTAGACTGTTTGTTATCCCTACAGTGTTGTGGATGTCCATTTCAGCTGATTTACTCCGGCATCCCTATATCCTACGAAGTCAAGCCCAAGTAATTGGATTCCTCACTAAGGTGGGGGAGAGAGAGAGAGATCAACAAGGATGTACAGTGACTGTACTACTAGGTAGAGATAAATTTAGCTCAAATTTTAATCTGAATCTCATTTCCATGGCTGGGGGAAGTTTAGATTACTCTAGCCGAACTAGAGAATTGATGAAAGCATAAACCAGCTACTTGATGGTGCACAAGCAAAACTTTTTTGTTGTGAAGAGTCATTAGCAGAACTTTTAATTGAGGGAAAGATGTTATTCTTTTGTAGGGCTTCTATAGCATTAAATGTTATAGGAGATTTTTTGAAACCATGAGACTTATTACATTATGATTGTTTTAGAACTGATTTGGCTCTATAAACCAACATTTCCATCAGTTCACATTGTTAATTTTTTATTCCTCAATCAAGAATTCATGGAGGTTAGTGTGACATTGCTGCAAGTACCCTAACAGCCAAAGAATGTAAATAATGGATAGGACTCCAGAAGCACCTACTAGTTTCTCATTGCCTTGGGAAACTTAAATTGTGGCTGCCTGAACTCATCTACTGATAAACAAAATGACTTTCTTGCTGCAGTGCAGTAAATCCCTCACCTTTCAAGAAAATTAAATGCGTTATTGAAACAATTGTAGTTTCGGTAATCCTGAAATGGCATTTTGCTGCAGGAAGGCTTGTTAGAGATATAGTACTGCCAACTATTTTTCATTGTTATTTAAAAAGTACCTTGAATATTCAAAAACATGTACAACAAATATTTCCAGAGTCCCTAATTAAGATTAAAATACAGTTTAAAGTTTCACATCATATCTTGATAGAATACATATTTTTCTCATTGTTTTCTTATATTACTTATACATTTAGTTAATCCTGTATTGCATTTACCAGTTGTTGCGGCTACTAACGAAGCTTTGTGTTTTTTCTGTTCTTGATCTGAACAGTTTACTCTGATCTCTAATTGCTGTTGTTCCAATGGACATTCTTTTTTTATGTTACTACCAACAAAATAGCTGATTAGAGTTTTAGGAGTTAAATCTTTAATATGTTTCTAGCATTAAAACAAAATTACTAAAACATCCATAAAAATCAAGAGTACTGTCTACATTTCTTTAGAAACTTAATTTCTGACTCAGCTGTACCCCTTACATTCTTTATGTATAATGAGCAAGGCATCTTCATTTAGCTGTCACTGTTGGAAGTGAAATGTTTATATGCATTCTTTAGAAATTCTGGCAGCTTGGATTCTAAGCATACTTTTATTTAAGACAATAAATAGTGCCCTAAATTTATCTTGCACATGATCTATGAAAGAGTAGCCTGAAAAATCCGTGAACTTTGCTTGCCCTTGCTATGTGTGTTAACAAAGGTTAGTCTAGTTACAGCGCACTGACGATAAATTTCACAGGTGTGACAATCAGTCAGTTACCTGATGTTGTTCAGAAATGCAAACCATATTTAAGATTTATTTGGCCAGAAAACAAGTGTGTGGCTTTCAAATTAAAATCTTATCTTTCTTTTCCCCATCACAATTGCCACAGAGTTCTTTTAGCATCAAAGTTTCAGTCATAAAGGACTTATTCTCTTTCTATTTTATAGCAGGTTTTCACCAGTGTATCTCTGTGAAATTCACTGTAAATAATTCTCCTTGGAGGTCTCTAGAGGACCCAGTTGAGCAAATCACTTAAGAATGTACCTATTTTTAGGCAGGTGAGTAGTCCCCATGAAATTGAGACTACTCACATGCTTACAGTGAAACACGCAAGCCTAAAGGCTTTGCTAAACCAGAGCCTAAAATACACTTCTCCTTTAGCCTTCTTTCTTGGGAAAGCATAGTTATTTTGAATAAACCTTTGAAATATGACCAAAAGAATCTTAACACAAGATTGTCTTTTCATTGAAGTCATAATGTATGATTCATGTAGCTACTGTTCGAAGGTTACTGCTGTCAGGTTTTGAACTTGTGCTGGAAGAGAAGAGATGAAAAAAAATGACAGATTCTCCTCACTGGAGGAAAAAAGTACACATACACAGAGTCTCACTTTTTCTTGTATGCTTAACTCTTACATTAACCTGAGCAGATCTGAGCCGTTCAGGGTCAATTTTTATTATCATTAGAATTTGCTAGTTAGGCTCTCAAGTGAAATTATAGGGGAAAGGGAAACAGAACAAGTCTCTTGCCTAAAATCTAGACTGGTTGGAAGGGGGACAAATCTCAAGGATTTTGGCAACTGAAACATTTACAGCACAACCTTAGGCCTAAATTCAGTAAAGCATCATTATAGAGGCAGAATGCTCAAGAAGGTTCTCAACTTTTAGCACTGGTTCTGTATCTTAGCATTGAAACTCTATCTTAAAGTTCGTATTACTTGTCTTGTAGTAAAAATTACATATTTCAACTTAACTTGCATTCTGATTAATATACTGATCTTAAAAACATAAGTTAAATAAAAGCTGTTTGTATTAATACAATTATTACTAGTCCAGGCCTTTATTTTCCTATTAATAAACATGAATATTGACATTTTCCTATATAAAAATGTCAATGATTTTTTTATTTCCCATGTTTAGCGATGTTCTTTAAATGTGAAGAAGAGATATTTAAAACTAGTTGTGTAACATTTTCTTTTGTAGACACATTATTGGGAGGAATCCTATAGAAACAACACTTAGAGTTAGATATATATTAGGATACATATTAAAAACACTTGTCATTACATTAACTTTGGTTGAGGATGTAACATCATCTACTGGGAAAAATCCTATCCTGAGTACAATTTTCCTGAAATGAATATACTGGTATAACTTGTTCTGCTCCAGAAATTAGTATCAAGGATACAAGTAGAAGCACATTTTTGCTAATATTACCAGCATCTCTTCTACTGGGGATTTCTGGTATAGCTGTACCAGTTAAATTATACTAGCAAACTTTTTCTAGTGTAGATTTGGCTTATGTAACCCAAGTTGATATTTTCATATTTGACCAATGTCTAAATACCATATTTCATAGATTTTTATAGATGTTAGGGCTGCAAGGGACCTTGAAGATCATCAAGACCAGCCCCCTGCACCAGGGGCAGGAAGTCAGCTAGGGTCAAAGGATCCCAGCAAGATAAGCATCCAAACATTTCTTGAATGAGTCCAGAGTAGAAGCTTGCACCACTTCTGAAGAGTCTATTCCAGGTCCTGGGGCTTGGACACTAAAAAATTTTTTCCTTATGTCCAGCCTAAAATAGTCTTGGAGGAGTTTATGACCATTGGTCCTTGTTTTTCATTGGGGTGCTCAGGTGAACAGGCGTTCCTCCAGATCCTGATGCACATGCCTTATGTACTTATAGGCAGCCACAAGGTCCCCCCTGAGCCTGCACTTTCCCAGGCTGAAGAGTCCCATGGCTCTCAGCATCTCTTCATAAGGCCTATTCTCTTGCCCTCTGATCATGTGCATGGCTCTCCTGTGGACTCTCTCAAGCTTCTTGACATCCTTCTTGAATTGTGGAGCCCAGAATTGGATGCAGTACTCCAGCTGTGGCCTCACCAAGGCTGAGTACAGTGGGAGGATGACATCCTGAGATTTACTTGAGAAGCATCTATCGATGCAAGCCAGAGTTTTGTTTGCTTTACTAGTTGTGACATCGCATTTGTGGCTTATGTTCATCTTGTGGTCAATCATGACCCCCAAGTCTCTTTCAGCCGTGGTGCTAGCAAGCGCAGCACTGCTGACCCTATAAGCGTGCTGAGGGGGCTTTTTCCTCCGAGGTGGAGTACCTTGCATTTATCAGTACTGAATGTCATTGTATCCACCCGCTTACTAAGCTTACCCAAGTCAGCCTAGATCACCAGCCTCTCCTCAGTTGTGGACGCTATGCCACGAAGTTTAGTGTCATCAGTGAACTTGGCCAGTGTGCTGCTGACACCGGTGTCCACATTGTGGATAAAGATGTTAAAGAGAACCGGTCCAAAGACAGAGCCTTGGGGGACATAGTCATAAAAGTCATAAAGGTCCTATTTCCTATCCACCCACACCTTCAGTGGGATTGATGCTGAGCAGATGGGTGTATCTACACATAAAATTAGTGCAATGCAATAAACAGTTTGCACTGGCATTTATTGCTCCCAGGTGCAACCTTTACATATGTGCCTGGGACTGCAGCATGGTGAGCTGAGACAGAGCAGCACCAGCTGGCAGTGAACCCCAGCTGGCTCCACAATAGAAAAACATGTTGTGCAGGGGCTGGTTGGGACATGAGGGCAGGCAGCCCCTGCAGTGTAGCACCCTCATGCCCCAGCCAGCCCCAGTCACCGTCTATACATGTGTTGTGGTGGAGTAAATAAGTACCGTAGGATACTAGTTGTGTCAGGCAGTACTAATCTACGATGGAGTTAATTAGTTTCCTCTGGCCTAGTAGCACTGCACATATAGAAGGTGATGCTTTACTGCAGAGCTAATTAGGAAAGTGCAGGAAGCATCTCATGTAGATGACCCAGTATGAACAAGTGGCATCAGAATTTTGCCCCGTTATTAAGCTTGGCAGAATTCAGTTTTTATTTCTTAATACTTTCAACAGCTAAAATCTATGTTTATTTTTAAGCATTTATTTTGATTTTTATAGACTTAAGCTTTCAGGTTTACACAAAATTAGGGGTGTGCAGGGCAGACAATTTAGTAATGACAATATACTGTTAAAAGCTTTATAAAATCATGTCAAAATATGAAAATTAAATATCCATAAATCAATAAGGCATACCTGCTTTAAATTGTTCTGTTAATTTGATAGTACATTTGTACCAGGCTGGAGCCTTTGCTCTCATGGAGCAGAGAGTTGGGGCAGGGGCTGCAGTCAGAGTTCACTGCAGGACAAGGCTCATCAGGGGACTCCCAACTATAAAATGCCACTGAATTCCCTGAGCCCCATGCTGCACTGGAAAGTAGCAGCTGCCCAGCTCAGGACAGAAAGCAGTTCCCCTTTCCCCATAGCCCCTTAGGGAGTGAGCCCCACCTGGCAGGGGAGGGGTGACCCAGCTTCCTGCCCCTCTGTGCTGCATGGGGTGAGTGGCTGGGCCCCAATCTAAATCATTGGATGCAGGGGTGGCAGTGGATATAGTTTTCCTAGACTTCAGGAAGGCTTTTGATAGTGT
>NW_017729002.1:13686190-13709862 GCF_001723915.1 Gavialis gangeticus
GTGAGGTGGTGCAGGCTCCCACCCTGGGGGTTTTTAAGAGGAGGTTGGATGACCACCTTATTGGGGTCATTTGACCCCAGTGCTCTTCCTGCCATGGCAGGGGGTCGGACTAGATGATCTGCTCAGGTCCCTTCCGACCCTAGAAACTATGAAACTATAAGAGGCACCCCCACGTGCCCTGCCCTGAGTGCACAGGGGCTGGGCTGGGCTGGGCTGGGTTTGGCACTCTGTCCCAAGCATGCAGGGGCTGGGCTGGGCTCAGTGGTTGGGAATTGATCCCCGGCTGAACCTGGGCACGGTGGGTGGCTGGCAGCACTGGGCACCCAGCTGCCAACAGCCCTGCTCCTTGGTGGCAGAACCCTATAGCAGCATCCCCCCGCTCCAGGCTTTGCTGCCAGCAGCTGGCATCCAACCAACCTCCCTTCCCCAGCACAGCCCCAAGCTATCTGAGCTGCTGCCAGAGCCTACCCATTGTACACAACCAAGGAACACAGGAGCATTTCCCAAAGCTGTAGTAAAATCAGACAAACAAGTAAGACAATGATAAGAACATTACAGATATAACTGTAAGAATACCATAAGCGAACTCACATGCTTACAAGGAAACAGGCAAGCCTAAAGCATTTGCTAAACCAGGGTCTAAAATGCATGCGAGTGTCAGTATATAATTCTCAGTCATAATGCAAAAATTAATATTTCATTCTAAAATGCTCTTAGCCATTAACTGTCTGAATAACTGTCTATTTGCCTTTCAAACTCACATTCTTAAGTGAATCCCCTGATTTTTAGATGACACGTTTGTAAATGCAAGTGCTGAGTTTCAATGTTTTCCCCAGTAACATTATTTTGCTCTTTTATGACAAATGGAAATCTACTTTCAGAATAACTATCAACATGAGAAGTCTAGGAAAGAAGGGTGGGAAACTGTCTGCTATGTGACATCCTCTAAACTTCTATAGGTTAAATGTAATGCAACTCCTATGCAGAAAAGTAAAGAAGAATTACTGTATGCAGGTGTAGGTGCATGACAGAGAACACTATATCTACTATTTATTTATGTATAACTCACATCCCTCTCCCTGGTGTAGAACACAATTTAGGGTAACTGTGGTAAGAGCCAGGAGACAAAATATTAAAATACATTCTGCTCTAATAACACTAGGTCTTCACAGGCATTGTTAAGGACTCCAACAGATATGACAAAAGCAAATGGGGCAAAGTAAGCAGCTAGAAGTAACAGAAGATCCACCACAGTTGAAAAATAGCTATGTAAGGCATTAATTTATTGCCTTAGCCTTAGCTTCTGAAGTTCATATTCTAGTTCTAAATTGTAAGCAAATCTATTACATTTTTATCATATGCAAGAGGCAAGTAAATATATTTTCCCACCTTATGACATAAATATGGGAACAAAAATAGTATCTTTATATTTTTTCACAAAAAATATATTTCCAATGGGGGGAAGAAACCCCCTGCTATGTGCTCCTTAGAAAGAGGAATGGAAGATATTGGAATACTCAACACATTTATTTCATTGTGCTACGTGCTATAGAAAACCCATAGTTAGAGCAATATTTTATATTGCTCTATGTATTTGCTTTCTCAAAACCTGACAGACCAATCATGGGCTCCTGTTCATGTGAGCAGTTCCAATGACTCTTGCTGTGATATCGAACAAAATATAAAGGTCTCAAAGACATAAATATTCTTTGCTCTCCTTAGTGATCTCCAAACTGATACCAGGAAAAATACTTCATTTAATATTAAATGACACAAAGAAACATGTGCATTATGAATTTTGCTGGTCTTATTGTCAAGGAAACATTCAATTTCGCCTTTCAGAGTAGGGAATGAACACTATAGTTATTCTCATAGACCAGATACTGACATTACACTTTTACTGGTATAAGTGATCCAAAACCAGTCTATACCCATAACGGAACAGAAGTTCAGCACACATAGGCTGGATTAAAAATGGTGGAACCCAGTCTAAGATTTGCCGCCCGGCCCCAAGGGCTAATGTGTGTTCTGTTTGCTACCAGTCTAAACTACACCACTTTCAGAAACCCACATAGCTTACATCAGTTTCTCCTTCAGCTTTTTGAATGTCTGTACCTAGCCATAATATGGAAGAGAAAGGTAGTAGGTCCTGTTCCAGATACACACCTGGAATATTGTTTTGTTGTGTATTCCTAGAGATTTTTACAATTCTATAATTCCAGTTTTCTTAACTTGGCTAACAGATAACCATTGGAGAGGAAAACAAGAGAGATATGGGACTTCCTCTAAACACAAAAGTTTTCTTACTTAAGCTATACATAATTATAAAGTTAAGTGACTACTAATAGACATAGCAATATAAAACCATTTGAAAAGGTATAAAACTCCATGGGCAGAAACGACTAATAAAGTGTAATGGGGTGTCATTAAGAGAAGCTAAATTAAGTGTGAATATCAGAAAGAAAGAAAAAAACTTCTTGATGATGACTCCAGTTCCACAAGTTATTTAAGTAACTAGTGTGGACATAGCAGTATCAGTGTAAAGATACAGTATACCAGCATAGCTCATTCTGTATGGAAAGGGAAATAAGCTATACTTGTGGAAGGTATTCACAGAAGAGGATGCACCAGTGTAACTATTTCAGTAAAAAATCATATTTCTAACTCAAATAGTTGTACCAATACAAAAATGAGTGTATGGCAATCCATGAGGACAGTTTTGCTTTGGAAACACAAAGGTTCTGATTTGGCCAAGTATAAAAACTCATGCCTAATTTGGGGCATGCTTACAGTTAGGCATTGCTTAACTAACCATTAGCAATTACTTAGCCAAGCTGTAGATATTTAGTTATTATAAGCACTCCTAATCTATTTTGTTCTGCCTCCTACTGATTACTGTAGATGTTCACCAAACTCCTTTCACTTTGTTAATATTTATTTGTTAAACAGCTGCATGGAATTGACTATCAGGGTACATACAGCTGTTTGGGGAAGTTAGATTGCATTAAAAATGGCCACCCCATCTAACTTAGTTTGGTCAGGTGTGGCTGCTACACTTAGATCCCTAGTTAGATCCATCTAAATTCAAACCGCACAGAAGTTGAGAAAGGTTAGATTGGCCTAAAAATAGCTGAATCAGTCTAATTTAATCCTACCTTCAAAGTAGTCTTAACTTAGATCTGGTGTGACTGATCTGACTGAACATCTATACGGTTCTCAGTGCATCCCTGTGACTGCAAAAGCCCAGCCACTGCCCCAGCCCAGGGGCTACACTGTTCCAACCCCTTCTCCCAGCACTGGGCTTTTTTACCTTAGATCAGACTTTTTTACCTTAGAACTGGCCATTTTAACTCAATCTAACCTCCCACTAACCTCCCTGAATGTCTGTACATACCCTTCGAGGGCAGATGTGGTAGCAATGGAATGGAAGAGATAAAGGGGACTATACAATGGCGGACTGCACTGGTCATTTACTTCACCCTATCACAAGGCACAACAACCAGGTTCTGCATCCTGGGCTAATGGCAGGGCAAGGGGCTAGACTGGCTGCAGCAGCCACACTTCTTAACCCCCGCTCTAGCTGGATAGTGAGCCCTGGTTGCCTACCTCTCATTTTAATACTGACCCCCACCAAACTATAATCTCAACTTTTTTACCCATCAGCACTACTGCTTCTCAGATTTCTTTATCCTTATGTGTGTTTGGGGTTATTTTTTCCAAGTTAAACCTCTTGGTAATTATCTGGGACATTTATCTACATAAATATGGCCACTGTAGTAGGACATGTCCAAGTACTTCACACTAGGCACTTCTATATGTACTATTAGCATGCGACAATAAACTTCAGGGCATATCATGCTGGAGTTTATGGCTCCTGGTCAATCCTGCCATTTGAACGTGTGCCCAGGACCACAGCACATTGAGCAAGGTCAGAGCAGCCCTGGCTGGAAGTGAGGCCCAAGGGGTCAACCTGCCAACCAGAGCTTCTCCAACCCAGCTCAATGTGCTGCTCAGGGCCTGTCTGGGGCACATGGGTGCTCTGGTGTGGAGCTAGCCAGCAGATAGCTTCCTGCACTGAAACACCCGTATGCATCAGACAGCTTCATCAGCATCTACATCTGCACTGCTGCAGAGTAAAAAACTCCACAACAGGGAAATACTTGTATTTAGAAGTAATACCCTGCTGCAGAGATAATTAGTTTCCTGAGGCCTAATAGGGCCACACATGTAGACGTGAGACATTTACTGTGGAGCTAATTAATCGACCCTGCAGTAAATGTCTCATGTAGATGCACCCACTATGTGATCAATATGGTCAATACCAGAATATGGTATATATTTTTGAAGTAAAGAAAAATCTTGAAAAAAGTTCTCTCAGTGCAGGTGTTATGAATAAGCAAAGGGGGTGGGGAAGGGAAAGTTGGGGGTTTTTTTCACCAAACACGTTTTGTAAAACTTTGCTATAAGCCAGGAGCAGTTCTTGAAGATATAAACTGATTTCAGTTAGTTTAAATTAAAGCTATGCTTGGAGTTGTAGAGGAATGCTCTAATATTCTTTCCGTCTTATATACAATCACTCTTAAAACAAACTAAATTGAACTCTTGTGTCTTTTTGTGTGTTTGATATCCATGGACAGTCTAGCAAATGAGGTTACTGCCAGGAATATTCAGGGGAATAATACATTTTCAAAGATTACCTGCCACTTTCCTGTTCAGGCTGGGTCAGTTAGGTCTTTGATCAGGTTGTCCTGATTTCTAAAGTCCCAATTTATAATTTAGTGGTAGAATAAGGGGAAAAAAAACTCTTGGGCAAGAATATGGAAAGTAGCCTTACATCACTTTTTTGCTGTTACGCATCCTTTGCCATTATTGTTCAAAGACAGCTGTGGATAAAGGCCTGGGTAACAGTTCAGTACGTACTAACTCTTAATTCAAGAATATTAATAAAACATAAAGTTCAGTAACACTAATTGAATGGACATAAATATTTCCCCAGCAACTCTGTTATCTGATGTAGCTGAAAAGAAAGGTCACTCACAATCAGAAGTAAATAACACTCAGTTTTTGGAAATCACTGTAGGTGACTGGGACAGAAATGAACCAATTGAGATGAGGGAAATTGGCTAGACAGAAGGTGTTTCAAACCGTAATCAAAAATTAATTAGAAAAAGAAACAAGCCAAAGGACAAACATCTGTGATAGAAGGATGTGAAGAGATAAACAAATCCAGTGTATGACATTTAATTTGAGTTAGGACCAGAATCCTGCTGGGCTACATTTGGAGTCGTTTGTAAACGCTTAGGAAAAACAAAAAAGCACCAATGTTTACTTCAGTGTGACTCAATGACAGCTTCAATGATTAAAAGATGGGGGGAGGGAGAGAAGCTGAATAAAATCACACACCAATAAAACAACGCAGTGATGAAAACACTGACTGTTTGGGAGATGATAATAAATAATAATTAAAGCAAACAACAATGGTAATGAAGACAACAACTGTGGCTCAGAAGTCATGAATGAAGATACAAAAGGCAAGGAACAAAGTGATAAGCATATCCTACTCCTCCATTCCAGCCCTGACAGCACAGCAGATGAGGGAGAGAAAAGCCAGGCTGGCATGCCTCTAAAAAGAATAATTAATCCTGAGAGCCAAATTATATCACCAGGTCCCTACATATTACTTCCACTTTCTCATCAGTAAGTACTGAAGTTTATTAGCAAGTGAGATAGCATTAAAGAACATTAAATGGAGAACTGTATTCAGGTTTAGACAAGGAATGATGCTCTAGACACACCAGTATCCTAAGGAGCAGTATTCTTCCCACTCCAGAGCCGTGGTAAGGGTGACGTGCTAATGTTCACCCGAAGGGAAATTTACAGGACATCATACCTCCTGTAGCTTCCCCACTATTCACCATGAGTGCATCTGCTGCACTACACAGGAAGAGAATGCAAAAGTCTCTTAGGCAGGCAGACAGGCTGGCCAAGAGGAAGGATGTATGGGGCACTACAACAATGCACTTTCTGCATTTGCACAGACTGTATTTATGTCTGGGCCTGGCACAGGAGTTGACAAGTCCTCTTATGATTTCCTTGTGCTGGATCACTAGGCAAAGTATACAATCACTTTTAATAAGTCAAGTCAAGGAAATCAAGTCCATCCCAAGGCCACTGCAACTGTTGGGGCACGTTAGATTCTATAACAACCCTTCTTTAGTTGAGTTGCTCTGCATCACTGGTGATTCTTCAGGCAAAGGGACTTGACGGCACCTGTCTCCTCTCCAGGTATGGATGGCCACTGGCTCACAGGGAGCTCATCTGCCCTCTGACAGGTCTTGTTTTTAGTTCTGCTAGGTGTCCACACACCCTCCTCACCCAGGCTAGCCCAGGTATAGTCACCGACAGCCCAGCAATCGAACAGGCTGTACTGGTTTACATGGTACCGGGTAGCAGATCAAGTGAGGCCTGGCCTAACAACTTCTTAAATAAGTACTAAGGAAAAAAAATATCTTCATTCACTCCAAATAGTCCTAACGTGTACTTCACCTCCTTTTTTACTAGGCTTTTCCTTAGTGTTATAAAGTGATTCATAGTCATCTGGACTACAGTACAAGAGAGGATAAAAACCAAGTATGCATGTTCTTTACATTTTATTAGCTAATGGGGAAGGAGGTTGAATGCCTGCAGTCCTTTAAAGATTTTTTTAAAGGGAATATTTGATAGCATTGAGCTAAGTAAATCAGAGGCCATAGATACTTGTATGAGATCACCCATGTTTAAGCTGTTCCTATTTAAAAAAAGTTGCAACCCCCTTAGAAACAATATAAGCGCATATTGTATGTGAAAACACCATCTACTTTATGATTGTATCAGCTACAAAAATAATTTTCTAAATAATTTCTGTTACTTATTCTTGCCCTGTAGCTTGTATTCTTGTTCTGCAGATTTTCCTGTGACTATTCAGCATCTGGAAAGTGATCTCTTTTCATTGCCTATACAGGTCACAATATATACTTTTATCTGATGCTGTGATAAGTGTAACTAATATTTTATGTAAACATTTGAAATTACAAATTCAAAAGTATATTTCTGCAAATATTCTGAAATATTTGTTTAAAATTTGCTGCCAATAAACTTGCTTAATTCCAGAAAATTCATCTGCTAAAATATTTGTAGAAAATAAATATGAAAATGCTTGCAAACACATTTAAAGAAAACTAGTTTAAAAATTGAAACAAATATTCATGGTACGGTGTTTTTTATTATTATTTGCCATATATGGCCTGCTAGAATTACCATCCCCTTCCAGCAAAACCATAAAAATTAAACACAAGACAAATTAATCCAGCAGCAAAATTATCCAAGTAGCCCTTGATAGGAAAAGACAAAGGAGGAGAAAGGGCAAATGATAATGCGCATATGGTGATTTACATATAATTTATAATAATGTTAATACAATGCAGTAAATCCAAATACACCTAACTAAAGCAATTTGGTACTGCAAATATCAGTTATATTTAGTAAATATAAATAATGAATAATTATTAAAATTTATGTTAATAGTAGAATTCAACAGTCATTTAGAGAGCAGCAAAACTCAACATGTATCTATGCTGAATAGAAACTGCAAAAAGTGAACTGGGTTTCTGGTGAAAGCAACCTGTTTTATAATAGTTTAATTTCTACAAGCTGCTATCGTTAAAGTGCTTTCAATATTTCCTCCATTGAAAACATCTTATAATAGGCTTTTAAAAATGTACTTTGGGTTAACTTTAGCTGCTATTTTAATTTGATTTTTGGTGTAGCGAATGTTTGTTCTTTATGGATTTCATTTAGCATTTTCACAAAGGGAAATAGATTAACTGTAGCAGAATAAAAACATCTAACTGATCTTTAAGATAGAGTCCAAACTCTGCAGTGTTAGGTTGGAGCCAGTTCAACTTGGACTTCAGGCAAGGAAAGCCAGTGTGTACTTAAGGAGATTGCTGTTCTGCTATGAAATACCTATGGACTGATAAGCAGACCTGTTTCAATGTTACATTTGATGCTTCAGCCCTAGCACAGAAAGAACACAGAAAAATGAAAAGAACAGCAAATACATTAACGGCAGAATGAAGGAAATCTAAAACTAAGCAACCAACATACATTTTTGAGAGAAAGCTTTGCCATACTATTCTTGCAATGATTTTTTAAAACAACAAAAGCTCATAAACAAAGTGTTATATAGTCTTTTTCTGGTCCCATTATGTCAGTACCGTTCATTGATTTAGGCTTTTATTCCTCCTGCTCTTGACTATATTAACTATTCCTGGGATTGATCTCATACCCAGTAGTTTAATCAGGTATTTCACCACTGTCTTCAACTGAAAGCAGGATCCTGACCAAAATGATGAATACTGAAAAAGATATCCACAAAGACCATAGGAGTGAACTATGTATCAAGAAGTGAGAGTATTTTCTTCATACCAGTGACAGGAGAATACTGTTCACTTCTGTGTCTGTGGATGTGCCTCTGGAAGAATGCGTGTCCAGTGTATAATGCAGACACGTTTCACCAAGCTAACAGGCAGAACAATCACTTGAACACAAAGATACTAGATAACCAGATCAAAAGATTGCTAGATAATTAAGGCTAACACGATTCACTTTAATATGGCTTATGGAATTAATAGTATCTACAGGGACCCTCATAGCTTGACAGAAGAGCTTTGTAAAAAACTGGCATATTACAAACATGCTACAGAATTTATCATTCCTTATCACCATAAACATGTTTTTAATTGTTGACCAAATTTGGCATGTTTTCTATCTGGTAAATTAATTTTATTGCTAGCTTTCATGTTAAAATGGAAAATGTTGCTGATACTACAGAATTTTCAAATTAAGAGTAAACTTTTTCCTTTTCCATTCCCTAAGTGAAATCAGTGGCTTTTACTCAATTATGACTTTAAGAAAGGACCCCATTGAATCTTTTCAATGCACTTTCTCTCTTTCTTAACCATTAATTAAAGCTTAAGGGATTTTGAAAAACAGAGTACTAAAATTTGGAATAAACCCCCCTTATTATAACAAGGAAATCTCTGATAATTAGCTCTTCCCTTAAATGCTTTTTGGCTCTCATTACAAACAAAGTGCTATGCTAATATACCTTGTGTTGTAAATGTCTCACAATTCCTGCTAATTGAATTAAACCCAATTCTCAGCAAATAAACTCTCAGTGCACTTAATGGAAATAAGGAACAGAGCTATTTTGTCTGAGAATGGGTCATTACTACAAGTACCTAATTACAAGTATCTTAATGCATAATGTAAAACACCATCTTATGGAGGCCCTTTAGAATGAAAGCTGTAGCAAGATCAAAGTTGCAGTCTGCCCTTGAAATTCTTTTATATATATGTATATGTAATATACACTCACACTCCCTCTCTCTCTCTCTCTCATATTTATATATATGAGAGTAAGACAGAGAAAAATGTATATACACACATCAAAATGTTTAATAATGACTAATCCAATTTATGAGACTGCAGGGAAAGAGAACAGAAACAATTTTGACTCAGTCAGGACACATTTTGAAACCAAGTCTAATTTTCCTCCTCCCCTTCCCTCTTGATACAGAATGTTTCACACCTACCAGTTAATGAAGGATTATTACTTTTCTCCAGAGTAAGTTGCAAACACACCCAAGGTTAAAGCAAAGGACGTCCACCCTGAATTAGTTTATATGATGCCATCAAACATGAGCACAGATGATTGATGACATATTGCTATTACTGCACCAAGCATTTATCAATACTGTACTGCCAATTATTTTCTGTATCAGTTCTCTTACTGTCATGTGATGGCATATTTTATTTAATTTACTTAACTGAAAAATGTATGGGGAAGAGCTTTTGAAACATCAGAATGTACAATAAATCACAGTAACTAGATTATAAAATGCAGGATCTGGTATTAGTTGCCAGTCATACAATACTATTGTTTTAAATGACTTCATAATACTTGAATTTTTTAGCTGAGCCTTGAAAAACTACAGCTACTACAACTCTACTGTGGGCTTCTAGAGACATCCCATATAGCAAAAATATACTTCTAAATCTCAGCTCATCAAACTATATTGTGCATATCTTAGCCACATGTGAATTTGGTCAGGAAATTGCCATTGGAAGGCTTTTCAAGTAGAAAATGCCCATTTTTATAAAATTTAACTGTTTCAAGAGAAAAAAGCAACTATGCTAAAAAATCTCAAGGTTTTTTTGCTTTTTATATCAAGCCTGGACAGCTCTTAGATAAATACAATTTGAATTTTTAAGTTGAATAGAAATTCTGTTTTCTGGCCAGCTCTGGCTATCAAGAGGTAGGGAAAATAGTTTTCAAAGAAAGGAAAATGTATGTAATAAAAGTTTGGAGGTTTGAGTTGTTAGAGTTGCTGAATGTTGCTGTTTAGCCTAATAGGGCACCACTCAATAAGTGTGTATGTGCAGTTTGCAGCACCTCAAAGCAGTTTGTGGTGCTGCAAACCACCTGCACTGCATGTGTAAGTGTTCATCACGCTGCTTATTAACTTATGAAATCCTGGTGTAAAAAAACCCCCACCACTGGGAAAAGTGGCACAGTCCACACAGCAGCAGCATGTGTCAGCAGAAAGGGAGCCTGGCTGGCCAAAGCCACACCCTAGCTGCCAGCCAGTCTCGGAGCAGTTGGCTCAGCCCTGCTGCTGTCTGGGAGGCCCCCAGGAAGGCTGCTGGGGATAGCACGGGTGCTGGCCCCAGACTCTCCTACCCCACTTGGCTCATTTTGTCATGTGCCAGAGTGTGCAAGCAGGGCCATGCCCAGGGACATATAGCAGTGGCACAAATATGTGCCACTACTATTTGTCTCACAGGAAACACGCTCATCTGGACGCGCCCACAGTGTCTCTTACCTATTACTAATATAGCATTCCACTTGGCTTTCTTTTTTCTCCTTGATAACACAGTTCCAATAAGAGCTAAGTTGATTTCATTTCCTCCATATTGCAATAGCCCTCTCATTAAAGGGAGTATAAACATGGAGTGGAGCTTGATGGTTCTTGAACAGCATTCCCTACCTTAGGGTATTGACAGGAAGATCTTGTCGGAAGCAAGTTCTGGAGAATCTTTTCCTCAAAAGCTCAGCCTGTCCTACCCAGGGACTAAGGAAAGCAAATGGCCTTAGGGAGCTTAGAGGCAGTGAACAGGAAATGTTCTGTGTCCATTCCCATCTGCTAATGCTTCCCTCTACACCTCTAAATATTTAGGTGGAAGAAACCACAGATCTTATTAGCAGTAGTAGTAGGAGAGGAGGTTTCTTCTAGTGGGCATTAAAATACAATACTTAGAAACGTAAACCCCAAACTAGAAGCAGGAGTGGATCCATGCCAAATAAAAATGATTGCATTTTGATAAGGTAGTTTATTTGATCATATAAGGGGAATGCAGTGTACTGAAATAAAGCTTTGATATAATCCTGCATGCTATTCTCATAAGTAAACTGGAGAAATATGAGTTAGATAAAATTACTATTAGGTGGATATATAATCAAACAACTGCAAGCAAACAGCAATTATAAATAAACTGATGTGAGACTGACAGGTTGTCTCAAATGTGGTTATAAAAAGGTCTGTTCTGGCCTCGGTGTTGTTCAGTGACATATTAATTACTTTTTAATGACATGTCCATTAATTATATAGATACAGGAAAAGAGAATAGACTGATCAAATGTGCAGATAACAAACCTAGAAGGGACTGCAATCACTTTGGAGGACAGGATTAAAATACAAAGGGGACTAGATAAATTGGAGAACTGGTCTGTAGAATGCAAAACAAAATTCAACAAGGATAAATATAAAGCGCTCCACATAGGAAAGCATAAAGGCTAGGTACAGATATTACACTTTTACCCACATAAGTGATTGGAAACTGGTCTATACCCCTAACAGAACAGAAGTTCAGCACACAAAACCAGTCTATACTAGTAACAGAACAGATGTTCACACATACAGACTGGCTTAAAAATGGCGGAACTGGTGAAACTGCTATCTATCTGCTCCCTGCCCTACCACCAAAGGGCAAATCTGTATTCTGTTAGCTACCAAGCTAAAGTACACCACTTAAATAAAACAATATAACTTAGATTGATTCTAACTCAGGCTTTTTGAATGCCTGTACCTAGCCAAAAAAACAACAAACCAACTCCTGAATGGGGAGATAACTGGCTTGACAGTAGCTCTGCAAAGGAGGGTTATAGTTGATCAAAAGCTCAACATAAGTCAGTATATAGTGTGTTCTTGCAAAAAAGCAAAGCAACTTGGGGTCACATTAAGTAGGTATTACATGCAAGATATGGGTGGTGATATTAGCACAACTCTTTTTGGAGATGGCTAAGTCTCAGCTAGAGTATTATGCCCAGATCAGACACTGAATTTTAAGGGTATACAGAAATTGGACAGGGTCTAGAAATGTATCACAAAGGTGATAAAGGGGTTAGAGTGGTAGCTATAGGAAAAAAGTTAAAAGGACCTAGATGTACTAGATGTGGAGATAAGGAGATTAAGTGAGGACATGATGGAATTTTAAAATATTTGAAAGAGTTGTTCTTTTGGCCATAGAGGGCTGGTCAGAGACACCTGGGTTTTAACTGCAAGAAAACAGATTTAAATTTAATCTTAATAAAAACATACTTAGCATTAAGAACAGTAGAGTGGGAAAAACCGCCTGTAGAAATTGTGGAATCTTCTTTGTTGGAGTTTTTTTTAAAGCAGCTTAACAGACGTGTCTTGTTGTGGTTTAAGAACAGGAAATTCTTCACCTTTTCAGACGATTAGATTAGATGACCTTTGACGTCCCTTCCAATGCCATGACTCTGTCCTTCTGTGAAAGAGTCAAGTGAGTTATAGTAACCCCCTGGGAAAGATAGCTTGTAACCCCTCTTTGCAGAGTTGTAATGGTCCTTCAGAGAGTGTGGACTAAATAGTCCTGAGCAAAGAACACAAGGATCACCCAAGCTTAGAGAGGAGACTCACACCAAACTTCATGCTCCCTTATGGCTAATTTCTTTGTTAATAATATTAAATATGAGGAAGATATTTTACTACAGATGCAGGGACTGGTTAATAAAGGTACCTGATCACAGTATTTTTTATGCATCCTTTAATCCTTATTTGGGCAAAGGTCCCAAGAGGAAGATGTGTCTAAGTGCAGTGCAGAGCAGCACAGTAAACTGTTTCAATCTAACTTAATATTCCATTCAAGGAAAGAGGAGAAAATGCTTCAAAAGATCCACTCACTATTATTAACCTTTTCCATCAAGCTGAACATAAACTACTTAACCTTTCACAGGTTACCCTCACCCTATCAACTGTTTCATATATGATATCAAGCCACTGACTTATACCTTTACTTCACAATTTACTCAAAACATCCAGTTACTAAAACACACAAAATTGTCATAACATTATACTAGCTCCAATAGATATTCTTTCATATAGTATACAATTTATGTTTAAATACTTGGTTATCATTTAAATGAAATTTGTGGCTGTACCTACACAGATTGAACATGTTAGGACAATTAATGTACAGAATATGAAAAGTATAAGTGATGAGAGGGAATGCAGACACAGGCTGGGTGTTACAGAATCTGTCCTTTTTTAGTTATCAGAGTTGTGGAGTAAGGGATTCAGCATTTTCATTAGGAATTAGGGGCCTAAATGCTAACAGGGCTTTTGAAAATCTTCCTCTGAATCAAGAAACAGTCCTAAGATCTCCTTGGCAGCTGTAGCCATAAATACATGCATCTTTCAAGTAGCTGCTGCTCAGAATATTTTCTGAGTGTAAATGAAGTATCAATCCTAGTTAGAGTTGTACTTTTCTATTTCAAGACTGAATAGTTATCAGGGTGACAGGGCCTGTGGAACCAGTAGACCAAACAAACAACTCTTGTATATAAGTCTTGATCCATACAATATGTTCAAATATTTAAAATATTTAAATACTTAAACTATTCAAGTATGTCAGATAATTTAAAACCATTCTCAGCCCAAACACAGACTAAGGAACTATTCATTTGTCCTTTAGCCCCTCTGGTTCCGTGCCAACCTCTCCGTAGTCACAGTGTGCTTGACTCATATGTGCTGCTTGCAGGAGTTTGAAAAATGAAGACCAGAAGCACTTTCAGTGTCACTGTCGCAGAAGTAAAGTCTACTCCCCCTTCACACTGGTGCTTCCATCCACCCCCTCTACATATAGGCTGAAACAAATTTTGCCTTTGTGCAACCATGACAGTTTTTATGATGGCACCAAATTAGAGCAAATAGATGCCCATGCTCTTTGTCACACCACAGATGACTTTGTTTGTGGCTGCAACAAAAAGTAGTAATAATTTGTGGCACTTTTTTGCAGTAGATATCTATTTATTTTGTGGAGGGAGAGCACAGGCAGCCCAGGCAGCATTCCCCAGCTGCCTCCAAGCCTCCCTGGGTTTGAAAGACCCTGTCCTGTATGCCCTGGGATTTCCCTTAGTGGGTTGGGCCCTGCCTGGCTTTCCCATCTTACAGAGATGCACCTGGGAATTGCTAGGGCATATTTATTGCACAAGCAAGGAACCCCAGCTTTCCCCACTTACAGACATGAGCCTCAGAGATTCCCAGGGTGTGTTTCTGTAAGTAGGAACATGAGCTTTCCCTGCTTATGGAGACGTGCCCCCTAGAGATTTTTTTCTGAGGGGGAAGCATCTCTGTAAGCGAGGAAAATGTAGCTCATTGTCCCACAGATAATTTGCTTCTTTTCACAGCATCTATATATGCCCAGAGATGCATACAGTCTGTCTTGTGTTCATTTCTCTTGTGCTGCTTGCATTCTATGATGTTAGAGGTAGGGATATCGAAAGCATTAGTGTCTGAAAAATTCCTGGCCAGTATACAGTGCTATATGCATATTTCATTGTAATAACAACAGGAACAAAAGGAGAAGTAAATAAAATATTTACCATCAGTGGGAAATATCCTGCACTCAGCAGATCAGTACGATCATACTCTACTTCCTCTTCCAGTCAGTTATTGCTCACTAATTTGGATTTTTATACACTTTTATTATTTTTTAAGTAAAATTTTCTTCCAGGTATTTTTCAGTTAGCAAAATTCCACGGCCTTTACAGCCAGTATTTGATGTCTACTGTCAATGAATGCTAATAGGAGGATAACTCAAAAGAATTGCTTTTCCAGCCAGCACTAGCTTTATTTTGTAACAACCCTTTGCTGATGAGTGATATTTTTTATTGGCCTTACTTTTTAATGACTGATGATTATCATTCATTAAATAACTGGCACAGCCAGTGGTACTTTCTAAAACAGGGGATTAAACATGTGCTTTTTTTTTCCCTGCACACTTCTTTTCCCTCACATATGACTAGGAAAATAACTCCAAGGACAAAGGTCTGATTTTGCTATTTTGCTTCCTTCTCAGTACAAAGTTCAGTCTCTGTCTGTGATACCAGGGTTCCATTTTTGCAATGGTCTTCAGACAGTGTAGAAGGTCTAAATGATCTTTCAACACTGACATCTCCAGGTGTCCACATTTCTTCCATGCAAAAGACAACTGTATAGCAGATGGTGACACTGACCCTATAAATATGTGGGATCAATGCAAAATCTCTGGCTGATGACTTCTTTGGCACCATGCCTTGTTCCTCTAATGGTAGGTTAAGGGAAGTGACACATTCTGAATATATATATACTAATTGCAAGTAAACTTTTCAGGGGGTTTTAATGACAACTTATCCCAACTATGGTTAAAATCTCTTTCGTGCTCTCACTGTCTATATCATAGATTCTACCTCTGTCAAGATGTCAAATCAGCTCTCTCAGCTGAAATATCTTTCCCCTGTAAATGATTAGGTAATGGAGTCCTCTGGCATTCCACTTTTCTCCTTTCCTGTGTCTTATTATCAGTTCATCTACTGTACTGTGTATGAGGTGAGAGATGTCTTTAGTTGGATTGTGTATATTGTTATAAAGCTGCAAGCTGTTTTAATAAGTGCAGTGAAAGAATGGTCATGGGGACTGATAGGTTCTATTCAAAACTGTGCTCAGTCCTGGGTATCCTCAATCTTTTAATACAAGCTAGGACATATGGAAAAATACTGAGATCTTCAGGCCAGTAGAACAATGATGGGATGGTTCCAGGTTATTTTAAACTCTTTCTAAAAAAAAATCTTGGTTTTAAATCAGGATTAGTAGTGTAACGGTAATATCTCCAATATGGTCATCTCTAGATAGAGTTCACCCTTGCAGCCATTCTTTTGAGATTAAGGCTTCTGTATAGCTCCACTCCACTGCCTAGTCAACTTTCACTATAATTCTGGTACTGCCTCTTGAACACTCAATGGATCTGACAGGATTGTCAAATGTTATCCAACTCAACAAGCCTGTGGGGCAGAGGTTGCAGTCACATTCCTAACCTGACCTGTAGTGACAAAGAGAACTTTTAAAATCTCTGAGGTGGCACAGGCAAAACTCTCTCTTCTGACATCATTTTGTTTGCAGAACCAAACCAGTGAAATCATGTTGTCTGGAACAGTTACTGAATCTGAAGATCGTTGCTTGGAAAGACAGCCAAACATTTCTCACAAAAATTAATTTTGAGCTATATGCTTTGTGAACAAGATTAATCAGATTTAGACCAAGCTGGACACATCTGTGTAGTAACAGATCCATGAGAGGGCAGAAGCAATATCCTCTTTGGCTGAGTTTCAGCTAGTCCTGTTGTATATGATTCTGCAAGGGGATGGCTGGCTAGCAACATACAATTTGGAATCATGCCACAATGGAAAAATTGAATGGGCATGGTGTGCTCCAGCCTATGTTTCCGAGGTGTCATTTTCCTCAGGTCAGTCATGTTTGATGCATGCCCCTTTTATCAATCCATATTACTCCCATATTTCTAGGTAACAATGGATGGTAACGATGCTTTTTTTAAATCTGTACTGGTTGAGATGTTTGATGCATGCACGCACACGCAAATGGCCAGAATAATATGCATGCAAAATTATTCACAAGTGGAGACTGATTCATGAAAATAAGACCTTCAGAATCTAGTAAACACTGGGCGCATCTACACGTTCAATTAGTATGGTGCAATACTGTGCCAGAGTTAATGGCTCCTGGGTGCAGTGTCTACTTGTGTGCCCAGGACTGCAGCAGACTGAGCCAGCAGGGAGCTGCCCTGGGCTAACAGCAGGCTGAGGGGGTCAGCCCTGGGCTTCAGGTTGCAGCATTGGAGGGGCTGTGGAGCTGTGTGAATAGGCAGCAGGCAGGGGTCTGGCCCCCTGCTTCCTGGGCTGACTGGGCGCAATTTACACTCAGGTCAGCATTTACATGTGTGTTTAGACACAGTTATTTTAATTGCCATAAGATAGTGCTCTCTCTCACAGTATTATCTTATGGCAGTGAAAATTAGTGAAAATTAGTTTGCTGTGGTCTAATTGAGTCACACAGCAGCAAAGTAGTTTACTGCACAATTAAGCACATGTGTAGATAGATGCACCCACTTGGGACCATATCATAATTATTTCAAGGTAGAACATATCAAGGTTTGGGCCTTTTTTCCCAGACAGATCCATTTGAGAACATGTAACCTTGCTAAATTTCACAACAGATAGAGTATAAATTTTTTCCTTCTACTGTTTGTGACAAAGATATACACTGACTAGGGAGTCACTGAAGCAAGATGCAATATGATGAGAAATTCATATCTATTGCACAGAATACAGATACAGCTGTCCTCCACAATCATTGCTAAGCTTTCCTCTACTATGATATTGGTTGTTATATTCAACTGGGATGTTGCCAAATATGACCACCACATCTGGAAGTCGCAGAAGAAAAAGAAGTATTTAATTATTATTTTTTTACATATCTTTTCTGTATCCTCACTCTCAACACTAGCTAATGAAAAACTTTGGAAAAGAGCTCTTCTGTATGTAAACTATAGCTTTTATTCTACCAGAAATCCCTTGTAAACTTTTTTTAAAAGTATGCTGCAGTAATAAGACTGTTTTCCTAAAGTCACTGGGTTTTTGGTTGTAGCCATGTTGGTCTAAGGACATAGGCAGGCAAGGTTCTCTGGGTAGATATGATATCGTGTATTAGACCAACTGAGTAGTTGGAAAAAAAAGTTCTTAGCGAGCTTTTGGGCTCAATCACCCTTCTTCAGGCATAGAAAGTCTCTGCCGATCTGAGATTCCAAGAAATGAAATAAACTAAAAGTGTGACAGGATGTCAGTGAGAATGTAAATAGGTAGAAATTAGGAAAACAAAAGGTAAAGCAGAGGAGGGAGGGGGGAAAAGCCAAAGGTGAGTAAGGGAGACACTACAGTTGAAGTAATTCAAGGTAGAAAAGAGGCTGTAATGTGTCATAAATCCAATGTCTATATTATCTATATTTACATTCTCACTGACTTTCTGTCACACTTTTAGCTTCTCTCATCCTTTGGAGTCTCAGATCAGCAGAGAATCCATATGCCTGAAAAAGGGTGATTGCTCCCGAAAGCTTGCTAAGAGCTTTTTCCCACCTACTCAGTTGTCCTAAAGTCATGTAGCTAGTGGGTGCATCTACATGAGCAATTAATGTTCAGAAAGCTTACAGCACAGTAAAATACTGCGCAGTAAACTTTACCTGACTGCATGTCCACACATGCATTTGTTGGAAGCAAGTTCAGGGCAGAGATACTCCTGTCCTGTTCTGCTACTACATGGCAGTCAGGGGGAGCTCTAGGCTACTCTAGGTGCCAACCCCAGGCTGGTAGTGGGAACTGGGGACAGGCCTGAGCTCTGGATGGTGGGGGGAACTGTCACGCCTCTGGGGCAGCTGCATTCCACTCCCATCCTTGCCCCAGGCAGCTTCCTGCTGCCTAATCCATGCTCTGACCATGGACCCAGGGTTGGGACAATGTCCCCCTGCCTCTGCAGCAGGCAGCTCAGGGCCCACTGCTCTGAGATCAGAGCCAGGGCTGGGACATCGCCCCCTGCCCCCAGCTCAGATCACAGATCTGTGGCAAGGACAATGTCTCCTTCCCTCACAGCAGGCAGTTCCTGGCCCCTGGCTCTGAGATGAGCGCCGGGGGTTGGGAGCTGCCTACTGCAAGGGCAGGGGACATTGTGCCACCCATTGTACCACCCCAGCTCTGTGATCAGAGCTGATTCTGGCAGCAGGCACACTGAGGGGCAGGAGGAGCTGCCTGCTGCAGGAGCATCAGACATTGTCCTGGCTCTGGCCCATGATTGGAGCCAGCCCGAGCAGCAGGCAGATGCCCAGGGAAGGGGAGAGTTTTTCCAGCCCCTGCTGCCCAGGCTGACTAGAAGCAATTTGCTCCCAGTTAGTCATGTAATCATGTGCTACTGCACAGTAGCTACTGTTCAGTAAATCTACTACCTGTATTTACAGTTACTGGGAAACCACACAGTAGACTAATCTACTGCACAGTAGCTCCTATGCATGGTTACACAGTGACACTTGACTGTGTAGTAGATTAGTCTACTACACAGTAAAACATCTTGTGTAGACACACCCAATAAGCAGATCATGTTGTTTACATCCAATACCATGAGATTATTCTTTTGTCAGACAAGCTGGAGAGGTGTCTGGCCTACCCCTCGGCATGGAAAGGAGTGACATATGGTCCAGAATTTCATTCAAACCTTTTTCTCAGGATTTCTGTTTTCTTACTCCTGTATATAACTAGCAAAGGCAGTAATTGCCTTTTCGTCACAACTGAGGGTCTTCTCATGGGACAACAGATTCCCTGCCAATGGGTGCATCTACGTGTGTGCTTTACTGCAGAGTTGACTAATCAGCTCTGCAGTAAAGTGTCACTGTTTACATGTGTGTTGTTATTAAAGTGCAATAAATTAACTCCGCTATAGGATAGTACTCTCAGGGACAGTAGTATCCTATGGCAGAGTAACTACGTACACTGAAATGCATGTATAGATAGTAATGGTTTGCCTGGGGCACAAGGATGCTAAAGTGCAGGGGCTGCCTGATGTCTAGCCCCCCACTTTAACAACCCCTGTGTCTCAGTCAGCCCCTCTGCCACCCAAAGCTGGCACTTGGAGCCTGGAGCTGATGCCCCAGGCCCCCTGCTACCTTGAAGTGCTGCGGTTCTGGGCGCATATGTAGATATTGTGCCTGGGAGCAGCTGACTCTGACATGAAGTGTGTTGGAGTTTATTTTGTCACCTTAATAGCACATTTATATGCACTCAGTTTTTACTCAAAAGCCCACATGCTTCAAAGGTATACCTATATGTGGGCCTCCCACAAGAGTCTTTTCCCTGGCACCCTCAACCTAGAGCCCCATCTTGTTCCTGGCAATTTTCTACTTGAACCTGAACTACTTGCTCTTTTTATAAGAACCTTACCAGTCCCAGTTGGGAGGCACCTGATCTGCTATAAGCGAAGCTGGGTCAAACAGCTGGTAAAGTATCAACCACCCCATTCACAAAGCCAAACCTAAAAGCAAATCCTAAAATCATCAGGTTTTAAGTCTATATGAAGCTTGGGTAGCATTTAGTGATCTGGTTCAAAGCTAAGTTGGGTCTAAAATTTAGGTTCAGATTCAACAGTGTGTAAATCCTGGTAAGAATTAAGCCACCAATAGTAAAAATCTCCTAAGATAGTTGATTTCACAAGATTTCACTTATAAGAACTGGAAATGGGGAAAAAATGTTTTCCTTTGAGAACCTGAAACAAAAGTGTAAAGTCATGTGAGTATTTGTAGTTCCATATGAAAATGCAAACAGGTTTTGGATTTGATCTGGTTTTAGCCCATTTCTAATTCACAGGCAATACAACTTTTTAAAACTAATTGTCTGGTCTCTACTTTTGACTCTATCCACATAGACATGAAAAAGCTTTTCTCATTACCATCTTGTAAAGAGGAAGAATTGTACTTCGCCAAATGAATGAAGTCCTTTCAAAGGCCTTTTCTAATCTCAAATAAGTATGCTGTGCACTCTGAAGCTTTGACTGCTGACTCTTGTACAAGTTCTGTTCTAATACAATTATGTGAGCTGAGGAACTCTTATTAAGCATCAATATCTATTTACAATATGTGTATGACAGGTACAGACAAAAGCTTTCCAGTAATCAGTGAAGCACAGAGTAGGTGAACAGATTTTCCTTGCTTATTCTATCAAAAATAAATCCTCAGGTTGAAAATGTGCTTCTTAAATTTTTTGCTTCTTCCAAATCCAGCCTGCAAGACAACCACCTGACCCTTCATTTTACCCTTGATACAACCTAGAATGACAGGCAGCAGCACCTGCTTGCATACAGAACTAAATCTTTTTCTGGACTTCTTTTAGAAGTAGCAGGATGCCTGAATGGGTATTTATAGCATTTCTTTCCTCTTATGCTCATTGCCAGAGTTTTGAAAATAGTGAATGATGTAGAGGAATGATGATAATACAGTATACATTTATTGTATTTCTCATCTGAAAAGTTCAAAATGCTTTATAATCATTAATCACTAAAAGATTTATTTTAGACCTCAAGTTTTTCCACTTAAATGACATGTCAACACAGATGATGCACAAAAGGTCAAAGAGTGAATGTGTGTAAGAGTTAGGAAGAGGTCATATTCCTAGCTTTCTGCTCTGATCACATGTATAATCATATCTCCCAAGGCCGAGTCTGTGCTGATCTCTGCTGCTACCGCTTCCACCCCATCTGCCTGTCCCATGCTTGGCCAGCATGTGCAGTCCCAGGCGAGAGCAGGCAGGACTCAGCCCTATGCAGAGTACAGCAGGGGCAGCTGCTGGCTGGGCTGGATACAATTAATTGGTGGGTGCCTACCTGTGGGTTGGATCCAATCAGCTGGCAAGCTGGATTTGGCCCGCAGGCTGGATTTGACCCACCGCTGCTCTAAAACATTGCATGAGTGTCAAAGACAGTCTTGATTTATTTCTTCCTATTTCTTTTGAGTGGCTTGAATCTTCTGACTAGATTCGTGCATTAAGCTTGGATAATTATAGTGATGACATCAGTTACAACAGGAAAGCTTGTACAGATGAATTCTCAACAAAAAAATAAACTACATCTTTAGTATTTATTGATCTTGTTTCTTTGTTTTACTCTATAATGAGTATAAAATTAGGTAGTTTCATAGTTTCTAGGGTCAGAAGGGACCTGAGTAGATCATCTAGTCCGACCCCCTGCCATGGCAGGAAAGAATACTGGGGTCAAACGACCCCAGCAAGGCGTTCATCTAACCTCCTCTTAAAAACCCCCAAGATAGGAGCCTGCACCAGTTCTCTTGGAAGTTGGTTCCAGATCCTAGCCGCCCTGACCGTAAAGTAGTGCCTCCTGATATCTCGCCTAAATCTACCCTCTGCCAGCTTGTGACCGTTATTCCTGGTCACTCCTGGCAGTGCTCGGGGGAACAGGGACTCCCCCAGTGCCTGCTGATAACAGAGGGTAGTCTGAGCAACTGATCATCTAAACTCCATCAGTTACATTTTTAACATGAAACCTTTTGGAATACATAAGGAAAGTACCTTACTAGTTAGAGGAGGAAGTAAGTTACAGGAAAAACAATGGGCCTCAGAGAAGAAACATGCAACAATATTGGGCCCTACATAATTCTTATGGCAGTCTTTTGACATGAGAAAACATTTATATGCCTGATTTTAGCAGCAAAAACTGAGAGGAAGTTTCCAAGATCAAAGAAGGAATCATTGTCAAACTTTGCATTAGAAATGAAGAGTTACTTCCTCTTAAACTTACGCTGATTTCTGAATCTGGGAATACAATGATATTAGATGTATTTGAATAAATGAACAAAAAAGTTATTAAGATTGTCTATAAAATTATTTCCCCATTCTTTTTAATTTAAATAAATTGTAAATACACAAAAACATATACTTTGAAACTCTTAGGTGCCGAAAAAGTGTCCCTTTGGCCCAACTCAAACATTGAACTGCATTATGTTTTATAATATAATGGCAATTACTATAGACTCTTCTACCAACACTTGATTCACTTTCTTTGTCTGTCTCCAAAACTTTTCCCATCACCATCTGCTACATCCCTCAGGTACAATCCTAGACTTGCCTAGTCAAGTCATTTTGAGGTTGAAACCTTCTCCTTTAGTGACAAAGTTCAGTTTGCCCTGAATTTGTATGGACTCAGACCCAGTGCTCACCCTCACATATATACAGTATTTATTTACACACAAGGAAGAAAATTTTAAACAGGAATTGCCAATACCATAATTATTCTAAACTACTCCACTTAGGGCATGTCTATACATGCATTTAAATGTTACTAAATGTAATGTGCATTAAGCTAAAGTGCATTAAACAAAATTTTGGGCAGGCATCTACATGTGCAGGAACTTGGCACTAAAGTTAGCCCCAAGTCCTAGAAGCCCTGCCATATGCCCCTGTTGGCTGGGCAGACCCGGCACTAAAGTTATTGTTGGGTCATGTCTATATGTGCATTAATGTGCTTTAACTAATATGCCTAAATTTGATACCTGCATTTGCAGGTATCAAATGTAGGCACGCTTAGCCTTGTTTTGCCATTTTGAATGTGCTTTAAGGGTCATGTGTGTAGATATGTGCCCATAATGCACATTAAATTAGGCTAATGTAC
>NW_017729002.1:13709873-13711714 GCF_001723915.1 Gavialis gangeticus
TTTTGCCATTTTGAATGTGCTTTAAGGGTCATGTGTGTAGATATGTGCCCATAATGCACATTAAATTAGGCTAATGTACATTGACACATCTCATGTATACATGTTCATATAAAAGGGAATGCACCTAAATTAATAAAAAGATAAATGATAAATGTATTGGGAACTATGATTCTGCCTCCCCCGCTTCTTTTTACCTTCAGTAGATAAGATAGTAATGGGAAAAGTAATACTATTTTCCCTAAGTGTACAGAAAACATTCTCAGTACTACCATTAAGGCATGTTCTCACTGTAAAATACAAGCTTTGGGTATGGAACCAGAAACAGGGTGGATTTGGAGGTGGGTAATATAATATTAAGAAACATGGTAGCTTCTCTTTCTCAAAACTCTAAAAGTGAAGGGAGCATGGAATATCAAGTCAATGGCACTAAAATTATCAAAAATATATAATCCTAAGCAAGGGAAAACTTGTAGAAGTTCTAACTGAAGGAATAACTATCTGTCTCAAGTAGAAATAAACAGAGAGATTACAAAGAACGGGAAAAAGAATGCATGCAAAGAAAAGTCGCATTAAGAAGTAGAGAGAAAAAGTAAAAATTGCCAAAAGTCAAGCTTAGTTGAACTTTGCAAAAAGATATTAAAATAAATATTTAAAAGGTTTCCAGCAAGACAAAGAAAACAAGGGGAGAAGAGTGGAACCACAAGGACATGGGAACAGGGTAGAAATTAAGGATAAATAAGGTATGCCCCCAAATTAAATTATTATTTTGCTGCAAGTCTCAATAAAGACAGTGATGTTGCCAATAGGGATAAGGTCAAGATGGTTATCAGGAATGAATGTATGGAAATGAACATTATCAATTCCCAAGTGGAAGAAAATTCACTCAAACTGGGGGTGCTGGTCTTTAGATCATCAGCTTCTCAAATTCTGACACAACTCTCTTGTGTTATTGAAGTATTTGTAGCAAGTATTTTAATACATCTGTTGAGTTGGGAATGACATCATTTGTTTGAAGCATATCTAAAATAGTGCCTTATATTTAAAGGAAAGAAAGGTTATGTAAGCAAATGTAAGTTTGTAAGTCTGACCTTAACAGTAGGCAAGACTGTAAAAAGGATTTGTAGTAGGTAAAGGGAAAATAGGACATTATGAAATATATTAGATTGTGAAAAATTAACCCAATAGTTCTTTTTCAGGATAACTGATTCCCCAAACAAAGCAAATCAGGCAGATCTTATCTGGACTATTTCAAACCTTTTGAAATGGTGCTATATGGAAAAATATTAATTAAGATGGAGCAGACAAGGATTAATATAAGAATTATAAAGGTAGATAAGGAACTAGTTCAAAAGCAGATGGCAAACGGGTAGCACTGAAAGGAGAAGTATCAAGCTAGAGGAAGATTGTTAATTCATGATCCACAAAATTCAACCTTGGGGCTGATCTTGTTTAATATTTTCATTAAAAATATGTGCATAAGAATAACAGTGTGCTATTAGAAAGGTTATACTTCAATAGGACAATATTGAAGGTTCTATGCTTGAGGACTAATAATGAAATTTTATGCTATCTGATAGGCGTTCATATGTTGGAAGTGACCTAGAAAGCATGAATTAAAATATTTCCAGTTGAGGTGTAGAAACATTAATGAAGGCCTGGCAAAACCTCATCTGAATACTGTATACAATTCTCATCTCCCTGATTCAGGACTAGGGCAATGGAGAGGATATAGGGAAATGGTTGTTTCATGTAGCACAGCATAACAAAGGCAAAGACAGGAAATGAATGATTTCTATAAATTTACTGCAAGGAAGAGGGAGAGAACTGGAGATTATAATCCA
>NW_017729002.1:13711725-13742900 GCF_001723915.1 Gavialis gangeticus
AGAATTATAAAGGTAGATAAGGAACTAGTTCAAAAGCAGATGGCAAACGGGTAGCACTGAAAGGAGAAGTATCAAGCTAGAGGAAGATTGTTAATTCATGATCCACAAAATTCAACCTTGGGGCTGATCTTGTTTAATATTTTCATTAAAAATATGTGCATAAGAATAACAGTGTGCTATTAGAAAGGTTATACTTCAATAGGACAATATTGAAGGTTCTATGCTTGAGGACTAATAATGAAATTTTATGCTATCTGATAGGCGTTCATATGTTGGAAGTGACCTAGAAAGCATGAATTAAAATATTTCCAGTTGAGGTGTAGAAACATTAATGAAGGCCTGGCAAAACCTCATCTGAATACTGTATACAATTCTCATCTCCCTGATTCAGGACTAGGGGAATGGAGAGGATATAGGGAAATGGTTGTTTCATGTAGCACAGCATAACAAAGGCAAAGACAGGAAATGAATGATTTCTATAAATTTACTGCAAGGAAGAGGGAGAGAACTGGAGATTATAATCCACTAAAGCAGTGGTCTCCAAACTTTTTTGATCGTGCACCCCTATCAGTAAAAAGTTTTTGAGCACACACCCCCAATATATGTATATTTATATTTGTGCACCCTATCAGTAAAAAAATTTTGAGCATGCACCCCCAATATATGTATATTTATATAAATATAAATATAAATAGAAGTTCTAATATTTTCTTCCTGCACCCCAATGGATCGTCTTGCACACCCCATGGGGTGCGTGCACCCCACTTTGTAGACCACTGCACTAAAGGGCAATCATGGCACTGGAATAAATCTAACCACCTATAGATTTAGGCTGGAAAACGTGAAAAAGTTCTCATATATTAGAGCAATCACATTTTGGAACAACCATGAATTGGAGTTAAATAGGGAAGAAAAAAAATTATCAGGAATTTGACTGTTTTATGGAAGGGATGACAGGATGTGGGTGCCTTCAATATCATCAGACTGGACTCAGTGACCCACAAGGCCCCTTTAAGTCACTTTTTCCTATTAATTTGATAAAAATAATAACTTTGTCTCTAAATGGAATGCAACCAACTCAGACAACCAAAGCAAAACTATTAATAATTATTTTCAAAGTCATACATACATCCTGAGATTGAACCTCTGCTCCTGCTTACTACATCACTGTCTTTAAACAACGACCCCAACTGAAGCACAGTATAACCTTGAAATTTGGTAAATTCATTCATTATAAGGACTTGATTACAGAAAAAAATATCCCACATTTCAACTCTGACATTTGCATTAAAGACCACCAAAAAGTTATCAGCCTTCCTTATTGAATTTCAAATGTTCAAGTGACCTTTAAAGCTACTGTCTTGAAATTTGGTGTACTCATTTACTATCAACAGCTAATTATTGAAAAATAGCAATCACCACATTAGAAAGTTGACATTTTTATGATAAGCCACCAAAAGGTTAGCACTGTAACAATTTACAAATATTATATTGATTGTTTTCATGTTGTAGTTATGTTGGATGTGTATCTTCAAGCTTGGAGCAATGAAGTTAATCTAAGATTACTGTTTTGACATATTTGTTTAAACTTATCCAGAAAGTTTTAAAATTGTGACTAAATGTGTTATTGACCCTACCATTGACATGTAAATCCCCCAAAAGCAGGGTTGGGCAATTATTTCAACTGGTGGGCCACTTAATGAGTACTGGTGAGCTGTTGAGGGCTGCACACATAACATCTTTCAAAAGATATCATTTAAACAAATTATAGATAAAAAAATAAATCATATAGTAAAAAATCAAATATCTACTATAATATATTTTAATTTTATTTTTAAAATATTTGTTTCTGATTTATATTTTAGTAGTGTATATATAAGTGATTTCATAATAGTTCAGAATAAAGCCTTGCTCTTGTATATTGTGTGTGTGTGTGGGGGGGTCATTTGTGTGGTGGGGTAGGGTGTGTGTGTGGGTGGTTGTGCACATGTGTGACAATGGCTGCCTACATTCTAGGTCCTGAGAACTGGCTGGGGAGTAGAGTGAGGGAGGGGAAAGTAGGGATCACATGCAGCAGAGCTTGCCCAGGTGGTGCGGTGCAGGTGCAGGCGTGATAGGCTTCCCTCCTCATGCAACAGGCCCACAGCTGTCCCCATGGCACTCTGCACACAGTTGGGCTCCACCTGCTCCTGCCCAGGGCAGCCCATGCCATGCTACTACCCATACTCAACCTGTGCCCACCAATGGCACCACCCTAGCCACAGACCCAGCCCTGGCCCTCGCCAGTACACAGAACTTCCTGGGGCTGCCTGAAGGTGGCTACTCATCACACAAGACAGGCAGAGTGGATTAAAGGTGGCTGGAGCTGGAGCTGAAGCTGGAGCTGGAGCTGGAGCTGGAGCTGCCTCTCCCCTCCCCTCCCAGCTACAGCTTCCTCCCCATCCCCCACTGCTTTCTTGCACTACCTGCTTCCTGGAATGGTGCAGCTGGTGCAGGAGGAGAAGGAGCCACTGGAAGCAGGGAGAACTGAGCCAAACAGTACCTGGGTGGCTGCAGTAGCAGCGGAAGCAACTCGACTGGGAAACTGCACACTTGCCAGGGCTGGGGCCAGGGCAGTGCTGTTAGTGGTGTTCAGGGTGGATGCAGGCTGCCCCAGGTGGGGCTTGATGCCATGAAGAGCACCACAGACTGGACACAATCAATTGGTGGGCTGGATCTAGCTCTTGGGCTGCATTTTGCCCATGCAGACTTGAAGGCTGGATTGGTATAGTCAGCTACTTACAAAATAGGTAAGAGATGGGTGATATAAATAAAGTGGAAAAGTTTTCAGTTGTAAATGAAAGAGAGTGAGTTTTTAGGTAAATGTAGAGGAAGGCTGCAGCAGGTGACATATGGTGCAGAGAAGATGGTTCTAGCTCCAGTAATGGTAAGATTGTGGGAGAAAACAGTGCCATGTTACATATTGCACTTTAAGCTTCTCAAATGTTGATTGATATAAGTGTTAGTTTGAATTTAGAGTACTTACATGTTCAGGCTAAAACCTTCCCTGTCTTGCACAGCTGTGATTTTTCACTATAGGGCTGGCAAGCAGGGGCCTAACTAGGAGCTATAACTGTGAGTTGTCCACATGGAACAGGAGGTTGGGCAAAAGGAACACTGCATCCTGGGATGCCGAAGGACTGAAATTTGGGTGGCTTATCTCTGGGTAGTGGCCACACATTTGTGGAACACATGCTGGTTAACATGGATCAAAAAGGTTAACACTCCTTTTAGCTTAACGTATTAAACGAACAATCCTCCTCAAATTCAGACACCTTAATAGTGTAGATATAAGCCAGACCTTTATCTGGCACAGACCTGAACTTCTCAAAAGTGCATTCAGATCTAGAACAGGAAATAAACAGTTTCTTCTAGACATATTGTGTTAAGTTAATATGGTCATTTAGGGAAAGGGGAAAAAGCTACAGAACTCAGGTGTGCTTATACTAGGCAATTTGTTTGGGTCCATTTGTCAAAAATCAGATTTGCTTCACCCCTTTCAATGCTTATCATTAGCAGTCCCTTAAAATGAGGATGTCAGTCTTCCAGTAAATGGGAAATTCACTGGTGATCCCAAAGATAACAACTGAGAAGGCCAATCCAAGATCCATGTTAGACCGCAGATGTGGCAGATAGTTCCAGAAGGAAGGAGTACATCTGTTCAGTCACAGTTCTTTCCCTTCATCTTTATGTTCTATCTGCCTTTGTAGTGAAGTGAGTTCACTCAAAATGATTGATGTCTTGTTGTACATTGCTGTGATACTAGGTATGATTCAATATTTGAGTCTCCCATGGATTGATGTTAATATTACATTTATTCAGATTGACCTTCAAGGTGTCTTTGAATCTCTTTTTTCAGCACCTTTGGAGTGGTGACCACTGGTGAACTGAAAGTATAAGACCTATTTTAGGAGCCAGTTTTCAGGCATCCTTATGACATGCCCTGTCCAACCATATAAATTGTGCTGTATAAACATGGCCTTCCAACTGACATGGAAGATTTTCTGAAGACATTGGTGATAGTAATGTTCCAAAGCTTTCAAGTGTTACCAATATGTGGTTCAAGTTTCACACCCGTACAAAAAATGGGATAGGGATGACAACAGCATGGTAGATGAGTAGTTAGGTTTAGGATCTGATGTCATGATCATTGAAGACCTGTTTCTGAACTGTCTAAAGGCATCACTGGCAGCTTTTATCTGGTGTTGAATATTGTCATCTATGTTTAAGTTTTTGGGAAAGGTGGCTATCCAGGTAGGGGAAATGGTTAACATTATCAAATGGTTGTTCTCTAAGTGTAATATGTAGAGGAGCAGCTGGTTGGTTTGAGCTGAGTTGACAAGGTATCTTGGTTTTTGTGAAGTTAAAAATGAGTCCAACAATTTCATATGCTTCACAGAAGCAGTCATGAGTGATCTGGGGCTCTTTGGCATACTGAAGATCAGTAACAGAGATGTCAGTGATCTTGGCTTTGGAGATGTTAGTTCTCTGTTAAAGAGATTTTGGTTCATGAGATATTGGATGCTGACACCAACTGGAAGTCTTTCACCACTGAGATGTGGAATAGCTGCAATATTGATGGCAGAAATTGTTGGTACAAGTATACATCCTTGTTTGACTCAAATTCTAATAGTGAAGGGGTCTTCATCCTAAGCCTTGCTTAGGATGCTTGCTGTCTTCATAGTGAATGGTAACAAATTTTGGTGAGCAACCAGATCTCATCAAGATCTTCTATAGGGACTTTCTCCTTGCTAAATCAAAGGCCTTAGTCAAGTCAAACAAGACCATGTAAAGACCTCAGTACTGATCATGGCACTTCTCTTGCAGCTGTCTAGCAACAAAGATCATATTAGTTGTATTTCTGGGTGTTTTGAAACCACACTAGGACTTGGGTAGAATTTCTTAAGTGAGGATAGTCTATTGAGGAAAATTCAGGTAAGACTCTTCCCAGCTTTGGACACCAGTGTACTACCAGGATAACTGCTGCAATCTGATCTACCTCCTTTCCTGAATATGGTAATGATTCTGGCATCTCTCAAGTCACTGGGGATCTTTTCATATTTCCAGATTTTCATAATAATGATGTGTAATTTGAGAGAGGGCATGTCTCCACCTTACTTAGACATTTCAGCTGGTGTTCCTTCAGGACCACATGCTTTGTTATTCTTCATCTACTTAATGGTTTTCAAGGCCTCTTGATAAATTGTTGGATCTGTAATGTAGTCCTTATTGGGGTGCTGTGGAATGGTTTCAGTGGTACTGTCTTCAGCATTAAAATATTGGTTCAGGAGCTATTAAATGTTTTCCTTCCACCATGTACAAATGACGGAGCTATTTTTAAAGAGTGTCCTTTCTTAGACCTCAGAGGGACGGTTCGTTGTGGGCTTGGCCCATAAATATCTTTGGTTATACTGAAGAAACTACACATCACAGCTGTTGGCAAACTTTTGAATATCTTTTCCTTTGTCTCCCTTCACTTGTTCATTCTCTCTCCAACTTTTCTTTGCATCTCAGCTTTAATGTGGTGATCAGTGTCTTGCTTCTGCTTAGAACTGATGTAATTCTGCCAAGTTTTAAAAGCTCTCCCTTATCTATCCATGATATTTCTTTGTGGAGAATCCTACAAATTCTTTGCTTCCCTCATTGATGCCTTTCTTGAGGCTCTCCTAATGATTGATGGTATCAAGATCAGAAAGGAGTTTGGAGAGTTTCTCAGTGGGGCACTGCTGGAAATGATCACTTTTAGCAGGGTCTTTCAAGCACTCAATATCAAACCTCTTCCTTGGTTACTTCTTTTGTTTATGTTGTTTGGGAGCAATACAAAATGACATGACAGAATATATCAAAAGATGATCCATCCAGCAGTTATCTGTGCTGGTCATAACTCTGGTGATATGGATGTTGTAATGGTTCTGGGCACACACAGTGACTTAGTCCAGTGGCGTTCAAACTTTTGGTGCAAAAGGCCAGATGAGTGGTGTGGAGCCTATCTGCAAGTCAGATTGGGCCCCAGGGCCTAGCATCACCCCCTGCCTTGAGCACCAAGATTGGGTCCTGAGAGCTGGCACTACCCCTTTCTGCCCCCACACACTGAGATCCCAGGGAGCCCCCTCCTAGCCCCCAACACTGAGATTGGGCCTTCTCCCACATGGCCCTGTGCGCTGGGATCAGACATAGGTCCAGAGATTAGGCAGTAGGGAAAAAGTGTCACTGATCGCCAACCACCAAATTTGCAGATCTGTGGGGAACCCTGCAGGCTGGATGACAATGCACCACAGGCTGGATCTGTCCCATGAGTCAGAGGTTGAGCATCCTGACATAGTCAATCAGGTGCCAGTGTTTTGAGTGGGCGTGTATCCATGATGTCCTCTACTTGCTGCTTTAGCAGAATAAAGAATTTGTGATGATAAGATCATGTTCCAAACACTTGCTCAGGATAATTCCGTTTGAATGGACTTCCCCCACCTCTTCTTTTCCTTCAATACTATTTGCACATAGAAATGAAATGAGTGTAGAACTCATTGTGCCTTTTTCTGTTTACACAACAAATGTAATTTGATGGAACTATATTAAAGAGCCCCAGTCATCCCCTTTATGAACAACATACAACATGTAAAGCTGAGTTAAATGTACATCCTGCTGTTCCAGTGGTTTTGTAATCATAGAAGAGAGCAGCATTGCAACAAGGCTCAAAACATTTAAAGGAATACCAACCAATTCCTACATGCTACAGAGCTACTAAAAGCAATTCCTTTCTCCATTCCTGAAGCAGATTGATCAATGAAACAAACTTCACTTCAACAAAATGAGGTTAATATCAGAGAAAGTGGAACTATTTAGTAAAAAATGTGCCTGAACTTCTCAAATTCACCTCAATAAAAACAAGGGGAAAAAGAAAAACATTTTGTGCATAAATTCTAAAGCTATTGTAACTAGAATTGTATCATGTTGTGCCACAATAGTGTTGAATCTAGCAATATAAACTGGAGTTTAGGTTTTGTCAGCATTTAATGAAAGATCTACAGTGAACGTGTGTAAAATTTAGACAAGTGATTCAAGAGATAGCATTTATTTCTCTGAGTATTTCTGAAAACAGTGCTTCAAAATAGGATTTAAAGCTACTGTAATTCAAAAGCTGTCAGATTTTGTAGGAGAAGAACTGTAAGAAGGAAAAGTCAGATACCTTAGGCAGTGGAAGCAGCATAGGAGCAAAAGAGGCAAACAGAAAGCTTCTTGAGTTGGGCTGGACTTCCTCTGTCCTACGCTGATTAGATATTTGCCCCAACTCTCTCCCTCCCTCCTTCTCACAAACTCTTTCCCTCATCCCCCTTTTATGGCCTCTTACCTTTTCTTTCCATTTAGTCTAACTCCTCTACCTAATTTTCCCCACTTCCTGCCCTACAACTGATTCTTGGTACTAAACTGATATTTGTTCCGGTAATAATTTTTGTTTCCCTTGCTCTGTATCCATCTTCCCTGTTTAAATTGTAAGCTCTCAAGGCAAAAACAGTTTACTACTGTATGTGTGCGTGCTGCCTAGCTCAATGGGATCCTATTCTTGGCTGGTTCTTAGGCACTAACACAATAAACTGTTAATGATCATTAAGTAAATTCAATTTCTGACTACCTGCCATCATTAAAGCACCCATGATACTTTCCAAAAGAATGGTAGTAGTACAAACTACATCATCCTGCCAAATCCCAGCTCAGAAAATTACATTCCATCTAACATTTTTCTTACTGTTACATTTGGATACTATATCCAATACTTCATGTGGTAAACTCATGTGAACCATTGTTGCTATGCAGTGTTAAGTAGTTGTCTTTCTGACCATGGAGTGTGCTGCATTTCAACAATAAATAAAATGCTCCCTATATATCTACAGTGCATTAAAGTGCTCAAAGATCTTTTGGTATATACTGTATGTAAGTGAGATATACTTCTTTAAAATCATAAACTACTGGTTAAATAAACGGTACTCAAGAAGGGTATTGCTTAGCATCACAAATAATGGTCATATGACATGAGGACCTAAATATAGAAAGATATTACACAAGATTTTGCCTTCTTTCCTCTTGGTTTTTTCTTTTTAATCATAATCTAGTAACATCTAATTTTAGCATCACAGTCAAATAGCACAGAAGAAACTATGTCAGTATTAATCCACCAGGAAGATAAGCAATAGCCAATTGACTTATTCCTTTAGTATATGATGATCTAAAGAAGTTGGTTGCTTCTCCATGGGCACATCTACACATGCACTTTAATGCATAGTACACTATTTTACTATGCATTAAAATGTCACGTCAAAAAAGTCACATTATGTTAATGTGCAGAAAAATAGTCTACTGTGCATTAAGCATCACTAAAAAAGTGTTCAAATGTGGTACTGTGCATTAGCACAACCTAATAAGCATTAATTTAGTACCTCACATTGGAGTTACTAAATTTAATGAACATTAGAAAAGATGCATTAATGCACATGTATATGCGCCCCATGAGAGTATTGTGAAAATAAGCTTTGGGAAAAGCACTTGTCTGAAAGAGTATGCAAGAGCTACTCATAGCAGAACAGAGCATTAGGGGCAGAACTCTGTTCATCATGCACACAGAATACTTTGTTTGATGACATACTACATATTAATTTCCTTTAGAAGAATGTTATCTTCTACAGGTTCTCAACACTTTGCACTAGACTAGTAAAGTGCTTTTGATATAAATCAATTGGAACAGGTCCTTACCTGGAATATGGCCATGTCACCCAAGAGATGTTTCATTGGCAACTGAATGTCCCCCTCCCCCACCCCGTCTCCATTGAACTATGCTGTCAGAGTGTCAATTTCTTTATAGCACTTATAATAGTTCAAGGAGAGGTGGTGGTGTAGATCCTCTGTCACTTCAGTGACAAAGTGCAGTAATGTGCTGTGACAGCTTGATTGCCTGCTATTCTGTCTTCTAGGGTCAGCTTCTTTCATCATATGACCTTAAACTTGTCCATTCCATTAGAAAATTGATTTCACCAAGGGGCAAATACTGTACTTTGAGGATTTAGATGTGGATATACTGAAACTCTTTTGCTAATCCTTTGTACACTTCAGGATCACATTTCTTCTTTTGGATATTTATCTAAATAACACTAACTTCTGCTGGACATCTCAGCGTGCTGTCAAGTCCAATGACCCCATCCTCAGGATTAAAGGAAAACTGTAGTGGCTTCTTGTTATACTTTCTGTGAGCAAATAGAGGCCAAATTTGCAGCTATTGTAAGCTTGCCTAGCCCCAGTTATTTCAGTGGAGATATACAGCAAACAGGCATCTGGACCATTTAGACTGAATACATATAAATATAAAACATTTTCCCTCAAAAGAACCCCAATTATTAGTTACCCTTGCTATTGCCAGTGTTTCCTTTCAGTGAACATTAACCTCTATGAAGAGTCTCAGTACTTAATTGTTATTCCCAATAGATTTCAAGTCTCCTGAGGCTCATTAGTAATGGTGCTCTGATCCTATTTGAAACCATCAGTCTATTTTGAAATTGTTTTAAGATAAAGTCCAGGTTAAAAAAAATTAGTGAAGGAAAAAGAATTCACCACAACAAAATGGCAAAGCTCCTTGATTTTGAATGGGCACTAGACAAAGTAAGTTTTAGCAAATATCTAAGTGAGGGTATACCCACAGAAGAAGTCCCTTTAGCTGCCTGCACTGCACCATCAAGTTTGACCTCAGTGGCACGGCTTCCCCTATGTAATAAGGTGTATCATGTTCATATGTCTAGGCCCCTCAATGCTTCTACCTGTTTCAATGCAACAGCTGCCTTCCTGCCCAACTCCCTGCCTCCCTAAGGTTGAAGTAACCTTCCTTCAGCTGTCTGGAAGGATTCATGGCCTCTCTAACCTTCTTAAGCATGCTGCTGGAAGATGCACATGGATGAAAGGAGCAGCAAGTAAATGAAGTGAAGATCTTGAATGGGAAGATAGAAGAAATTAACTAGACAAAGATACAAGATATAAAAAGACATCTATTGGTAGCACTATAGCAGGTGATACAGATGAGTGTAAGCAGGACCTCTGGGTTGTGCATCATAGGGCGCAGCTATATATTGCCCTAAAGCAATGTGGCAATGATCTACATTGCTGTACAGCACACTACAGCAATGTAGTGATCATGTGGGTCTACATGTGATTGCCCGCTATGTTGCCACAGAAGCGTGCTCCACGTAGCGACAGAATCTAACCATGCACATGGTGCAGTAACCACCCATATTGCACGGTGCTTTAGTACTTTCATAGTACTTTAGCAATGTCACCATATGGCAATGTGTAGACACACCCATAGATTCACTGATCAAGCCTAGAGCTGTGCTTGTAAGGAATATCCTCTTAATTCATAGGCATATGAACTGCAGGTGGACAGCTGTTTAGTATTTTCTGGCTGAAAATCCAATCCTGTGAAACCACAGTTGAGGCACTGTGAGTTCTTGGCTCCTTGCATTTATGGCCATCTGTCTAGATGGCCCTGTGCCACACAAATAGGTCTGACCATTTCACTAGGGCATTAGAACCAAACAGCTAAGAGTTTTTGAAAAAATACAGAGTCTATATAATATTCCACATGTCATCCATTGTACAGAAAGCTCTACTTTGGTGACAGGGCTGCCACAACCTGCTGTGCACTTGATAATATCTCTTCATTGACAATTATCTGACAGCAAAAGAATGTTTAAAAACCGCAGCAGAGAAAGATGGTGTCAGCTCACAGTTTTGGTTACTAAACCAAAAGTATTGCAGCCAGACTTTAGAATGTCTATTAAAAATAATGCTGGGTCAAGCTCCATGTAATGCAAAACTGAGTACCTTTCAGGTACTTTACAGTATGTAACTACATTGTCAGCTATTAGTACAAATCCATTTGTATGCAAAGCTGACACATATCATAGATACTCTACGTATTTACTTTTAACTCGGTAGTTGTTCTCACTGCTGCAACCATGGTAATTAGAGAGTGTTACGTAATGATTTAAAACTGTTATACCACAAAAAATATGTATCAAACTTGTGTGCAATTTAACTTTAAAATGTGTTTTTAAAACCCTCTTTTTGTCTCAAAGTGTTATGTATCTTTTGGTCATCCACACCAGTCATTCTCAGGCTGATCAAGGTTTCCTTTTAGCATTACTCAACACTTTACAAAATTCTTTATCTGGAATATCCGTACGTTTAGGTAGTGCATATTAGTAACAGCAGTGTGATACCACAAACCAACTCTGCCTCCCTCTGGAACCATCAGTAAGTTTGCAACTGCCAGATTCTTTCTGATAACAATGTTCCTGCATTAACAGACTTCTGCAAATGGCTGGGCATGTCTACACATATATTTACTCCAGCTTAAATTTACTGCACAGTTGGTGGGAATAGGTTGGTGTCTAAACGTGCAGGCATTAAAGCACATTAATGTTGTGTGTGGATGAATGTTGATCATCTGTCCTCACTAGAAATGGGACTACAGAAGCAGATTCTCCAGTTTCATTAATAATTTAATAGAAGACAGATAAGCTTCCAAACACATTTCTGTACACAGCAATTTAGGGTTTTTTATTAGCAAGACAGAGCTTCAGAGGAGAAGCTACATAATTTCAGAAAGAAGAAACTTTTATGGTGCATTCAAAAAATATGCAGAGCAACTGACCACTAAATTAAAAAATTCTTCTGTACATTTGTGAGGGTTGAATTTGCCCCAAATATTTGCAGGTTTTTTCTTAATGATCTTATATATAACAACGTAGTCTGTACCCTAGAAGTAGGAGAGAAAATTGACTAAAGCTAAGTAGTTGAAAATTGTTTTAGAATTTTGAAAGGAAAAACCCTAGGGTAGATATATATCATTTTTTTATGGAGAAAACTTTGTTTGAGAAGCTTGTCTATACAATACCAACCAGCTTCTCAGAACATCTTACATCATAACAACATACATCCCTCTTCATTTCCATTTCTAGGTTCCTTTTATCCCATATCTTATTTAATGTTTTCTTCTTTTTTTAAACCTGATTTTATATAATTGAGAAAAAAATTATTTACGTTACTTTAAGGCATATGCCTGTAATATACTTTCTAGGGAGAAGCCTGAACAAGAAATACCAATATGACATCATCTAGCACCTCCTAGACCTAAAAGACTGTTGAGATATCACACTGCATACTCTTTCTGCATACTACTTTTGAATAAACCACAAATCTTAAAGTTCAATTCAAGTCAGTTACTAATACCCTGCCTCTCTTGTTGACCTTCAGGAAGATGAAGATGAGTCCCCAGCTGTATAAATATTTTGTTATTCATGTCACTCTTTAAAATGTGAAAACAATGGCCCTTATTCTGAACTGCAGCCTTCTCATTTTTGTGTGTGTAAGTTTCTAGATTTGACAAGACTAGCAACTATAATTCTCTTTAACCAGAGAACAGGTGTGATAAAGGAAATATCTAGATAATCTTCTCTGTGTTTTTCTACCAATGTGATTCAACCCTTCAGATGAAGAATCACATTGAGGGTAAAAACAAAACAAATACATACCAAAAACACACAAGATCATACTCATCATATATGATTATGATTTTTTATTATGTTGACATCTTACCATTGAAAATCAATGAAAACTCAGCTGGTGCACAAAGGGACATAAGAAATGCCATACTGGGTCATACCAGTAGTCCATCTAACCCAGTATCCCATCTTTGGCAGTGGCAGGGGTGGACGCTAGAGGGAAAACATTGAACTGGATAGACCTAGAAGCTGCTTGTATACCTTAAAAAAACACAAAACAAAACAAAACCCAGCACTTTAAACTTGGTGCATTCCCGCATTGAGCCCAGCACATGCCCAGAAGAGATATCATGTTAGCTGGACCCAGCTCACCCAATGTCTGTATAGATCAGGTGCTTTAGTGGGGCTTTTTTGGTGATTTCATCTACTAGCTGATTGAATCAGCTTTAGATAAAAGTACCAAACAGCACTGCTGAAATGCCCCATCTATACAGACACTGCAGAGCCACATTGAAGTAAAGCACTGCTTCTACTGGTAAAGCACGTTTTTTTGGTTTTATTTAACATCTTCAAGCAGCCAGAGTGATCTGTTTCCTGTCCATTACCCTCTCTGGCATCCAGTAGTATCAGTTTTGAGATGCCAGAGGAAACATCTCCAACCATTCTGTTTAATGGCTATTAATAGATCTATTATCCATGCATTTGTCGCGTCCCTTTTTGAATCTAGCTATGCTATCTGCTTCTACCACCTCCTGTTGCAATGAATTCCATGAGATAACTACACATTACATTAAAAATTACTTTATCTTATTAGTTTTAAACCTGTCTCCTCCTAATTTCAGAAGGTGCTTCCTCATTTTAATGATCTGGGACTTGGTGAACAACAGTTCCTTGTTCATTTGGTCCACTCCCTTCGTGATTTTATAGACCTCTATCATTTTCCCCATCAGCCTTCTCCTTTCCAAACTGAAGAGTCTTAGCCTTTCCCATATTATGCTGGGAACTTCTTCTACCCAGTAATACAGGGACAATTCAAATCAGCAATTTGGAAGTAAAAGGATAATAATAAACTATTACTTTGAACCATCTAGTCTCCCACTGATTTTTTTAGTGAAATGCTCAGAAATGGAACACAGTAGGGGTGTGCGAAGCAGGCCCTATTCAATTCGGATTTGGATTCAACCTGAATCAGGGACAGTGATTCAACTCATTGATTTGGATCACTGTCCCCAATTCAATTCAGCCAAATCTGAAGATTCGATGCTGATTTGGAGAATCAGTGATTTGGACATAGACACAGTTTTAAATGTTTTTCCTACATACCTTGAGGTACCAGCACAGCTTGTGAACGCTGCAACGCTGGGGCGGATAGAGTGTCCCACAAGAGCATGAAAGGGCGGGGGCACGTGCTCGGCGGTGAACCTGGAAGTGGACTGGATATACTTTGGTGATTGGCCATGGGGAACTCTGGGTGCCCCCCCAGACCCAGGAGGCACTAGCTGCTGAGCTGGGAGGGCATACAACTATTTCTAATGACAAATAAATTTGAATTTTTAACTAAATTTTATGTCACAACCCTGCTTGTGTTTTATTGCCTTTAATACTCCAGCAAATCCATTTATTACCACATTTTGAATACTGCAGAACAGCTGTGGAAAAGGAATCTTGAATTCTTACTCAAATATTTACACCTAAAACCTGATTTGGTGGTTTATTCTACCCAATCAAAGAACAAATCATTTGACCCATTCCATTAAAACCACTCAAATATTGAATATGAAGTATTTATAAACAACTGACACACAAATATTTATTTGGAATAATTTTTTTAAAATAATTTTAAAAAGTGAAATCATTATTCATTATTTCATTATTTTGCAAGCTCAGAAAATGTGAAAATTCATTTTAAAAGCTCTGTTACCAAATACAGGTAAACAAGGAATTATTAGAACTTATAGAGGAAATTAGTGTTTTACTTCCTCTCTTCTCAGCAGAAGTCTGTAAAGAAGGACTCTTCATCGTATGACTGTTCCGAGTCATAGAGGCTCTGGTAGCTCATACGGTACTTGTGCATGCATATTTAGTTGACACAGGGCAGAGATCTTTTTTTTTCCTAGCCGAGCAATGATGGATCACTTAAATGTTCGGAACTTTTGGTGTGTAGTTTTGTTAAAATTGTCAATCAGAAAAAAATCAAGAGCTGCAGGATGAAATTCAACTCTATAAATGAGATCAAGGTTTTCTCTGAATAAGAAATTGCTGTCAGCAAGAGATGGGTCTAGACTGGCTTGTTTAAACTGTCTGATCCACTTAAAACCCCTCTGAGGCTGGTTGAGACAGAGAGAAAGGGGCACAGTGTCAAACAGGATGATTTCTGAGTCAGACAAGCAATGATTTAGTAGGACAGCAGCTATTATTCTTCAGCAAAATGATTTTTATGCTTCTTATAATAAAATTTCTACTGCCTAGAAAAAAACCCTCTTTTTCTCTTATTTTTAACAGTTGAGCAGATCATTTAAAAATGCAGCATAATTAATTGATTTGATGGTGCTGAAATAACTTTCTCTTGATTCTTGTGTTCTTATTACCATACAATTACTTTAAATATTTCCACTTTTCACAGTGCAATTTACCAATATAAGAGTGTCTCTTAAAAAGGTGACTCAAGCGAGTCAGTAACATGATGTAAAGCCTGTCATCCAAGGTCAGCGGTTTGACTACAGCCCCGGCTGGTAGTAACCAACAGTAATTACCAGCTGAATGCTATTTGTGGCATATCTAAAAGGAGGCAGTGCTCAGTTCCATCCCTATGAAGCAGTTCTCCATGTCATGCAACCACCGTCACATTGTTGGCTCCTTTATTACTGTCCATGAAAAGGTCAAGGCTTACACAGAAATAGGTGTGGAGAAAGATCTAACCTCTTATCCCTAAAATTGGTTCATTTAGGTTACTGTTGAGATAAGCTGGCAAGGCAATTACAGTAAGAAGAAATTGTGCTACTGTCTGTTCTGGATTTTACCCCATCCGTGAGTGAACTGGATTTCCTGTTTCAAGAACTATTATTCTGACAAATGCCTGATTATGCTTTAATTTGTAAGCCCCCAAATAAAAGAAACTAAACAGACCCAATTGCCCTACCTCCCTGCTCCAAGTTCTCTCCCCTGAAGGGGTACAACTGGGTGGTTCCACACCTTCGGTGGCAGTGTTAAACAGGGATAGCTGCTGTAAGCAGGTTGCCACCACTGGTCACTGCAGAGGTGGTGGCCAACCAGAAGCACTCTCCCCAACAAGTCAGCACCTGGGGCTAGTGTCCTAGTTGCTCTTGCCCCCACTCCCATATTTATTTATACTACTGCTGAAGCCTTTTGTTCTTCCAGTTGACATATTGTTTACCTAATCAGAGCTTTGAAAGTTATTTGATTTCCCTTCTCCTTCTGTGCTGGCAGTGCAGCTTTTGTATGGACACCATTCAGTCCCTTGGGGACTGACAGCATGAGTCACTTCAAATGCATACTCATCTGCCCAGTGTTGTGAATTCACTTCTTGACTCTTTTAACTATCATGAGGCCACTGCCTATTGATGCATGTCAATTGTGGACTTGTGTGACCCATGAGAGGGTAATTTATAGCACTTTCTTGGCATCCACCCAACCACTGCTACCCCATCCACTCTAACTGAAGCAGCAGATGGGCTCTAGGCCCCCCACCCCTCCTTTGGCTTCCCCTTCCTGCCCTCCTCCAGGAGCAAGGAGGGGCAGGTCCATGGTTAGGAAGATGAGGGTATGGGGGGAGTGGGGCACGCCTGTCCATGCAGTGCAGAGAGATGCCCATACATCGTGTAGTCTGGGGGACCTACGGTTCATGCTGGTGTGCCCTGCAGGGCATGCAGCCTCCAGCCACTTAGAAGTTCTCTGCAAATAGCTAGTAAAAATGGAAACTTTTTATGAACCCTTTTATGAAGTCAGCCTTACAGACCAGGCCACTTAGAAAACAAGCTACTTTGTTTTTAAAGTCTACAATTGTAACCAGAAAGAGTCAACAAAATCTTTTTCAAATGTGCAAGTACTGGAAATATGTTAACAGACAGAGCAATAATTCTCAAAAGGGTGTGCCACAGCCTTTCCCTTGCTTCTCTGTGCCCAGGCAGTCCCTGTGCCAGCCCCCCAATACCCCTTTCCATCCTCCATGCTCCTGGTAGCACTCTCTGCTGTGAGTAGGCAGATGGGCAGATGTACTGATAGAGCCACACTTTGCAGCCTGACTCATCCTCTCCACTCTTGCCACACTCCCAAGACCAGCATGAAGGGCCGTGGCAGGTGGTCACTGGCCTGTGAAACCCTGCAGGGGCAGCCTCAGCGGTAGGGGACAGACTGGAATGGGAGGGAGCAGACAGTGGAAAGAGCAGGTCATAGCAGGGGGAGGTCCTCCCCACACTGCTCTTGACTCGTACCAGCTAAATCAATGATCCTCAACCTTTTTTAGCCTCAAGACCTTCTCCATATCTTTTCTGAATTTAGGTCTTTCAGTGATTTTCAACTGGGGTGCTGAAAGTTATGGAGGTGTGCCTTGAGAATAAAAGGTTGAGAACCACTAACAAAGTTTTTGCTTAAAGACGGATGTATTTCGTGTCACTTTTTAACAGTACATTTCAGCACAGATATGAATTCCACTGGCAGGGGAATGGAATATGTTATATGCTTTGTAATATATCTACATATATACATTTTTTAGTGTAAGAGTGATGTGTACCACGAATTTTAATCCATAATAAAATTTTGCCCTGGGTATCAAAAGTCTAGAAAACTCTGAGCTCAAGCATAAGCTGTACATTAACACACTAGGGAGCATCATACGCTATACAAATAATACCCTTAACACTGGCATTATATTAAACTGCTACAAGCACAAATATCTGGTATATTTTTAAAAGGCAAAATTTTATGCATTCAGGCTCAAGCAATAGTTATTAAAATCCTTTTATGCAGACTTGCAAATATCTTGTGTTCTCATAAACAGTAGTCAATTAGGTTCACATTTAAGGGCCAGATGCTTAGAAGTGCAGCACACTGCCACACTTATTAAAGACGGTGGGGAGAAGGGGGTAGTCAAAACTCCACTCCAATTTGGGAAAGCACTAAACCATATGCTTAACTTTAAGCATGCATTTGATTCCCATTTTCCAAGTTATAAACATGCTTGAGTACTGCACTGAATCCTGCTATCCCCAAACCTCAGTTTGTAACAAATATATACTATCTATGAAGCAGCATTTTTGTTAGAACTAGAGATCTTTCCTTAGTTATGTTCCTATTATGTAGAATTTTTAAGAAATGACATACCCATTACTTCTTGACCTAAAGAGCCAATAATGCCTGTCAAACCCTTTAGTTTCTCCTGGTTTCTCCCCTTCGTGACTCATATGGTAATTTAGGGCCACTCCTTCATGCATGTTTAAAAACACAGTACTTTCCCTGGTCCCTCACCCCAAATTATTGAAGCATAGCTGGTTTCTGTAGTACAAAAGAAGTTAATATACTTAACTGAAAATAATAGTCATAAATTGTCAATAAGTAAAGTTTAAGCTATGTATCTGTCAATCTAAGATCAGAAAAAAGAAGAGATAAAACACTTACAGTCCATTCAACCTCAGCTAAAACACTGCTTGAAAATTGTGATTGGAGATATCTGCAGTTAGACTGCTCTCACTCATATTTGTGTCTCATTTTTCGCCCTCACTACTGAATGCTTGTCTGCTTTGATCTAAACTAGCATGTAAGATGAATCCATGCTGCTACCTCAAAATGTCTTGGCTTTAGGGAATCAATTAAAAACACCTGTTATAAATCTCTTCGAACTGTTACGGTTGTTTATTATTAATATCAACTATCCTTTGCTGCTGTAAGATACTATATGAAAAATGATGATAAAAATCACAGCATGTGAAAGGACCATAGAAATAATACAAAGGAGGCAAGATTTTCTGTAACCTGCATAAAACTGTTTTAAGAGCACTATTGTAAATAAGTAATTATGTGACCAGACATGGCAACCCTTTTCAAAACTGATTCTTTGTTTGTAACCTGATGTCACTTAGACAACTCTTCTTCTCCTGACATCCCACTTTGACCCACCTGAATCGTAACATCACAGAAAATTTAAGGACGTAGGATAATCAGTGAGGTCTCAAAGTACAGCCATATACGTATTACTGTTGAACTTTAATAACCATGCTTCTTTTCCACTAATTTGAGTGACTTCTGTTAGAACCATATACAAAGAAATATTTCTGAAACATCAAAAGTCACATTTTTCATATTAGATTCTTCCCTCACCTATAAATCAATAGGCACATTTCTACATTGCCCTTCCAGTGGTCAGCTCAAAGTGTTTTACAAATCAAGAAATGTCAACCCTAACAAATATATCTTCAGAATGAATTTAAAGTTTGGCAGGGACGACAGAGAGTCTTAATCTAAGGTGCACAGTTCCACTGATGAGGAACACAGCATACAAAAGACCTTTCCCCTCAATTTTCTACAGCCATACCACCATGAATCTTATAAAATCTTTCAAGGTAAAAAGGGTGAGGATGGGCTAGTATCTGGATGACAGACCTCCAAGGGAACAGCAAGTAGCTATCAAAAATAGCGTTGGTGTGCAGATAGTATGGTAATGAGCATATAATATGAACCTAGATAGAGATGACCTTCTTTCCTTTGGATTTTTCCTGAACAAAGGCTCCAACACCATGTTTGGAAACAATGTGCTACTCAAAGTGATATTAAATAACTGGCCATTTTGCAATCAGCATGGGTTTGTAGCACGCAGATACTGCCTGACCAACCTAGTTTCATTTTATGACCAGGTCACAAAATGCTTGGATGAGGGAACAGAGATAGATATCGTTTACCTAGACTTTAAAAAGGCCTTTTACACAGCATCACACCCAATTTTTATAAAAAAACTAAAAAACTTCAATATAGATTATTACACGATCTGGTGGGTGTAAAATTGGCTTATGGGACACACCCAGAAAGTGGTGGTTCTCTTGATTTCTACCTGGAGAAATGTGGCAGCAGAGTCCCCCAAGGCTTTGTCCTGGGACCAGCGCTATTCAATATTTTCATTAGTGACTTGGATGAGGGAGTAGTAAGCACCCTGTCCAAGTTTGCTGATGACATAAAACTATGTGGGGAAGGGAAACACACTACAGGGCAGGGAGCACATCCAAGCAGATTTGGACAGGCTGGGGAGGTGGGGAGAACAGAATAGGATGAAGTTTAACAAGAATAAGTGTCATGTGTTGCACCTGGGGAGGATGAATCATCAGCACTCCTGTAGTCTGGGAGGGACCATTCTAAGCAGCACAACTGTGGAAAGGGACCTCAGAGTCATAATCGATTCCAAAATGAACATGAATCACCAATGTGATGAGGTAATAAGTAAAGGTAACTGCACTCTTTCTTGCATAAATAGGTGCATCACAAACAGGTCTAGGGAGGTGACACTTCATTCTTCAGGCTGCTGCTGGAGTACTGTGTCCAGTTTTGGTCACCACACTTCAGGAGGGATGTGGTAACCTGGAAAGGGTTCAGAGGATGGCCACCCATCTGGTTAAAGGCTTACAGAAAAAACCATATGTGGACCGATCGGGAGACCTGAACCTCTTTAGCCTCCACAAGAGGGGGCTGAGAAGTGATCTTGTGGCCACCTACAAACTCATTGGGGGGATCAGCAGGAAGTGGGGGATACAATGTTTACCAGGGCGACAGTCGGGATAACTAGAAACAATGGACGCAAGTTAAAAGAGAGCAAATTCAGGCTGGACATCAGGAAAATTTCTTTACAGTGAGGGTCGCCAAAATATGGAATAGGCTTCCAAGGGAAGTGGTGTTGTTCCCTTCCTTGGAAATATTCAAAAGGAGATTGGACAGATAACTGGCTGGGGTCATCTGACCCCAGCACTCTTTCTTGCCTAGGTCAGGGGGTCAGCCTCGATGACCTAATAGGTCCCTTCCGACCCTAATAACTATGAGACTATGAAACAGTGGCATCTGTTGTAGCAGTCTTGTTACACCTTGCCTACTTCATTCCTTTGTTGATTTAACAAGTTAAGACATCCTTCTTTACTTGGAAGCTCATTTTACCACTGGCCAAAAGACAAAACATCAGCATTGCTCTTCCTGAAGGCAGAGAGGAAGTGGCCCAAGATATTACCACTGTTATGCATTCTTCAGGAAACAGTTGTCTGGTCGTCTTCCCAAACCAGTTGTATTCTTCTCTTTAAGGGACTGATTATCTAGTAAACCAGCCTGTGGTTACTACCATTTGTCTTCAGTAGTTCCCAGGTGACTTTCTCCTTGTGTACTACATGGTTTCATACTTACAGGGATGAACAAACAGTATGCCTCCCACCCCAGTAAAGCCCAAATCCAGTGATTCAGTATTGCCAATACTTACAATGTTATTGACAGCCTTACATTACTTGGCATTCATTTTTTGCAGCCTGAGTTCCTGGAGTCATGTGATTATGTAAGAATCTCAGCTTTCCTTTAAAAGTGGATTTTTAGACCTCACTGTTGCAAGGGGTTGGGGGAAAGTTTGTTTCTTAAAGATCTGTGTTGTTGTGCTTTGTCTTCATTTTTGCCGCCTCTGTTTTTCAAGGAGGTAATTTCATCACTAAGCTTGTTATTAAGCTATAGCATTTTTTTTATATTTCATTTTTTACATTTATCAACAAAACATTTCTTTTCTACTCTCCTTGTCAGGTATTCTTGGAGTACCAGCCTGTTTTAAAATCTCTCTTTTATGGTGCAGCTGCTTGAACTCTAGGGCCAGATACAGACATTACACTTTTACTAGTATAAATGATTGGAAACTAGTCTAAACCCACAACAGAACAGAAGGTTGGCACACAAAACCTGTCCATACCTGTAATGGAACAGAAGTTCAGCACACATAGATTGGTCTAAAAATGGAGAAACCCAGTCTAAGATTTGACCCCCTCACCAAAAGGCAAATCTGTGTTCTGTTCACTATTGATCTAAACTACACCACTTACTGAAAACCGTGCAACTTAGATTGATTCTGCCTTGGGCTTTTTTAATGTCTGTTCCTAGCATTGTTGGTGTCTGCATTCAACCTAACTTGAATCTTTGGTAGAATTTTTCTTTAATTTGTCCTGTTTTTCAGACTTTTTTTTTTTTTTTTTTTAATCAATTTGTCCTAAAATTTCCATTTCTAACAAAGGAGAAGCAGGGAAGCTAGACTTTAGTGAGCCATCTTACCTGCTAACATACGATCACTCCCTTCTTCCTACATTTCCTTTTCCTTCTGGGTTTCTTAGTATGCCCAAGTAAAGTGATTGTCTTGCATGCCCACTTTCTGCTGAAGAAAGGTAGTATAAAAAATATAAAGCTTTTGCATCTCTAAACTAACTTGGTTTGATTTTTAATATATGATTTGGAGTGATTCTCAATATATATTTGTTCTAGCCATTTTGTGCAGTCCTTTTGCCTGCTTTCTTTTTCTTTAAAAACTATTTATTTTGTTTCAAACAAAAGCACCAGAGATGTCTTCTTAGCAAACAGCCTTCTCTGCCTAACACCTGTTCTCAAAATGAAATTTAATTATCAGAAAACCCTTTTTGAAAATAATCTTACCCACATACAAAGCATGGTTTTGGTGGTTTGGGGCTTCATTCCAAAACCTGAAAGTCTGACTAGATTTACTACTATTTTGACAAGTTAGAACAAAGTTATTATTTTGTTTGTATGAGGGAAAGGTCTAATTTTGTCTGGAGTTTGTTTTGTGCTCAGTAAAAAATGAACACAGTAAGAAAGTCAACTCACTTTATGAAAAATGACCACCAAGTTTGTTTTCAATGGGTTTATAAAATTGCAGAGCTTTCTTAGTTTTGGTAATAAATCAGTGTTAGAGTTATATATTTTTTTCACTAGCTGTAATTTAAATAAAAAGGAAATCCATTCAAACAAAAAATTGTTAAACAGGTCCTTAAAATTAGATAGAGCTCTAACCTCATGAACAACTACATCTCCAAATAAAAAAACAGTAATGTAACAACAGTATACTTTTCTTACCCAGTGTATCAGATAGAACTAATGACTAACAACACAGACATCTCATTCACTCTGTAGAAAGGAAAGCAGAGAAATAGTAATTTACCTTAACATTGCAGAATCATTATCATCATCTTTGTAGTATTACTTTTGCATAATTTAACTTATCATAACCCACATTAATTACAAATTTGCAACATATGGAAAACTAGGGCTGTCAAACGATTTACAAAATTTGATTGCGATTAGTTGTGTGATTAAAAAATAGTTGCAATTAATCGTGATTTTAATTGCACAGCTGAAACCTCAAAATTACTGTGGGTCAGGAGTGAGGGGCAGCAGCAGATCTGGGCAGTCTGTGGCCTGGGAGTCAGAAACATGAGTATATCACTGCTCCCCCACAATAGTACCCCTCACAGGTAAATCTATGGAGGGGAAGAGGTGGAGGGGGAGGTGGCAGATTTAGGCCACCACAGTGGGGGAGGGAGTGGGCAGGGGCTGGAGTGAATGGGACCCTGGTCCCAGGGGCAGGTCATAGGATGGAGCCCTGGGCAGCTCATCCAGCGGTGCAGGGGAGTGCAGCTCCCTGCCATTGTGCACACCCCAGGGGTGGCATGGGGGGCATGTGCCCCCAGATGTGTGTATGAGGCACAGGTGGGCTTCTTGCTGCAAGCTGGGGCTTTGTGCCCTCCTGCCTTTGCCCTGGGAGCCATGCACTGGCTGCATATCCCCTGCCTGCCTGGCAGCGGGACACACAACATGGCATCACATGGCTTCCAGGGCAAAGGCAGCAGGATACAGAGCTCCAGCCCGCAGTCAGCAGCCTGCCTCTACCCCGTACACAAATCTGGGGGGCACAGTGGTGGCAGCTGCACCCCACCATACCCATGAATGAGCCACCTGTGGCTCTGTTCCATGACCCACCCCAGCCCTGTGGTCCCATGCACCCCAGCCCCTGCCTCAGTCTCTCCACAGACTTACCTGCTGGGTGCTGCTCTACACACCATGGGGCTGCATTCCTGGCTGCCTTCATGCTGCAGCAGTGCACCTGCAAGCAGTGTCCCATTATGGCCCCAATATATTGGTACACTTCAGGTGTGTCTGCGTCTGGGTCTGTGCGCACCTACCCCTCTCCCCACCTTCCTGCTGCAGCAGCCCAGGGCCCACACCTGGGCTGCTCTGTGGCTCCTCTGCACTGCCACCACTACCCCACTGGGTGGCCCAGAGGCAATGGTGATGGTGGCAGAGCAGAGCCCAGGTGCAAGCTCCAAAACCACATGCACTGGAAATCAATTGCTTTGGACCACTGAGAGTGAAAGCGGTGATGAAGCAGAGCCTATGTCACTTTGAGATGGAGAGGGCCAATGATGAGATAGAGAAAATGTGTCAAAAGCAGGCAAGACAAGAAGGCACTTGGCATGCCAGTGCAAGCTCAGCCAAGTTTCTATGTGCAATTTGCCAAAGGGTCTGCTTGTCATACATCAGACTCCTCAGCTACTCGAGAAACTCTGGTGGTACCCAGTAACCCACCAAAGATGCAAACTCCATGGTCTCCCAAGACCACCATTGGCTGCCAATTAATCCCTTGTGGAATGGTACACAGATTGCAAGAGAGTCAGTCACCCATTCCTTTGAAAATATATTGAATCTCTACTGAAAATGGATGTTATTTTCTTAAATCAATCATCACTTCACTGATTGCATAGGTTGTTTTCCTCTTTAATTCAATACATTCTTTTGAATGTGTTTAAAGTTCCAGTGTACAGTACCAGAGTAACAGAAAAAAGCAGTGGCTTTGCTGCAAAAGTTAGGGCCTCTTTGCATGGGACACTTAGCACATATTTTATTAGATCATAGTAAATATTATAAAAATTTAGAATTCTGAACAGTCACACAGTGATGCTTACTATGATCTTCCCACTGGCAGAGGGCAGAGACATGTATAGGGAACTAAACCTAGGAAAGGATGCTGCGCCTGCTGCTAGATTCCTCCAGTTCCCTGGGACTGGAGTCTGCTGGAGACTTCAATGTAGTTCCAGGACTGTGACCAAAAATGAGTTGGTTTGCAGGCTGAGCCCTGAGACCCACTGAAGTCAGTGCCATTCCAAAAGATTGTGGGTCCCAGCCCCAAGTCTGCAATCGATTATATTACCTCTGTGGAGGAGTTCAACATTAGCTCAATATGTGCTATTTAATATGATATGAAAATACTCCTCACTGGAAAAGGCATAACTTTAGTATAATATGATACAAGCTCACTTAGCATGTGTCATCCTGATTGAATAAACAAGTTTTAATTGCATTTAACATGTGCCAAGTGTTTTGCGTGACATAGACATTAAGTCCAAATTCTCACAGAGTATATTGACCCTTGGATATACCCAAGTTCCAGGAGGCAAAATCAAAAGATTTATACCAAATAAGGATTTGCCTCAAAGTGTTTTCTCCCATTATCTATAGCTCCTAATAAAGGATTAGTAACAGTAGTATAATAGTCATGTAACAAACAAACAAAATACTGCACAACCACACCCTGGGAAAGTACAGATTAGTGATGTATGCTGCAACCTTTCCTAAACATATTTGTTTCTAGTCTTGTTGTCTTCAATCTGCAGCCTTAATAAATTGTCTTGGTTTCCTACTATTTATTTTAGAATGGTTTCTTTCACCTGCAAGATCTTCTGCTCCTGGAAGAATTAATTAATAGAATCCTAATAACTCTTGTTATTTCCTCTGAAATAAAGACTGATGAATTCATAAAAATCATAACTTCACAGTGGGCATGTCACATTTGCATTTGCTGTGGCACCAGTATTGCAAGTAAATTACTGTAAGTAAACGGTGTTGGGCAGGCAGCTATATGATCAGGGAAGTGGAAGCAGATCTGCTGACAATGAAAGCAAATCTGCTCCTACTTCCTGGGGCCTTGCAATGGGCCCTGACTGCCACTAGGAGGGAGCTCCAGGCTCCAGCTGCAGCTTCCAGCAGCCCTCTTCCAAAGCCATTCCCAACTCACTGCTCTCTGGCTAGCCACTTTCCTGGCCAGAAGCAATATGAGCAGTGCAGGGACAGTATGCAGCAGCACTCTCCTCACCTCCTGTTTCTCCCTGTGCCACGGCTGCTCCTGACCCTGGTAGTGATGAGAAGAGCCCCATGCTCCTGCTGGCTGATGCACTGTCCCTGCTGGCTCACCACACTGACCATCACCTAGCCCATAAGAGTCTCACCCCCCCCAGCTCTCCCACATGCAGTGACTACCTGTCTGCCCACTGTGAGCCATCCCAGGGCTGCTGCCTCTCACCTGCTGCCTTGACCTCCATACACCTAGCTGGACCCCAGCAAGGACACTGACAATGGGCTCCAGGATGGCATCACTGGAGTTGCTGTTACCCTCCTGGGCCTCCAGCCCGCCATCTCTGGGCCTGCTGGGCCAGCCAAGATTGGTGTTGGCATGTTGCCCAGAAACACCTGGGATGGTGAGTAGTGGCTAGAGGCCTTCAAGATGAACCAGACCACCTTTTGGGATCTCCTGAAGCAGCTCCAGTGATACCTGGGTGGCAAGACACCATCATGAGGCCTCCCTTCCCTATGGACACCCAACTGCCCCTTGCCCTGCTCAAGCTGGCCATGCCTGCCAGCCTGCAGTTGGCCAACTATTTGGTGTGGACAAGGCCACCACTGCGGAAGCCATCCTGGAGGTGTGCAGAGCCCTCTAGGATTTACTGGGGCACACCATACTCTGCATGCATGACCCGCTGGTGGTGGTGGCAGAGTTCCATGCCCTGGGATTCCCCCAGTGCATCGGGGCCCTGGATGGGACCAACATCCCTGTCACCTGCCCATCCCATGGTGGCAAACCCTATTACAGCCAGAGAGGCTTTCACTCCATGGTGCTCCAGGCCATCGTGGACCACTGTGGCACCTTCAAGCATGAGAGTTCTAACTGGGTGGGCATTGCCCATGACGCCTGCATCTTCCAAAACTCAGGCCTGCTGGGCCTGGTGGAGAGTGGGAGGATCTTGTTGGGGGTGCTGGACCTGAAGCTGGGTGCTGTGGTTGTCCTGCCTCACCTCATGGGGGATGCTACCTATGTGCTCCTGCCATGGCTCATGCAGCCCTACATCAGGCACCTGTGTCCCTGCCAGGCCTACTTTAACCACTGCCTTGGTCAGACCTGCAAGCTGGTGGAGTACACCTTTAGCCTCCTTAAGGGATGCTGGCACACCCTCACTGCCCACCTCAAGTTCACTGAGGACAACTTTCCCTGAGTCATCATCACAGCCTGTGTAACACACAATTGTGAGGCCTGGGGAAAATTCTTCCTTGAGGCCTGGGTAGAGGAGGTGTGGCATGCACAGGACATATGAAAGCGGGGGCACCATCTGCAATGGCAGCAGTAGTGGTGGCCCCTCCCTCCCCATCAAGGCCCCAGGACAGCTGCACACTGACCAGTGGGGACCAGGGCACCAGCTGACCACCTCCTCCAGCACGCCCTGCTCTAGCCTGCCTGCACTGCCACCCATGGATCCCCAATACCCCTGTGCACCCCAAGCCCCATGGTCACTTCAGACACATCTCAGAAGAGCAAGTTTTTAGTCTACTCATATAAAACAGAGCCCCCTTATCCATCCCTCCCCAACAAATGGACCCCCTCCACCACCCACCCCACCAGCAATAAAAAACCTTCTATGAAATGAAAACTATGTACAATGTCCTTTGTGTGCTGTCCCAGGGTGGGGGGTCATGGCATGGGGATGCCTATGTGACACAGCCCAGGGACAGACAGACAGCCCCCCAGCCTTTGGCTGTTCCCCTACAGGTGTGCATGCTGCAGCAAGTGTGGTGGGCAGGGGGTGATAGCAGAGGGTGCTCCCCTGGTGGAGGTGGTTCTCCCCTCTGGCAGCTGGTATCCAGGGCCACTAGGGCTGGCATGCAGTCCTGGACCACTGTAGGTAGCTCTAGCTCCACACCCATGTGAAGCCAGAGTGAGCAGCAGGCTTGGGCCCAGGTGGGTTGAATGGGTGGCGTTGGACCCAGGTCAGGGTCTGGGACATAGGCTCCTGGCTGCTCGAGGTGGGACAGGACCTCCTCCCAGGTCCAGCTGGGGGTCTGCTGCTTGGTGGTAGGTGGCTGCCAGGGGACAGGTGGGGCTAGGGTTGGGGGCCAGATAGTAGGTGGCACAAGGACAACTGTTAAGGGCAGAACTGTGTCCAGCACTTGCCGATCATTGTCCGTGGCCTGCACTGCCCTGCCCAGGACCACAGTCTTCTCCTGTAGCACCTCCACCCATTGGCACTCCAGGGCCAGGATCTGCTTCCGGAACTCCCAGTGTCACACCTCCCTATGTCAGTTCTGCACATCCTGGTGGGCCATGTCCTCCACCCACCACCTGTCCCAGTAGGTAGGTTCTCCACCTGTTAGGTCAAGCATCCCCCAGACATTACAACAACCCTGAAGCCACATCCTGGTAGCCAAGTGTGGCTTCTTCTCTGTGGGAAGCTGCAGGCCCTGTAGTACCATATGTAAGAAGCAGTTTGTGTAAGTTTACAACACTTTAGAGATAAGATGCTCTGTACCAGGAGCCATGCAGTGCCCGGCCTCAGATCAGGGGTTTGGCATGCATGGGTGCCTGTGGTAACTGCAAAATGGAACAGGCCAGGCTCCTGGCAGCACCTGGAGCCCTGGGTGCACTGTACACCCAGCAAGGGACCCTGAGCTATGAAAGCATGAGAGGCAAGCCCAGGCTTCCCCACTACTTCTGCTGCCATCTGGAGGGGTACCTGTAGCTGTGCTACACATCCCTGCCCCCTGCTGCTGAGGAGGACATCATTGCCAGCATCAACACATTCCTTGGCATGTGAGAGGCCCAGACCTACCTAGCTGTGGGTACATAGCCCATTCAATAAAGTTTTGGACTGCCTTCTGCCTTTCTGCATGCTGTAGGGGAGGAACCCAGGGCAAGGGGAGTGCAGGTATGCCAGGCACGGAAGGAGGTCAGGGAATGGGGCAGAGAGGGCCCTCTCCCCAAGTGCAGGTCTTACCACATGACTGGAACTGGCATAGCTGGTGGCTTTGTGAGGTCAAGGTTGTTAGCGATGGCATGCAGCTCCAGGTAGTGTCCTCAGACAGCAGGGTGTGGTGTGTGGGCACCTTGCCAGGGGCCCCCCGGGAGGATCTGGTACTGCTGGTAGCTGGCAGTGTCATGGCCAGCTGCACCATGTGGCAGGGGCTGGGGCAGCAGAGCTGGCACAGCAGGTGCTGGCCCAGTCTGCTTGAGCTGCTGGTGGAGGGTGCAGCCATGGATCTCAGTGGGACAGGCAGCTGCAGGCTTGAGCAGCCATTCCCCAGTGACATGTCACTGTACATGTCAAGCCAGGGCAGGGGCTTGGGCAGGCTGTCCATGTTGCTGTATACAGCATGGTTGTGGCCTGGGTCCCAGGGCATGAGGATGTCTATCAGTTGCTGTATAAAGTGCATGGACTTACGAGCACTCCCCGAGTGATGATTGTGGTTGGTGATGGCAACCCACTGTGCCTGCAAGGCCTTGACTTGTGTGGCACTGCCACACCAACCAGCTGTTCCTGTGTTCCTACATCCAGCCTGACAGCGCCTCTGTGATGGCCAGAACAAAAAGGGTTAATGAGCAACTTATAGCAAAAAGGGAATCTGCTTTTTGAGAGTATCTGGTAAAGGCACATAATAAATATTAGCTAAAATAATGCTTATGAAACTTTCCTGCAGATGCTTCCTGTCTGTCAGGAGTATAACCATAACATTATATTTAACTGTTTGTACCGATCATAAAACTGACATGAGTTTTAAAAAGCAGAACTAAAAAATAAAACTGCAGACTTAGCTGATTTAATAAAATTTTTTGCTTAAAGGTCAGTAAGATTGACAAATCTAACCACAAAATATAATTAACACATTAAAAAAAAAAATGTAAGTGGGATGGACCTGGGCGGGAAAAATGCTAATCTCAGACTCCAGAGTGATGTGGTGTGATTTGCTTATTGGGTAAACCCAAGTTCAGGCAGTAACCTATTATAATAATTTCTAACACCTTTTAACCCTATAGGGTAACAGCTGTAGGGTAAGATTGTGAGTGGCTCTAAAGCCAACAGATTAGCAGAGAACAGGATATAAAAGAACACGCACATTAAGTGACCAGTAGGAAGGACAGAACAGAATGGTCATTATTGTCCTAAGCCCCGGATTCCTTACTTCTGGGTGTGAGCAAGGACCAGATCCTGACTGGCGGACCTTCCCCAGTATTCCCTCTGACAGCATGGATCAGGGACACCTGACTTCGTTGGATCAACTTGATGTGTACCTGACACTGAGGGACTATCGATAAGTTGCTAACCATGTGGGAACTCTTTGTCAATTTGTCTGTCTGTTGTTATTATCACTGCCAATTTTTAACTTTTATTGTTATATTGTCTGTTTATTAGCTTAGCCTTTTTTATTAACTGTTATACATGTAAACTATAGTTTTTGTTACTTAAATATATTTTTTGTTATTATTTTTACTGTTATAAGTGAAACCTGTCTTTGCTTCACTCCCAACTCCACCTCCTCAATCCCAAACCAAACAGCCCAATGGCTGATTCAGTTGCAGCACTCAGTCAGCCTGCAACTAAATTGATACACTCACAGTGCCCCGCTGGCCTGTGACACCTCTCATATATGTAGGCATTGGAGCCCCTGCTCTACTCAAACTGGCACTGCACCTCCACCTCACCCCATAGCCTCACAAGGTCACCAGACTCCTCCAGCAGCCAGCTGGTGCCCCAGGTGGCAGGCACAGGTCTGGGCAGGGGTATAAGTGATGGCAAGGTCATCATGGGTCTCATGCTGACTCTCTGGGCCTCTGCATGACTGTCCTTGTGCTGCTGGGCATCAAATTTACTCATGATTAGGGGTTTTTGCTGTGCAGTAAGCATGCAAACATGTAGGCACATGTGCCCAGTAAACTAGGCTACTCTGCAGTTAAGCACCTCATGTAGACATGCCTAGTAAGTAAGTAAGAGTGCATTATATACAAAAAACAATAATACATTCAATTTAATCTTTTTCTGGTTTCTTAGTTCTCTCCATATGAATCAAAAAACTCTAAAGTGTATTTATTGTTGTATCTGAATTTTCTTAGGGAATAATTTTTGGTCTACATTTTGTCTGACTTCAGTATTATAACATTAGCTAGGGGAGTGAATATTTTTCATAAATGGTCCTGAACTCTCATATTTGTTCCCAACTCTGGGACAACGTAGTTTAGATTATGTAGCCCGCAGGACAGAGCTCTTCTTATTTCTCATGCTTTGAGAAGAAAGTGAGCTGAGGAATACAGGTTAATTTCTGTGAGTTGTTGCTTCACTGTGAACATAGCAGAATCATGAAGCATGACTTAATTATAATTCATTTTCTAATCCAAACAAGTATTCATATATCCCCCTACACCCCTTTTTTAGTCATCATTAATTCTGCAGAGTGAATCACTGGAGCACTGTTACTCAA
>NW_017729002.1:13747900-13759034 GCF_001723915.1 Gavialis gangeticus
TCACTGTGAACATAGCAGAATCATGAAGCATGACTTAATTATAATTCATTTTCTAATCCAAACAAGTATTCATATATCCCCCTACACCCCTTTTTTAGTCATCATTAATTCTGCAGAGTGAATCACTGGAGCAGTGTTACTCAAACATTACCTTTGCCAAGATAGAGGAATACAGTGCAACAGACAGGACAATGGTAAAGGAGAAACATTCATCTTTTTTTTTACATGTGCTTTTCCCTAAAAATTCAAATATGACTACTGATTCTTGATGCTTCATTTCTGAATCACCTACTTCAGGAGATGGTCTGGAAGCTTTTTAAAAAAGAGTTGTCTGTAAGAAAATGCTTATGTTTCAATTTCACAAAATGCCACCTCCTCCTTCCCCCACTTGTCCCATCTAAACAGGGTCACTGCTGCAGAGCCAGGATCCGCAATTCCAACAATACTTTAATTGGAATTAATAGTTTTTGGTGGAATTTCACAAAATGCCACCAAAAAATATCAACTCCAATTAAAATGTTGTTGCGAACGAGTTTCAATTTCCAAAATGAAACACTCTGAAAAAGAAAGGCAGTCACATCATTTTACTCAATACCCCCAGGGATTTTGCAATTTATTTGGGATGTTGGTTACCCCAATTTACGAGTCTTCTCTGAATGAAGCAGAGGAAGGCCTTGAACATGTGACACATGCACATCCCAGAGGACTATCCTAACTATTAGTTCAGTATGCGCCTCAGTCTTGCTTCTCGGAACTGTTTCACTTTGCATGAGTAGTTAAATATTCATGGAGAGAAAACACTGATGCTATGCCCCAGGGAATTAAGATAGTCAACCTGGCATCTAGGTACAGAGGTTCAAGTCCCTGCCAAGCTGATCTGTATAAGTCTCTTACTTCATTACAAAATACAGAGAGGAATCTAACCCCATAATAAATATCTAGCATTCCAAAGATTGGGGAATTCAGATAAGAAGCATCTCAGAAAGCCTTGTTTTTATTCTACTGTAAAATGAAAACAAATATTAAAACTTCACATTCTCCATGGTATGGAATTCTGGTCTTCTAGACAGCCTTAAAATTGACATATATTTAAAAGGTGTCTGATTTTCTATGTCTTCTGCTGGTTCACAATATTGCCATTTCTGAGAGTTACTGGTGTTAAGGGTTCCTTTATGCAAGGAAGTTGGTCTACTTTGGAAGCAAGGCTAACCCATCCCATGTGTTATGCACACTAAAATGTCCTCTCAAGGAGTTAGTGTGCAGTAGCTAGCACACCATAAATTCACACTTTAGTTTACCACATATAAACTTCCTATTGTAGACAAGCCCATAGTCTGAACTAGGTTTGTACAAGCTATCCATCAAAAAAAATCTCAATGTATAAATTCATAAACAATTAAGTTTACCTGCATGCGCTGTACTTCATGGTGTATAAGTCAAGGTTTGATCCCCAAAATTTAACCTTAAATTTCCACCTCAACTTATATACTATATCAGTACTTCAGCTGTACCCCATGCCAGTGCCCTGCCATATGGGGAGGCGGTGTGCTGGGGATTCCAGCAAAATTGGATCAGGCCCCTGGGAGCTGAGGCAGCACATGGCCCAGGGGGTGCTGCCACCCCAGCACGAAGGAGCGCCCCTGTCCCCCCCTGCAGCTCAGGGACAGCCTGGCCTGGCAACAGCTCACCCCACCTCAGCCACGGGAGAGGCAGGCAGGCTCTGCTGCAAGCAGGATTGGGCCTCTTGCCACTGTTGCCTTCAACAAGCTCTTTCAGCCCACAGGACATGTGGCAGGGATGGCATGGGAGGTGCTGGAAGCCTGGGCAGCACCTGGCCCTGCCCAATACCCCCACCCTCCTTGCCTATCACCTTGCCCCTCCCATGGAGTGAGGCAGCCCCTTCCTGGGTGGCACCAGATGTCCTGTGGGCTGTAGGAGACTGCTGAGGGCAGAAGAAGTGAGGGACCCAATCCTGCTTTCAGCAGAGCCTGCGTGCCTTTCCTGTGGCTGGGGGGCAACATGTCGGCAGGCTGGGGGGCAAGCTGCTGGTGGGCCAGGGGGACTCTGAGCTGCAGGGAGGGCTGGTCTTTCCTTCTGTGGCTGTGGTGCCCCCAGGCCTGCCCAGCTGGATTGCCAGCAGGCCAGGTGCTGCCTGAGTTGGGAGGCACCCAATCCAACTTCCCCACAAGCCTGCCCGGGCTTCCAGTACCTTACATACCATCCCCACCTCCTTCTCCAACCACCACAGCACCCTGCCATGCTCTGTTGCCCCCACACAGTGGGGTGGGGCTAATTTATACATGGGATCTACAAAAATCCTAACTTTTTTGAGAGGAAATATGGTGTCAACTTATACAACATGCCAATATGTACACTGTAAAATACAGCAATTTGCTAACAGGAAAAAGGGCTGATTTGTTGAACCAACTGTTTGCTGTAATTAGCACTCCCAGATGTGGGGGGGCGGGGGGGAGAAGAGAAACAAGCGCTGAGGAACACTGAGTGGCAAGTTTATATGAGTAAATCTATAGGACACCTTCCTATTCTTCTCCTTAGAATAATGGTATCTCTTAGCTCTAGAACTTCTACATTATGAATAGATTTCAGATCTTCTCCAACAAATATTAAGAAAAAGTTGAGAAAGAATTAATCCACCCTGTTTATATCTTAGTATCTTAAAAATATATACTTTGAGTTTTGCCTAGGCAATTACACAAGGAGTTTCATTTTCTCTGTCACTGTTTTACCACTAAAATATCTTGTACTAAAGCACAGGTCAACATAAAAGCTATGCATTGCAAAATAACTTTATATCACTATCTGGTTATTTCTGAATTGGCAGCAAATAAAATATGGAAATGATTTAATGTGCCCTCAACCCATCACAGCCAGGATTAAACAAAAGTAGTCCATCAGTCTTTAGAAGTTATTGACAATGGTTCAAAAAACAGCAAACACATAACATAAATGTACTTTTGGAAAAGATGCAGAAAGGCAGCAACTGCAAAATATCTGAAAAGGTCTTTGTCCACATGTGGCTGCATTCCATTTTCTAATAAAGCAAAACCCCATCAAACATCAGTAACAAGAGTTACTGGAACTCTAGTCATAGCTCCCAAATGAGGTCCCATGAAACTGCTGCTGAAGTGGAAATTTAGTTGTTCAAAGCTGATAGATGCTACTGATTATACCCATGACTGGTACTTTTGTCATGTAAGTTCAAAGATTACTTTTTTGACAGAATGACATGCCTCCAATGCTCACAGAAGGAAACTGGATACATAAAAACCATATATAAAGACAAAAGGATAGATATATCTAAACTTTTTCTTTTTTCTCCTTTTTTTTTTCCTTTTTTGATAATTTGGTCCTGTGACAGGAGTGCCACTATTGGAACCTCTCCGGGTATGGCTCTGCCCTCCTGTAATGGGCCAACCGCCTGCTTACTTTCCTGCCACGCCTTGATCTTATTTAATTAATAGATTGCTGTAATTAGCAGGAGGCTGCCCATTATTTTGCATGCCCCAATGACAGGGGGTGCTATCTGCGGCTCCTTGTCCTCCCCTACACCGCAGCCCAAGACTTGTGGATGGTACTTGACATGGTTTGCCCTATGCCTTGGCCCTCTTCTTTACTTCTGAGGCCCCTCTCTGCCCCCTCTCATTCCGGGGCTCTTCGCTGCTGCCCCCTCTCGCTCCAGAGCTCCTCACTGCTGCCCCCACTCGCTCCAGAGCTGGGGCCAATGCGCCCCCAAACAATGCTGCACCCACTCCAGCGCCAGGAACCCCACGCTACCGTGGCGTCCTTATGAGGCCTCCTCCACCCCTAATAGCCTCACCCGGTCCTCTGGTTAAACAGTAAACATAAAAGACAAAGCCCCCGGGCTACAACATAAAGCTAAAACCGTCCGGTCAGAATCACTACCAGGCAAAATACTCCAGCTCATGGCAGCAACCTGCGGATACTCATGCAGCCAAACCTTGGCCTTCTCTCCACACTGGGCCAAGCTCCTCACTCCTTGGCTGCCAGAGGAGGAACTGCCCTCCTGGCCTCATGCTTGGGCTTAAGAAGGGGCCAAGCCCTGCCCCTTCCTGTCAGCTGATCCCCTTTGTTCCCCTAGCAACCAGCACCTGTGCTGCCCTGGAGACTGGCAGTTGCGCTTCCCCTTCCTCACCGCTAGGGGCCTCTCTTGAGCCGTCCCTGTTCTCAGGCGCAGGGCACCTAAGTGCTCTGCAACAGGTCCCCATAATCATAGTTTATTTTCTGATATTTCAGGGACCTAAGACCTCTGATGCCTTTGGATTTTCAGGTGCATTAATATGCCATGAAGCTTAGGAAGACAAGTTTATATGCCTGCTTCCACAAGTGAAATCCCTCTATAGAGATGGATCTCTGACCTCACAGTAGGCTTTCTGTGGGGTCTGAGACATGGGCAGGATCTGAGAAGATCCTCTCTGGCCAAGTTCAGAAAGCTCCTAGCTTGCAGTGAGTCCAAACTAAAAGAGCTCCAGTACAACAAAGAGGTAGAAACAATTTGTGAATAGCTAAAATACATTATAAATATTTAACCTTTTGCTTAATACTGCTTCTAATATTTGGTGTTTCAATATCACATAATTAAACAAGCTCTGTTCCTAAATGGCACTATATGAAGTTCCATGATTTCATCTGAGAATCATAGGAAAGTAGTGCTGGAAGGGACCTCATAAACTCATGTAGTCCATCCCCCTTCCCCCCACCCCCGGCAGGATTCTCCTGGACTAAGTCATCCCAGCGGAGTGTCTGTCTAATATGCTCTTGAAAATTTCCAGGGTTGGCGACTCCACGATTTATTTGAGTAGCCTATTCCAATGCTTGACCCCACTTCATAGCCATAAACCTCCAACCTAATTTTTTTTCTCCTGAAGCTTGAGGCCATTCCTCCTAGTCCTGTCTCCTATGGCAAAAGAAGTGAGCCTGTATCCATCCTCTCTCTAACTGTCTTTCAGGTATTTGAAGATTTATTTTGAAGACTGTTGAAGCAAAGTTTTGAATAAGTCCTGCCAATGCTGGAACTTAGTTTGGCTGCAAGTGGAAAATTCCATACAGAATCAGAGCTGCCCTTTCTATAACTTTTGGAGCTGTCAATCAGCCCTGACCCAGTTTCTAGCCTGCACATGCTCAGTAAGTGAAAAGTCTCTGGCTGGACGCAGACTCAGAAGAGACTGCTCTGACGTCAGGGGACTAGAACTTTCTGGGCTAGGAGCAAGCTAATTGGCTATGGTTTCCCTATAAAAGTTCATGAGCCCCCACCTGTGTGTGGGTAGTTGTGGGTGTGTGGTGGTGAGTTGGTTGGAGATAGTTTTGAAGTAGTGGGTGTTAAAGAGTTGGTCCTACGGGACAATTGGTTAGTGAAGTTAGAGGAGATTGTCGTACTGAGGGGACAGAAAGCTTCCTAATTTGTATAGAAGGCTTCTCCTCTATTGTTGATTCTGTTAACTTCATGTTAATCTTCGGTGATTGCCAAGACGACGGCCAGGACTCATCTCTACGATCAGCCCGACTCTCCAGCTACCGGACTTCTCATTTACAGTATTCTTGAATTGGCGTCATGAAGGAGATTGGACAGTTCACCGTTACAGTTTGTCTGTCTATGTTCCACCATATGAGCTGTTGACCAGCCCTAGGACTAACCAACAGGCAGCCTCCCCTAGCCTCCTGGCTAGATAGCAAGGGCTTGTTGGGGAACCCTGTGGGCCAACAGACCCCTTTGTATTGTGTTTGTATTCAAAGACTGTAACCGAAGAATCATCACCTACGCCTACAAAGCGTAAGTTGAATAAACCCTTGTTAATTTGGAACCAAGAACGATTCACGAGTCTCAGTTCTCCTCGCCTGAAAACCCGGCCTGTTTTCATGTTCAGTTGCCACCCCGGCCCATCATGACACTGGGGCTTGGTTCATCCCCCCGGGACAAAGACTATTATCAAATTCCATCCTGTCTGCTCTTCTCCAAACTAAATAGCTCTACCTCTTTCAGACTTTCCTCATTAAGTCTTGTTTCCCAAGCCACTAGTTATTTTTGTTTCTTTCCACTGGATTCTTTCCTCATCTTTCTTGAAGTGTGAGTCCCAAAACTGGACACACTACTCCAAGTGAAGCCTCACCAGTGCTGATTAAAAGGGAAGAATCACTTGCCTTGATTTGCAAGTGACTCTCCTTTGAATACAACCTAGTTTGTTGTTGGGTTGGTTTTTGGGTTTTTTTGCAACAACAACATACAGTTGGCTTCTATTCAGCTTATGGTCTATTGCAGTGGTGTCCATATTTTTCAGTTGGTGGATCAGATGAGTGGTGCCATATTGGTGCTGGTTCGAGTCCATGAACCCAAACCAATGTGCAGTGCTTGCCCAGCTGAGGCCTGATGAGCCATGCAGTAACAGCCTGGGCAGGACACAACCAACATTGAATAAATGGCCTGGCCAGTGCTGATCCAGCTGCACAAGATCAGCCTTGGTGGAGCCATTCCCCTGACTGCACTAGGTCTGTCCAGGCTGTTGTAACAGCAGTGACAGTGATGCACATGCCCTCTCTGCATGGAGGAAGTCACTTCCTGCTGCATGTGCTTCCTGAAGGTGGTAGAGAGAGAGGTTCTAAGTGCTCATGAGTATTGGGAGGGTGATGGCAGGAAAATAGGCACATGCAAAATCCCCAGTGTAGGGTCTTCCAAGTGGCAAAGTCCTAGCACTGCAGTTGCCCTCCAACCCCACCCTTTTCCTCCAGGGGGATCCCTGTGCCCAAGGAGGGGTCCAAGATCAGGCAGTGAGTTTAGTATTGGGGCAGGGTCCATATATGCAGCAGGGATGAGGGCTGAAGTCTGCTCACTCCAACAATCCAATTGTGTGGAAATAGCCTGACCTGTGCTGATCCTGTATGGTTACACTGAACCCCTGCTAAGCCATTTCTGCATGGTGGGATTGGGCTCCGGCTCAGTCTGGGCACATGGGAACTGGGCCTGATCCCTCTACACAGGGGGCCTGGCTGGGGATGATCCCTCCACATTTGGCCATGGCTGGGGCTTTGACATTTGGCCACAGGGGAGGGGTGGCAGTTACCAAAGCTCTGCCCCCATATTTCCAGACCTGTGGGCCAGGGGTTGAGCACCCTTGGTCTACTGTAACCCCCTAATGGACCATCCATAAATTTGTTAAGTGTGTGCTCAGTTCCATCATCCAAATCATTAATGTAGGTGTTGAACAATACTGGACTCAGGACAGACCCCTGCAGAACCCTACTTTATACTTCTTCCTAACTAAACCTGACCTATTGTGACTCCTTATTGATTATGATGAACTTCTGCATTCCATAAGAGACCTATGGTTACTTTAGTCTTCCTCTGACTTTTACATACTTTTAGAATTTCTTTTTATGCCTTTTATGTCCCTTGTAATCTCACTGATTGTGACCTGACTGGAAAAGAAGAGCATTAGGACCTGAGTTCTTCATACAGTTAAGTTCCTTGGTCCCCTGAGAAGATGCGGGCTTGCAAATTCCCCAAAATTGTGTGTGTCACAGACACACAAATAGCTGTGAAGGGCCACTGAACTGCTCACACTAAGAGGAAAAGCAGCATCCTTTGAAGTAAAAACTACAGCCATCAGTTGAAAGATTCATCCTCAATGCAGCAACCCATTGCTAATTAATAGGGTTGTATGACGCTTCAGTCCCCAAATTGATTCCACGGAGATTTGGCCCAATTCAGTGGCTGAATCCGAATCGAATCAGAGGACCCTTTTATCTCTCCAAATTGAATCAGAACTCTCTAAATCGATTCAGAAAGATTTAGAAATTCAGACATATAGACAGCTTTAAATGTTTTTTTGTACATACCTCTAGGTAGCAGGGGCTCATGAGTGCTATGATGCAGAAAGATGCGGGGCTCCCCAGCACACTTGGTAGCACACCCTGAAGTGGACCAGAAGCACTTCCGGTCCACTTATGGGTCCACCAGGGAGTCAGCTGGGGCTCCCCCCCCCTCCCCCAATCCTCCCTGGCTTGGTGACTGGTGCCTCATAAGTTTAGGGGGGGATACCCAGGGGAGCACCCACCTCTGTAGCTGATCGTTTAGCCAGGGAAGGGTGGGGCAGCCCCCCATCATGCTCTCTGGCAGACTCAGAAGTGGACCGGAAAATTCACAGAAAATATATTTTCAAGTAGAATTCAATACCGATACTGATTTTTGAACAGCATCATTCATCTGAGTGAGGGCAATAGGTATCAGGGCTGCTGATCAAGCCAAGTCAGGGCCAGGCCGGCCAGCCTGAGCCAAGTACTACATCAGCCCCACTTGCAGCAAGCCCCAGCTAATGAAATCTGCCTCAGTTCAGGAGCAGCGAACGTCTTGATTGGTTGCGGGGAACACCACCACCCATTCAGCAGGGGCTGGGGCCCTGGGTCTGCAGGCCAGTCAACAGTTCTGCTGTGGCCAGCTTCCTGGTTCCTTACACTGGTTTTCAGCTTATTTCTGGACTTTGGCTTTGGACGTATCTTGACCCTGTTTTTAGACTTTCTCCTGCGGCCTGCCCCCCAGATTGGTTCTTAGCACCCCTGGATTGTGACCCTGGACTGTGTTGTGGACTATGCTTCTGGAACACCCTCTGGCTTCGTTATATGGCTTCTGCTTTTAACCCATTCTGAGGTCCTGCTTTCTCTTGGTGGTCTAACCATTAAACCAGACCACCTATGCCCTTGGGCCTTAGAGTAGGTCTGTTATTCCAGGCTTTTCCCATCACTTCTGCACATCCCAAGCCCTCACTCTTCTCTTTAACCTGTAAAGTAAATTCTTGATTTAATTTTGGCAGCACTGTTTGCTTGGAAACAAGAATTGGGTCTCATCTTGTTAGTGTTCAAATGGCTGACTTTTTTTTTAATTAAGCAAACTATAATTATCAGAAACCATGCCTATGGCAACATATCATCTGTTTAAGGTTTAACTTAACATCTCTTCAATTGTCTGTGCAAGATAATATGGCCTAAAATCCTAAATACATTCTGACTGTATCAGTTATTCCACTATAACTATTTTCCTTCTATTACACTAGCATTTCTGCTCCCTCTCTGGTCTCTGTCTTAACCATGGGGTGCTTCCTAGGGCAGAAGATGCCTATTACCTTTCTCTGTGAGAGATAACCGATGTCAGCATAAAATCAAACTGCTACTGCATTTGATTATAGCCCTACTCCTCTTACCTGTTTTGGTAGCAGTTTTGATAGAGATTTTAAAATATACTTGGGGGAGTTAAGCATGCCACTCCCATTGAAATTCAATAGAAAATGGGCACCTAATTTGATTAGGCTTCTTTAATGACCCTACCTTTAGTGGTTCATGCTTATGCATATGAGATTTATAACTTGGTAAAAATGTTAAAGTTAACTAAGTAACTAACTTCATCTCTTTTAGAAAATGTAATTGGAAATGAAAAATATAACAGAAAAGTAGTTAAAGTGATTTGGGATGGTTAAAAAAAATCTCTAAAGTCTTTCAAACTGTATGTGGGAAAGTTAATTTTTTGTTATGCTCTTGTTTTAAATTATGTCTTTGCTGAAAAGTTATTTGTGGGGGGAGAGGTTACAAAAAATCTAAAAGGTATATCATGGTACATAAATTCTACATTTCAGGGTGTTTCTAAATATTCCCATTAAATTGCTAACCCATTTGGTTTCATTCCTATCGCAATTCTTTAGGACCTTCCCTTATGGACAATGCACCATATCACTCTCACTTTTTAAAAACTATTTTCATTTGATTTTTCTTCCCAGTATGCCGGCTTATCACTTTCTCCTTCCCCAAGGTACAAAGGGTCATCACAATGATTCATATCATGAGGGTGAAATTGAAAGCAAATAACATAGTGTATTTGATCTCTGACCAGTAGGGGGAAATTTCCATCTAGATACGAGTGGAGACTGAACTGTGCTAGGTCCATTAAAGTTTATGGGGATTGTGTGGCTGGGTCTTAGAGTAGCATGCTGAAAACATGTCCCCTTAGCTAATCCACCATACCTTTTGACTGGGGATTTTTTTTTTTTTAAACAGACAAATCGAAGTGCAACACAAGGCAAAATGTAGACAGCTACACTCTGCAACACATTTCTCCACTAAGTTTTCAAAGTGTTAAAGCAGCAAATTTCACCAGTTTTCACTTCATCTGCAAAAATGTTCAAGATAGTGAGAATTCTACAAGAGCCATTAAAAATGTGTCAGAGAAGTGCTGGTAATGGCAAAAACATTTTTCAGAAGCTGTCAGTTTCCTCAAATATCCATCACTGCTACCAGCCACAACAAGGAATTCCTCATTTAGGAGGTGTCAATTCTTATCATTAATGTCATGATGAAAACACCTGCTAAGTGTTTGTGCCTGGTAAAGTGAGGCTCAGTCACAAAAGTGAAAGATATTACTCAGCTTAGCCTGCAAGGAAAAACTGGACACTTGTTTTCCTTTGCTTACAAATGCCTACCTTTATGTTAAATAGGGTCCTATTAAAGACAGACGCAAGCTGGGTAAGATATAATAGGAGCAGGAGAGAGAAAAGAACTCCAATTTATGAACTAGCTATCATTTCAGAACTGACATCACTAAAGCTTAGAGCGATTTGGCGCTTGCACATTAAAATATCTGTTTACCCTGTGAAGTTCTGAGAAAGTGTGTATGTGTGTGTATAAAGTACCAGGTGATATATGTCATAATATAAGCATTCAGTGAGCCCATAGACTAAAGCTATGTTTACACTGCAGTCCACAATTATGAGTTCAAATGTACATACAGACATTACAAATAGATTGACCTAACTTACTTCACCTGAGAAGGTGCACTGCATAAATTGGGCTAACCCACACTGGATCTAACCGAACATCTGCACATATTCAAAGTGCAGCCCCCAGGCTGGAAAAGCCCAGGGCTCCAGCCCAGGGCTGCACTTTTCCTGCCCTGCCCCATCCAGACAGGACTATTTTTAGCTCTCTGACCCACTTGCCCCAGATGGACAATCCTTCCCTGCGCAAAGACACACCAACCCACCCTGTGAACTGGCTGCACACCCCTTCAAGATCCCACCAAAATCCCACCATGGGATTTTGTGTTGGGCTCATCCCCCCT
>NW_017729002.1:13759161-13767973 GCF_001723915.1 Gavialis gangeticus
CCCCCCCCCCCCCCCAATACTGCTCACCCTTCTCCCCCACCACAACTTACTTGGATCATGTTCTCAATGCAGATCCCAGCACCAACAAATGTGTGCACAAGCGGGGACATGTATTACAATCACTTGGCTTAAAGTAAACTGTGTGATCGTAAGTCAGGTCCTGGGAACATATGCGCATGCCCACAGAGGCTAGTTTTGAACCAGGCAGCTCAACTATTAAAAGCAGTGTAGCTGTAGTAGGACCGAGTATTTTGCATGAGTCTGGTTGGGGTTTGCAGCCTATACCTGATCTAGCTAGAGGAAAAATAGGTTTAAGTGCATCTTGGAATACAGTATTACCCTAGAAAAAGGGCTGGTGCTGAAGTTGCATTCATCACAAGTAAATCAAAGGAACTGTGACTCAGGCCAGAAACAGGCAATCGTTTCTAGTGGTAGAAATTTCACAACACTAGAAAAGTTTATGGGAGAGGGACCAGAACAGGTGTTCAGCCTGCAACTGCTCTCTCTCCCCTGTTTCTCTTGCCTTTTCAAGACTGGGTAATCTTGTTCTGGGGAAAGAATGGGGAGCAGCAGGACAAAGCCCTCTGACACTCCACAGACCAGGGACCACGCTGTGTGACGTGAATGGAGGGCAAGGGGGTTCCTCCTCTCTTCTCCTCTCCTCCAGCCTATGGGAGAGGTGGGAACCAGGCAGCTGAGGTGATCCTGATCTGAGGAAGGCATGGAAGCTTATCCCTGCCTCTTGATCCTTCCTAGGACTAGGTGGCAGCAAGCAGCAGCTGCTCCCTGAAGGGTGATCCTGATCTCAGGAAGATGTGTGGAGCATTTCCCCACTGCTCAATTAATGGGGAAGCATACAGATGTTTGGTCTCCTGGGAGAAACTCTCAGAAGAGTGGCCTCCACTATGTTGGGAGAGGTTATTTTTCTCCTAGAACTGCCATTTTTGTTTCAGGAGAAACTGCGGGAACACATGTATGCTTGTGGTTTCTACCAGGAAAGCTGAGATTTTCCTGGTAGAAATAACCCTTGTACATGGCCTCAGGCTTCCCCTAAGCCACCTTTCTTTCCGTAAAGGAAAAGTAAATTACTGACTCCTGAAAAAGGCATTTTCTTCTCACTTGGTAGTAGGCGAGCAGTCTCCTTTCTGCCCACTTCTTCAGGAAGTGTATGGGGAACAAGCAGTATTACAGCTCCAATGCTGACTCCAAGATTACAGCTGTGAGAGGAGAGGAAGAGGCTGTGTGAATGTGGACATCTTTGCATGGCTGTGTTGAGCCAGTCACAGTCTGGTCCTAAATATTTACTATAACAAACAACTGACAGATTAATAATTCTTTTCTTTTTATTCCTCTAATATTTGAAGAAGTAATCATCTCATTATCCTTATTCTCACTCAGTTCTACTCTCCAAAAGAATGTTATTCTTTTTACAATAAAGCTATAAAAACTGTTGCTCACTTACAAAGACTAGGGTAGTGTGCTCATATCTGATCATTAATCAAATCCCACTGCCCTTTGGGTAGTGAAGCAGTCTCTTAGTTATTTTTTCTACTGCCTACCTCCTTCACATTCTCCAAATGAACCTGTGTGCTCTAGACTTTGAAACTGCAAGCTCTTGTGCACCTGCTTATCCTCCCCCACAGACTCATCCCCACTGAAATAAAGCATAAAGTGACACCTTGCTTATCATTAGTCCATATATATAAAACATTTAGCAGTGAATTATATGAAGCAGGACTATTTGGCATATATCAAATGTACTATGGTTATTAACTCCTTGAAGGCCAAAGAACCTTGCTAACTACTGATCTCTTAACCCCTCCACACAACTATTTTGTCTCATTTGTTCTAAGTTCTTTATGATGAGAACATGTTATTGTATGCCTTAAAGCCCCATACATGTGTATAGGTGTGGGTGATAATAAAAGAGGCGAATATAGAACAGTTTTTCTGTGGTATTTCTGTTGTGAGCTTTATACGTGTGTTAAGTGAGGCATACAGCAGTTAAGGGACTTGCTCAGGGTCCCATTGTGAATCAGTTGCAGAGCTGAGGATGAAATTTGGAAGACCTAAGCAGCAGTCCTTGTCTAACTGGGAAAGCACACTCCAAATCCATAAGAAAGAGCACCTCTATAGAAACACTGCCAGCAAATCATTCTGTGCATTTGAAAGTATTATAAATAGTAGTTAATTCATCTGGTTCACACACTCATCACTAGAAATCTTATAAACAAAGTCAGAAGATAAGTGTCTTCACTGCAATCTGATCATAGCCTTTTATCCAAGAAGCAACAAGAAACAAGGCAACCCCATGCAGCAGCTCCAACAGTTAGTGACAACAAACCACCCCAATGGTGATGCTAGTCATATCATTACTGCTCATCTGGCAGCACTATAATGTTTAGGCTAAGACCCTGATACAGCAAAGTATTTAAATACATGTTTAATTTTAAGTACATGAGTAGTGACACTGACTGCAATGATTAAAGCTGAGTGCACACTTCTAAGATTTCCTGAAGCAGGCTCTGCAGTACCATGCAGAAGGTGGCATAAAACTGTGTAAATTCATTGAACGGAGTGGAGCTATGTTGAGACTCAGCCCCCCTGGTTTCAGGCTTACAACCATCCCACTCAAGTTCTAGTGCTGGCTTTACAAGAGTGCTTTTCTTCAGATAGCTGTTAAAATCCCTTTTGTCTGTCCACAAAGTAGGAGTTAACGATTGTATATCACTTTTGAAAAGAGTTAGGATAACTCCAATGCTTTGGTCAGCATTCTCTCTCCAGTAAAAGATTCTATTAGTGCTATGTGAGAGTTATTACTGGGAGCACTTTGGCTGTCATATCTTCCTACAGAGTCACTATCCTACTAGAACAGTCTTATATTGCTTCTCGTTTTCCTGAGCGCTTTGGCCAGGTACAGACATTACACTTTTACCAGTGTAAGTGCTTGGTATCCAGACTATATACATAACAGAGCAGAAGTTAGCACACACACACTGCTTTAAAAATGGCAGAACCCAGTCTAAGATTTGCCTCCCCTCCATACCCCCAGTGATGAATGTGTGTTCTGTTCACTACCAATCTAAATTACACCTCTTACAGAAAACCGCATGATTTAGATCGATTCCACCTAGACTTTTTGAATGTCTGTACCTAAGCCTTTGAGATCTTTTAGACATGAGACTGAATACAGAAACAGACCTTATTTGGACTACTTAAATGCCATAATATCCTGTATTGGCTGATTTAAAGCTGCCAAAAAAGTCCTTATGATCTCTTTCATTAACCAGACTAGAAGGGATGTAAGTAATTTGATTCTTCTCCCTCCCACTGGCACTGAGTTACAGAACATTACTGCCCTGCAAACAACTGGAGCTGAACCTGATCAAAACTGGAATATATTTTACTAAAGTGGAAACATATTTTAAAATACTATTTACAGCAATGGTTTCTGCTCTTATTCTTCCTCTTTCCTTTTCTTAGGCTGTCACTGGAATAAAGCTTGTAAGCCCTGTTTCCCCTTACAGCAAAGAGTAATTGATCTTTCTCTCCCTGAAATATTTCAGCAACTGTTTTGGCTTCAGCTCCAGCTCACTATGTGCATTTGCTTTTTTCCTGTAATGCAAAAAACTGAACTCAACAAAGCATTTAAACATATGCCTAATTCTATCCCTATTCAGCAAAGCACTTAACAATCTATTCAGTATGTAGTACTTCAGTGGAACTTTGTCACTCACAGAACTTTGCTGAACAGGCATGCAGTGCTGAACACGGGCCACAGAGACTATGTACTTTAGAGCCATTCTAATATTACTACAGCTTGATTATTCAGTCTGGGGCATTTCTTCTATATTCTCTCTTGGTCAAAAGTTTAGACTTTTATAAAGCAGAGCAATGAAAATGACCACAGGTAACAATTCTTAAGTAAAAACCTTAGAATGCAAAGTTTGACATAGTGCCGCTAAATTAGTTTTCCCCAAGTACTTGACCATTGGGGAAAACCGGGCACGTCTCCACATGCCCCTATGGTGCCATTGCTACTGCACCATCATTTAATAGTTCCTTTTGCAAGTACTAAATGATGGCCCAGTAACAGCCTGTACTGTGCCGTGCCAGTGGTGCGTGGCTATTTTTTTAGCTACTATGTCACCATAGCGCTGCGCTATAATGAGGGAGCACATTGCTACAGTGATGTAGCTGCAGCATCATGGTTTGTGCCCACCAGTGCTACACCACTGTAGTGCATTGCATGGCATCTCTGTAGACGTGCCCACTAAGCCCTAAAGGAAGTTTTTAAGGAGTGCCTTGAGCCTAACAAGTGCTGCCTTGAGCCTAAAAATATTGATAATCACTGTTTTAAATTTTCAATGGTTCAAATACTTCAAGAGGATACGTACAGGTGGAACCCTGATATCACACAGAGAGGTCAGAACAAGGGCAACTCTCTTGGATTAGGCTCAATTCATGAGTGAAGCTCCCACTCAAGTGCATTGAAAGGAGGGTTTGCTAAAGACTGAATAAGCTTCTCTCACACATCAAGCAAGACAGAATCATAGGCAAATTGGGCTGGAAGGGATCTCCCAAAGTCATCCAGTCTAGCCCCCCGGTCAAGGCAGGATCATCCCTGACTATCCAATCTCAGCCAAGAGATTGTCTAACTTGTTCTTGAAAATTTCCAAGGACAGAGATTCCCCTTACTTCTCTACATAGCTTGTTTTAGTGGTGGACTTGAAACAAATTCAAGTGTTCTACAAAGTTCTTCCTAATCTTTGATGTGAACTTCCTCTGCTGCAGCTTGAGGCCATTGCTCCTAGCCTTGTCCCCTAAAACACAAAGAAAAGACTATTTTCATCCTTTTTGTAATAGCTCTCTGTTTTTTTTAAGACTGTTATCCAACCCTCAAACACAGCCTTCTCTTTTCTAAACTAAACAACCCTAGGACTCTTTCCTATCTGTCCACATCTTTCTGGACACAGAAGACTTCAGCAGTGTTGAATAGAGAAGAAAAATGATGGAGTCCACATGATGAAGTCCAAGAAACTTCCCCTTCCTGTGGCCTTAACATCCCCTTTAGAAACCTGAGTCTCTTCTAAACATGAAGAGTAACTGCCACAAGAATACTTGCTCCATCATGTCCAAACATTTACAATAAAATACAACCCATTAAAATTTTGTTCAAAACTCGAGGTAGATTTTTTTTCCCCCTTTGGCCAAACAGAAAAGCAAAAGTGTCAGGCTTTTTTGTTGCCTCAAACTGAAGTTTTGGGGGATTATTTTTTCACACTTCACCCCATTTTGAAATTGTTTTCTGAAGGTGGAAAGCCCACAAAAAAACCCCAAACCCCCAATGTTTTCATTTTGTTGGAAAATCTGTTTTTCATCAAAAAATACTAACACAAACAAGCTGAACATCTCTACACATGCTTTAGTGAATGAAGCCTGGTCCTAGCTCCTTTTCTTCGTGATACTTTCAATGACACTACATTTAAAATGAGATTAGATTTCAGGGCATGGCTAATGCTTTGTCTGTAAATGTTCTACCACAAATTTTAAGTATTTAAAATATAACAACAACAACAACAATTTTTTTTTATTCATGATTCCTTAGATTTTCATACCATAAGATTTATTTTCTGTTTCTTTTTTTCAGGAGATTCAAAACAGAGGTAAAAGAGATAACACAACCCAGTCTGGTTTACAGCCTAAATAAAACAGATGGTTTGTCTGTACAATTCACAGACTGCTTTTGCTGATTCTTCATTGTTTATAAATCTGTACTATTTTCGACCATCATATCAGTATTTCTTGCCTACTTAGCCTTTGAACCTTGTTCTCATAAGTAAAAACTGAGAAACTCACACCCACTATACTAATGCTGCATCCATTGCACATATGGGTTCTATTGTATGAGTCACTACCCTAATGATAGCTAAGTATATTACCGCCTAGAAAATTAACTCACACACTGTGAATAATCACAGAAAAGAAATTTGTTTTCCTACAAGGTTGTTTTCCAGCTGTTTTAATGCAGACAGTTTTACCCTGAAACATAAATTGGAAAAAAAAGAGAGACATGAAAATCTGCATAATTTGAAAGTGCTTAATGTAAATTGGATAGATCAGCCTAATTTTATTTCAGTACTTTTTAATTGCATTTATAATTAGTAAAATACATTAATGTGTTACACCGAAGGTCAGGAGTTCTGGTAAGGAATCTAATTAAAATGCTCTACTGCCTTTATGTCACACATGTGCTTAGTAACCTTCAGGCCTTCCCGTAGGAGCAAAGGAGCTCTTATACTTCTTTTATTTATAATTTATTTTCTCTTCATCAAAAAGGCATCATCATGTGACAGTATGCCTTTATCCTAAGAATTCAAGTCTCTCTCTACCGGTATAAGCATTCTACTTAGGTTAGTTTGAGCCATTTTATATAATAAAATATATGCCTGTTTCATGGTAGATAAATAAATACAGGTTGGTTCTTTCTATAATGCCCGCCTGCTGTCCTGTCTTTTCCTTTTAGCAATCCCGATTCAGATTGTACAATATATAATTGATGGAATGGAGAAGATCTGAGATTGCTGTTAGGCAGAGATTTGAGTACTTGTGGTGTCAGGTATTTTTCTTAATGCTTGAATCCACTAACAGCACTTATTTATAATAAATAAATAAAAAGCGTCTGGTCATAATCAGCAAGTAATAATTAGAAATGCTAATTTTGCTACTTAGAGCCCATGTTATGTTTTTATTTCATTTAAATTATACATGCTCAGGTGTTCAAATGCTTTGCTTTCATCACCCTCTTTGGTGATAAAACATCATTAACATCATTCTAGCATTGATATGATTGCTTGATAAGACTTCAGAACTCTGTCTTGCTGGGATTTCCATTAGCTGAGAAAAACCTAAGGAAACCTAGAAAATGGAGGAAACATTGGATCTTATAAACTCACCCCTTCTATCTATGTACTAATAGACATCCTGGATTGTGGAGTGCATTTAATGGTGCTAAAAATGTCATTGGAGACTGAAATATTCCAGGCACAGGAAAGTACACAATTTACCTTATTACCCTGCCTATATACTTGTCTCAAGTCTCAAATTCATTACTGCCCACTAGACCTGTGCAAAGTGGCTAGTATTTGCTTCACATTTGGATTTGGCTGATTCAAAGCACAGCAATTTGATTCAGTGATTTGAATCACTGTCCTGAATCAATTTTGTGGTATCTTATTGGAAGATGCAGCTGCTGCCAAATCAGCCAAATCTCCCAAGTCACACAGGTTCCATCCCCTACCCATTCTCAATGGCTGTCCAGCCCACCCCAGCTCCCGATTCTTTGGAAGAAATCAAACCAAAACCAAACACTCACCAGGTGATGCCAGGCAGGGGGGGCAATCCCCACTGCTACATGCCATGTGGGGGGCTCTACCATGAGGCCCCCAGCCCTCACCTGCTCTCCCAGCCCCCCTGTGGCTGCTGTGCCTGCCCCAGCTCCCAGCCCTTAAAAAAACAAAACCCAAAAAATCCCTGAATTCACCAGCTCCTGCCTGGCAGCGAGGGGGTGGGGGTGGGGGGTAGTGATCCCTGTGGCAGAAGGCCACCTCTGTTTCTCCCCAAAAACTCTGCGCTATGACAATTTGGTTGGGATGGGCCCTACAGAGGGTACACACCTTACCCTATTTTTTTAAGTAACCTGAGCTGGATACATTCCTGAGGAAGGGGAGAAAATGGCTCCATCTGTTTATATGATTGGCATCACATACCTGAGTGAGGGGCTTGGGCTCCCTGGTGGGCTAGAGACTGCCAGTCTGCTCAGCAACCAGTGATGCATTTCAAAACTGGTTGACTGACAGCCAGCAGGTGCTGGCCTCCATTGGACCAGATAAATGAGATCATAAGGGCTATACAAGTTAAGGACTGCCCAGGAGGAAGGGCAGCAGCCATGAGGAAAACTCAGAGGGAGGGGAGCTGGACCATCTGAAACTTGCTCTCTCTCTCTCAGAACTCATGATCAATGAACTGCCTGCCTCCAGAGGGAATCTCCACCTGCCTCTGGATGATACTTGTGAGTAAGCTACCTGAGATCTAACTATATATATAGCTTGCAGTAACTCAGGGAAGGGAGGGGCCATCACCAGGGAGGACTATACCTTGGTTGCTCAGGGCTGCAGGGGGGCAGCTAGGAAGGCCAAGGCGGAGATGGAACTGGGACTAGCTACCCAGATCAAGGACAACAAGAAGTCCTTTTTTAAATACATAGGGGGCAAAAAAGAAGGAACCAGGTAACGTGAGGCCCCTGCAAGACATGCTAGGAAATCTGGTCGTCACACTAGGTGACAAAGGTAACCTATTTAACAATCTATTTGCCTCCATTTTGCTGACCAGGGACCAGATCAGCCCCCTCATTGGGACCCCCTCAGGCCCCAGGGGAGGCGCACCCAGGCCAAGGGTCAGGGAGGATCTAGTCAGGGATCTTCTGGAGGGACTGGATGTATTTAAATCAGCTGTTCCCGATGATCTCCACCCCAGAGTGTTGAGGGAATTAGCTGAGGTCATTGCAGGACCCCTGGCACAGCTTTATGAGCACTCATGGTGCTCTGGTCTGGTGCCAGAGGACTGGAAGAGGGCCAACAAGGTTCCCATTTTCAAAAAAGGGAGGAAGGAAGACTCAGGAAACTATAGGTCAGTTAGTCTTGCCTCTATCCTGGGTAAGCTTTTTGGGTGAATTATCCTGGTTCATGCCCACAATGGGCCAGCGGGGGAGGTTATGCTTAGGGGCAACCAACACCGGCTCATTAGAGGCAGG
>NW_017729002.1:13768424-13768690 GCF_001723915.1 Gavialis gangeticus
GACCTAGACAGGTTACAGGGGTGGGCGGATGAGAACAGGATGGGTTTCAACACTGACAAGTGCAAGGTACTGCACCTGGGGAGGAAGAACCAGCACCATACCTACAGGCTGGGAAACTCGTTAGTGCAGAGGCAGACAAGGATCTTGGAACCACTATTGATGTCAAGATGAACATGGGCCAGCAGTGTGGGGGCGCAGTCAGGAAGGCCAACCATACCTCGTCATGCATCCACAGATGCATCTCAAGCAGGTCCAAGGAGGTGATC
>NW_017729002.1:13768727-13776884 GCF_001723915.1 Gavialis gangeticus
CAGAGGCAGAAAAGGATCTTGGAGTCATCATTGACGCCAAGATGAACATGGGCCGGCAGTGTGGGGGCGCAGTCAGGAAGGCCAACCATACCTCGTCATGCATCCACAGATGCATCTCAAGCAGGTCCAAGGAGGTGATCCTCCCCCTCTATGCAACAATGGTCAAGCTGCAGTTGTAGTACTGCATCCAGTTCTGGGTTCTGCACTTCAGGAGGGATGTGGACAACATGGAGAGGGTCCAGAGGAGGGCCACTTGCATGATCAGGGGGCAGGGGGCAGGCCCTACAAGGAGAGGCTAAGGGACCTGAACCTGTTCAGCCTCCACAATAGAAGGCTGAGGGGGGATCTAGTGGCCTGTTACAAACTAGTCAGAGGAGACCAGCAGGCATTGGGGGAGTCCCTGTTCCCCTGAGAACTACGAGGAGTGACTAGAAGTAACGGTCACAAGCTGGCAGAAGGTAGATTCAGACTAGACATCAGGAGGCGTGACTTCGGTGTCAGGGCAGCTAGGATCTGGAACCAACTTCCAAGCAAAATGGTGCTGGCTCCTACCCTGGGGGTCTTTAAGAGAAGGCTAGATGAACACCTTGCTGGGGTCGTTTGACCCAGTACTTTTTCCTGCCATGGCAGGGGGTCGGACTTGATGATGTACTCAGGTCCCTTTCGACCCTACCAACTATGAAATTATGAGAAGCGTGATCAAAGGTACTCCAGCCACCCTGTTTGCTCTATGGGATTTCTCTGATACTACTCAACTCTGTACCCTATTCCTGTACTCCTACCCCTTGTAACCAATAAAGTTCTCCTTTGTACCTAGCATGGGAGACTTATTGGGAGTGGGTCTAGATTATGCCTTGGGGTCCCTTTGGTTCAGCTGACTAAGGGAAACTATTACTTATATTTCTGTCTGAGGGAAGCACCCCAAGTTCTTGAATTGAGTCAAGTACCCTCAGGGCTACTAGACCTGTGTTTCCCAGGGGGTACAGTGCCAGAAATAAGCCCGACCCTGGGTGGTGGCAACTCTACTCCCAGGCTAGTGGGTGTGCTCCAGGAAGTGGTTAAGAAAGACATGAGGCTCCCCCAGGGAGGCACTTGGAGCCTGGAAGGTGGTCGGGTGCAGTGAAGTGGGTGGCTCAACACAGGAGCACCCCCTACTGGCTTGCCACAATCCCCACTGTCCCCCACTGCCCTGTGCTGCATGGTCAGAGCTCTTTCATGAGCCCTCAGAAGCCCTGAGACCACTGCAGCAGCCAGTGAGTCCATGGTGGGGGTTGCTTTTTTAAAGGGCCGGGAGATGAGGCGGGCAGGGCAGGCATGGGGGGGGGGGGCTGGGAGAGTGGTGGGGTCAGGGGTTTCGTGGCTGAGCCCCCCATGAAGCACTGGGCAGTGGGGGACATCAGGGATTGTACCCCTACCTGGCAGGAGCCAGTGATTAGGGGCTTTTAAAAAAAAAAAACAACAACAAAAAAAACCCTTGAGCTGGAAAAGCGGGTGGGGGATGGGGCCTGGCAGGGGTCCACCCCATGGTCCCCTCCCCTATTCTCCAGTCCCCCCACCCCCTACTTACCAGCATAGAGTCCAGGTCCAACTCCCTGCAGCAGCCAGCGGGGACTGCCTGAATCAACATAGATTTATAGATGTAGGGTCAGAAGGGACCCAAGTAGATCATCAAGTCTGACCCCCTGCCCTTGGCAGGAGAGAATACTGGGCTCATATGACCCCAGCTAGGTAATTGTCAAGCTTCCTCTTAAAGACTCCCAAGGTAGGAGCCAGCACCACTTCCCTTGGAAGTTGGTTCCAGATCCTAGCCACCCTGACTGTGAAATAGTGTCTTCTAATATCCAGGCTGAACCTACTCTCAAACAACTTATGGCCATTATTCCTTGTTATTCTGGGAGGTGCATGGGTGAACAGGGTCTCTCCCATTCCCTGCCGGTCCCCCCTGGTAAGTTTGTAGATGGCCACCAGGTTCCCTCTCAGCCCTCTCTTGTAAAGGCTGAACAGCCTCTCCTTATAGGGATCATGCAGGTGGCCCTCCTCTGGACCCTCTCAATGCTGGCCACTTCTTTCCTAAAGTGCGGTGCCCAGAACTGGATGCAATACTTCAACTTTGGCCTGATCAGCCTAACATACAGAGGGAGGATCACCTCCTTGGCCCTGCTTGTGATGCATCTGTGGATGCATGACAAGGTGCAGTTGGCCTTACTGACTGCATCCTCACATTGGTGGCCCATGTTCATTTTGGAATCCATAATGACTCCAAGATCTCTTTCTGCCACTGTGCTTTTGAGAAGGGAGTTCCCCAGCCTACAGGTATGCTGCTGGTTCTGACTGCCCAAGTGCAGTACCCTGCACTTGTCAGTATTGAATCCTATCCTATTCTCATTTGCCCACACCTGTAAACTGTCCAGGTCCAGCTGTATCCTGTCCCTCCCTTCTAGTGTGCCCACCTCACCCCAGATCTTGGTGTCATCACTAAATTTGAACAGGGTGCTTTTCACCCCCTCATCCAAGTCACTAATAAAGAGATTAAACAGTGCAGGCCCAAGGACTGAGCCCTGGGGGACTCCACTGCCCACATCCCTCCAGGTTGAATATGACCCATCCACCACCATGCTCTGGGTGTGGTCCCTCAGCCAATTTGTGACCCATCTGACTGTATAGGCATCAATGCCACAGTCGCCTAGCTTTTTAATGAGAATGGGGTGGAAGACAGTGTCAAAGGCCTTCCTGAAGTCCAGAAAAACTACATCCACCACAACACCTACATCCAATGATTTTGTGACCTGATCATAGAAGGCAATCAGGTTGATCTGACAAGACCTGCCCCTAAAGAACCCATGCTGGTTGCCCCCGAGCATTGTCCCTGCTGCCGGTCCTTCCCAGGTGTGCTCCTGGATAATCTTCTCAAAGAGCTTCCCCAGGATTGAAGTAAGACTAACAGGCTTATAGTTCCCCAGGTCCTCCCTCCTCCCTTTTTTGAAAATGGGGAGCACATTGGCCCTCTTCCAGTCATCTGACACCTGGCCAGAGCACCACAAGTGCTCATAAAGCCATGCCAGGGGCCCCTCAATAACCCCTGCCAATTTCCTCAGCACGGTGGGGTGGGGAGCATCTAGACCTGCTGATTTGAACATGTCCGGCCCCTCCAGAATTCCCTAACCCAGTCCTCCCTGACCCTAGGCATGTCAGAGTCTCTTTGAAGTCCATCCTAATCTCAGTGGGGGAGTCCTGGTCCCTGCACAAAAAAATGGAGGCAAAGAAATTGTTAAAAAGGTCTGCCAAAGCTCTCTGAATCGATTGAGACCTTTTAATTGGTCCCCTGATTTGATTCAGATTTGGAGATTCAGCCACTGAATTGGGCCAAATTTCCTCCGAATTGAATCAGCAACCAAAGCTTCGCACAGCCACAGTGACTGGCCAGCAACAGAAGGTATGAGGAAGGAGGCCTAAGCAGAGTGAAACAGGATTAATACAGCTACTAACAACTTGTCCTGGATAAATCATCATTTCCTTTGTAATGTATCTCACCTATTGCAGAGCAGCCATGCACTCTGTAAAAAAATATCTATTATCTATTAAGAACATAAATAATTTGGTTTACCTACTACCTTTGTATTGGTACATGCAGAGATTGCAGGGCTTAATTTCTTTCTTGAGACAAGATACTGGAAAGGCATGTGTGTAAGTAACAGGAACACCAGGGCTAACGAGTGAACTATCAAGCACTGTAAAAGTATGCAAGGGGTTAGCTTGGAGATGCAGTGGACTACCAAAGTCTAGATACTACCTAGTTATGAACTTTTACTGAATGAGTCAATGCAGCATAACTTGAGAACTAGTAAAAAAGATAAGGACTAATATGCAAGAAGACTATGATACAAAGAGTCAGACTGCCTAACTGGACCCTCAGTTACCAGGAAGTTTCATTCTATCATACAAATATAGTATCCCAGGTGATTAAAAAATGCTGGCTTGTTTTCAAAAGCTGTCTTGCTTTGCTGCAAATACCACAAATTACCACTCTTTAAAAGGGTGAAGTTTTTCCCAAGGCTCTAAATTCATTTGGATCCCATAATGAGAAATACAGATGCTGAAGCAAGTAAAACCCGTCTTAAGGAAATTCATTTGCATGCCCCACTCCTACTAAAGCATGGAGAATTAGGGCCTAAAATTATAAATGATAAACTCCCAGAAAAGGGAAAAAGGTGGCATGTGTAGCACAATCTGTACATTCATCATGACCCTTTGTTAATTAGGTTCCTGTATCAGTATTGAGACCTACTGCTTTCCTTCATATGGAAGTTACCATGGCAGGAAAGACATGTTGCCTCCCATGCTGTACTAGACCTCAACAAGCCAACCCCAGATCATTTAAGAGATATTTCTAATCCAGCTGCAATTTTATTTTATCAAGCAATCAGACCCCTGGCTGAAAGACTACCGGCACCTGGTACTCACATCTAGGAAGCATCTACTATTTGCTGTTATAGAAACTATGGCCATCTTCTGCTACTTTCAGCTGCTACCTGGATCTCAGCATGGATCAAAACCAAATAAAAGTTAAACTGGGGATTAAGGGGATAAAGCTAAACTGGAAGTGGGTGCATTCAGATGCTAGGACAGTGTACAAATATTACATTTTCTCTTAGCACTAGATAGTTTGTTAAACTACCTAGAAATGTATCATATTTTACCTTTAATGACAAGTCCACATTATACTAGGGACAACGTTAATCCCTATACTTTTCCACAAAAAACGAGGAACTTGAAAACATATAGTTTGTTAAATCAATCATAAAGAATCATAGTGGGCATGTCCACACGTGCATTAATGTGCTCTAATCACAGACCATTAAGTTTAGTGCTTGTAATGACAGGAACTAACTTAAATGTGCACTAATTGACCCTACTGTGCAGCAGCGCCAACACATCTTTTAAGTGATGCTAATGCGCAGTATATTAATTTTATGGCTTTTGCCATGATGTGCTAATGCACAGTAGAATTAATCTGCTGCATTTTTAGCATCTCGTGTAGACACACCCAGTATGTACGTTTAGCATTGCATATGTTTGTGAAGGACACTGAAGAACAGCTTTTTTACCAAATTAAGATGAGTTGCCAAAGTAATGTGCATTTTTTTCAGATAACCCCCACATTTTCTCTTTTGTGCACTTAATAAGTCAGTGGTACACTTTATTAAATCCTGGGTGATACTACACAAGCTAGATTATAAAAAGAAGTCAACTTTGGGAATGCAAACTTCTTTTAAAAAATGGACATCATTCAAGAGTTAAAACACATGCAAGCACATACGCTTGCAGCAGCTCACACAGAAGCAGTGCAAATTTGAGCCGGGGCTTTTTGCTTGTGCTCGGACATGCACTTTGGCGTGGAGCAAATTGTGGCACTTGGGGCGAAATATCCCTACCTGGCTCCTCCCAGATCCGCAGCCAGGGAGAGCTAGAGCCTGGGACCAGAACCTGTGCTGTTCCCAGCAGTATAAAAAGCCACCCTGGCAAGTAACTCAGGGCTACTCGCTCTCAGGAGCTTCTGGGGCCCAGCAAATTGGTACCTGGGGACACTACCCCTTGTGCCAGCTCAACTGTTGAAGCAGCCCTGAGAGTTCCCTGCACCCTCTACCCACTGCAGCAGTCTGGCAGTGGGGGCTGCTGCCTAGCTGTGACCTGCTGTGCACCTGCCAGACCCAGATGGGGACTGCACAGCCAGTAGAGGCATCTTCCCCTCTGGACTAGCTGCCAGTGGACTGTGGTTGCCCCCTGCCTAGCCATCTTAGCAGCTAAATCACTCGGAAGATGTTCTGGGTGTGGTGGCCTGCTTTGAACTGTCGAAGCATGTCCTTCTGGACCCATTTGGCGAAAAGACGAGCCACAGCCAGCTGGGTTCAAGATCCCAGCTCTGAGAAAGCAGACTCCTGCCACTGGCCTCCCTAGCAGGAATTCTGGGGTTCCCTAATGGAAAACTGAAAAATCCCTGATAAAATAAATCCCAAAGTCACTCTGTAAAATACCCTCAAATCCATGTTCCTCCACAAGTAAAACAAAAGACCACTATAAAGAGAGAGAGAGTGCGAGTGAGCAATCCGTTGGGCAATGTTTTATTGATATATCTTACAGTGTTAAAGCAAGTCTCTTATAATAAAGTGAACTCTAAATACATGTTTCATGAATATATATTTTGCTGCCTTCCCACAGGCTGATGGCCCTGACACGAGGGCTATGGGCCCCACACAAGGGGCCAAATGGCCCCCAAAGGGGCTACCACCCCCCTGCAAGGCTGGATATCCAGGGGTCTAATTTTCTCCTTGCGCTGCAAGTTTGGAACATTTTTTCGTTCCTGCACGTGCCTGTTGCCCCACCTCAAAGGGGTTTAAGGCAAAGCAAGAGGCATGTGTATGCTCATCTGGATGCGCCCGTAGGAATTGCATGCATTTATTAACTGTAAGAATCAATGTAATTCAGAAAAAAAAGTGAGATGCAATTAAAAAGGAGGTAATTGTTCCTTTTCATTTCCTTTAGAAATATAAAATTATCATAGATAAATATTGCTGTCAGGAACCCATGCCTCACCAGAAACCAAACGAGGATTTATTGGAAATCTTACAGAAACACATATTCTTATAGGATTCCTGATCATAAAGTTTATGTAAATTAGGGCAAACAGATCCTGAAATCTGAAACAAAAATCAAAGAAATTATGCATCACTAATCAAACACATTTATCTAAAATCTGTGTCAGATCATGAAATAAAGTATTTATAAAAGTACTTGGCTGGGATAAACACAGAAATTAAAAAACCCTGACTCTACATTATACACAGAAGGAATAACATAAGAAATAAAAACTGACAGAAGTGTAATATTTAGTCTTTTTTCTTAATGATTCAGATTCATATTACTAGTATTGTCTCCATTCTAATCTAGATGTCAATTTCTCATTACACACGCAGACTGTAGGTCAATGTTATAACTAATGAATATCTGCTGGTGCAAATGCTTATTGTATCTTAGCCTAATTCTAGTAAAATTTAAATGGTCTATTAATTTTCTTAATAAATTTAGATATGGTTCCTGATTGCAATCTGTCTTTGATTAGCTTACAAAAGTGTATGAAAATCTTGCCAAGCTGGTTGTTCAGAAGGTATCAAGCAAATGATATTCTACACGATAAAGAATTTCTCTGATTATTAACTGGTTAGAACAGGCTTTAAGTAAGTTTTCTGAGATGCTACTGAACATCGTTTGTTATCACCTATGCATGCAATAGGATATTTTCAACTTCACTGATTGTTACTGAGTTGTTTTCAGTCTGTAGACAAGTGGGTAGTTACATGCTAGGTAAAAACTACAGTTCACCAAAATTCTTTACTGGGTATCATTAAGTTCTGAATTCAGTGGGTCTTAACCATTTGCTTAAACACTTTGCTGAATGACAACAGATTTAAGCACAACTTTAACTAATTTACTGAATTCTGGTTACCTGAATGATCAATGGTCATCAAGTATAGCACTTCAAAGAAATGTAGTCTTTAAAAGTCTGTGGCGTGTGTGTGTGTGTGTGTGTGTGTGTGTGTGTGTGTAGTGATATAGACACCCAAATAAGTTGCATCTGTAGATTGATATTTGGTGTTTACTGCTACTGGTGAGGACTAGTGGAACTTTTAGGTATGAATAATGGACATATCCAACAAATGAAGGGAATCAAAATAATGAATAACTGTTTATTTCTCACAGCCTATATAAGCATTGTTCTGAGCAGTAATATAATTGGGGCAAGGTAAGCAGGGTACCAGCCCTGGACACCAACTTGGAAGAAGTACTAGTATGGCTCCCTCCCATTATGAGTCTTTCAAAACACATGTAGAGCCCTGAGTAGCCCAGCGATAGGGAGCTGGGCAGGCACAACCCCATATTCAGCAGAGCATCTGGGGAAGAAGAAAGGGCAGCAGAAATGGGATTATGCCCCTCCTCCCCAGAGGGCTTTTTAATGAAAAGTTTAGTCCTGCCCTGGCAGGCAGAGTGTGAATGGGGCATTAGAAGGGGCCCCTAGCAAGCCCACACTGTTGCCTATCCCTCATCAGCAGGGATCCTGGTTTTTCCTGATAATTTTAAATAAAAATCACAAATAAAAAATAA
>NW_017729002.1:13781884-13784781 GCF_001723915.1 Gavialis gangeticus
GGGGCATTAGAAGGGGCCCCTAGCAAGCCCACACTGTTGCCTATCCCTCATCAGCAGGGATCCTGGTTTTTCCTGATAATTTTAAATAAAAATCACAAATAAAAAATAAAAAAATTACAGATTCTCTGATAAAACCCCCCCAAAAACATGATTAAAATTAAAGCCCTCCCCAGCCCTGTTGGTGCCCCTCTTTCCCCCTACTACAGTCCCCCAGCCCTATTTTTCTGTGTATTCACAAACGTGCGCATCTATGTATGTGCATGTGTGCGCATGTGTACATGTGTAGGGATACCTGGGTGCACATTTAAGTGTGTACACATCTGTACGTGAATGTGGGCTTATTATGTTTATGTGCATATTCATACTGCGACACTGCAAATTAACAGTGTAGTGAATGCCTGCATGTGCTGTGCGTGCAATTTGTAGCACTGCAAGCCACATGTGCATCACAGGGACACACCCAAAGAGCTGCTCTTGTTTAGTCCACAAAAAGAAAAATGAGAAGAGATACGTTTGCTTTCTGTATCATGGAGGTAAACAACAGGGAGAGAGATTTGCTATTTAAGTTGAAGGATAATGTTTGCACAAAAATAAATGGATATAAATTGCAAAGGAGTGATTTTAGGCTGGAAATTAGAAGATTTCTTCCCATCAGGGGAATAAGGCTCTGGAACAACCCTGCAATAAGGGTAATGATGCCAAAAAACAGTTTTAAGGTGGAGCTCCCTATGTTTATAAACAGGAGCGTAGCAAAACTCCCAGGTTTTCTTTTTTTCCCCCCCCTTTTAAAACGCATCCCCTGCCCCTTCCCCAACCATTTCTGGGTTTGTCTCTCCCTTTCTATTCCTTATAGATAAGTATAAGTAAGCTAAGATGTAGGATAAGCTTTAACATTTTATATTAGGCAGTAAGTTTTATTTTTGTCTCCCCTCTTTGCAAATAAGTGCCCTGCTATTTTGATATAGATATCCACTGTTTTATAAGTGATAATTATTATGTTTGTACTGATTTTATATTGTGCGAGTACTGTTTTAGGCCTATATATGTAAGTTAGCTTAAGTCATGTCAAGTTTCCATCTTGTAATGTCAAGCCTCCATCCTATCCACATGCCCAGTTGCGTAACCTATGACTCATACTACAACTCCTATGTAACTTGGTTTCTGAATGAATGGGTATGAATGAGGGTGCTTGAGAGACAATGGCAGTTGGTCTAAAAATAGCTCCCTCTGAAAGACCGAACCATCGAAAGTAATACCTGGACCAACGACCCCGCCATTGGAACCACCCTCAGCATTCAAGAAACAAAAGATGAGGCAACCCACCATTGTGCCAAGGCTGCACATGCTCAGTAAGAACACCTGGAGTCCTCTGGAACAGGACTGGCATTGCCTGGACAGGCCTTCCCCATAGGAGTCAGAGGTAGTCTGCCCCATAAAAAGGGGTAGTGAAGACTGGCTCCTTGGGAACGCCATTTCCATCTGGACCAGACCACCTCCATGTCACACCACCTATCCACGACAGAGACCCTGCCGGCAACCCCGCTCTGGACAACACCGAGCTGAGGGAGACCTCGACTGGCCATCGAGGACCCACTTTCAGCCTGGCATAGGTAGATATCACCTGCATATTTCCTCCTCCAATTTGGACACTCCTCCCAGACTTCAGTCCCTGCACCAAGCCTCTTTAACCCCTGCTGCCAGTGTGTGCATGTGTACACACAAAGGAACCAATAAACTATTGTGTCACCATCTCCCCTGTTCAATAAAACAAATATCATTTGTAACCCCAAGTTGGGTGGTGTTTTACTGAGCTCCGGTCCTTTCCCTATCTTAAATTTCAGTCTCTGTCTCTCTCTCAGCTCCAGTTCTGCCCCCCCCCCCACACCTTTTCCTGCTCTATCAATTCTCTCTCCTTTTCTGCCACCTCTCAGCTCCTCCTTGTTCCTTTTCTGCCACCTCTCAGCCCCATTGCATTCTGCTAGCTCTCAGCCCTGCTCCTGCCACTTTTTGCCTCCTCTCAGCCCTGTTACTTTCTGCAAGCTCTCAGCCCTATTCCCAGTTTTCCTCTCCCCACATACCTCTCAGCTCCCCTGTAGTCTTCTTGCTCTGGCTCCAGCCTCCTCCCTGGCATCGCTCCTTTGCTCTGCCAGCTTTCTGCTTTCAATTAACACCAATTAACCTTAAGTTACCCCAACTTCCCTCCAGTCTCCTGGTTCTAATCCTGGCACTGGCAACTTTCATCTCAGTCTCCACATGAAGTAACCCTAAGCCTCAGCTCCTCAGCCCAACTCTCTCTAAGTCTACCGGTTCTAATCCTGGTCCTGGCAACTTTCACCCCCTACACTTTCACTCTCTCTTTCTTAACTTAACCTTCCCCCAGGTATCCCAAGTACACCAAGCATATACATACATGCCACAAATTAGGAACTCACCTGTGTGTAAGTGCAGGTGAGTGGTATGCAAGTGAACTGGTATGTCACTGTGTGCATGATATATGAATTAGTGATCTGTGTATGTGTATTGGTGTGCAGGTACTGACAATTGATCCTGGTCTGATTTCTTTTGATCTGTATAGTGTGTGTAGGTGCTTGAATTGGCGATAGGCATGCATTTGTCTAGGCTGGTAATTTTGGATGTGTATGTGACTGAATTAGTAGTGTGTGTGAGCATACCTGGTGGGGGTACAGGGATACCTTGTTTTATTACACTTCGCTTTATTGCGCTTCACAGATATTGCGTTTTTCACAAATTGAAGGTTTGTGGCATCTCCTGGTGAAGACGCTGTGAACATTGTTGAAATGACAACAAAGAATTTAGAATATTACATAAACTTAGTTGATGAAGCAGCGGCAGGGTTTGAGAGGACTGACTCCAATTTTGAAAGAAGTTCTACTGTG
>NW_017729002.1:13784791-13789492 GCF_001723915.1 Gavialis gangeticus
TTTTGAAAGAAGTTCTACTGTGGGTAAAATGCTATCAAACAGCATCACATGCTACAGAGAAATCTTTCGTGAAAGGAAGAGTCAATCGATGCGGCAAACTTCATTGTTGTCTTATTTTAAGAAATTGCCACAGCCACCCCAACCTTCAGCAACCACCACCCTGATCAGTCAGCAGCCATCAACATCGAGGCAAGACCCTCCACCAGCAAAAAGATTACGACTTGCTGAAGGCTCAGATGATGGTTAGCATTTTTTAGCAATAAAGTATTTTTTAATTAAGGTATGTACATTGTTTTTTTAGACAATGCTATTGCACACTTAATAGACTACAGTATAGTGTAAACATAACTTTTATATGCACTGGGAAACCAAAAAATTCGTGTGACTCGCTTTATTGCGATATTGGCTTTATTGCAGTGGTCTGGAACCGAACCCACAATATCTCCGAGGTATGCCTGTACATGCATCTAGAGTGTGTGTATGCTCCTAATTGATTTTTGAGTGGGTGCATGTCCAACTGTACAGCACGCCCTCCTGTTTAACAGCGCAATATTGAGATCCTGAGGGTTGGCCTGTTGCCACAGGGCAACAGGAGGATATAAAGCTGTTGCTTGAGTCAACAGAAGTTTAGATTCAGTGATGCAGGAAGTCTTTGCCTGTCCTACATTCCAGTGCAGTTTCTCAAGGGACAGAAATCCAAAGCAGCAGGGATCAAGGAGAAATATCTTGGAAAATCTACCAGGCAGCGGTTTTAGCTTTTTGCCCCTCCCCTGCAATAAGGTCTAGGAGGTACAAGGCTCTACATGTGTGGAACTCATTGTAGACTGGTGTCCTTTCTTTGCAAAGTGCTTAATCTCCTTTACAAATAACACTAGCAACAATTATAAATGATCCCTGCAGCACATAAAAGCAGCAAGATACCCAATGATTATTAATGCTAGAGAGTCATTATCCACAAAGTCATTGGTTTATTATTCATTGAGTATAATAATTTGTACCAAAATAGACATGAGGGGTTCACCCTACACCCTTAAAATAAACAAATAAATAAAGGTTGTGTGTTGGGGGAAAAAAAGAAACTCCACTTACTTTGCTCAGGAAAGGAAGAGTTTCTCATTGTTATCTGAGAGATATATTTTTTAAAGTTTTTAATTACATTTGGCATCTCCGAGTTCCCTGCTGGTAGATGTAATGAAAACTGAAGCCTGATTAAAATGATGTAATCTTTGCCATTAGATAGCAGTATGGGAGCCCAATGCAAGTGACAATAAACCAAAACAATTAGTATATATAGTTTTAATATTGCAGCTCTCTTTATGATTGTTAAACAGGATAGAGGATTATTAGACCAAGTTCCAAAGAAATGCTATTTCATAGACATTTATATTTCTTTCCATTCAGGACAATAAAAAGTGCATGCACAAATACAGACTGGGGAATATTGGTCTAGGCTGCCTTACTTCAGAAAAGGACCTGGGGGTTACAATGGAACATATGCTGAAAAAGAGCAAATGGCATACTCTGCTACATTAGCAGAAATGACACTTGCAAATCAAGGGGAATGATTCTTTGGCTCTGTTCAGCACTGGGGAGGCGTCACCTGGAATAATGTGCCCAGTTTTGAGCCCCACACTTCAAGAAGGATGTGGACAGATAGGAACGAGTCCAGCAGAGAGCAAAATATAATTAGGGGCCTGGGAAACAAGAATTAATGACAAAAGGCTGAAAGAACCAGGATTCTTTAGTCTGGAGAAGAGAAAATGTAGTGGCGGGGGGGGGGAGGGAAAGAGGGGGCATGGATTTGATTACAGTCTTCAAATGCCTAAAGGATGATTATAGAGAGGGTGGAGATGGGCTTTTCTCTGTGGCCTTAGGGGGCAGGACTAGGAGCAATGGATTCAAGCTGCACCAGAGAAAGATTAGGTTAGAGATTAGGAGGAAATTTTTGACCAGAAAGGTAGTCAAGCATTGGAACAGACTATTTAGAGAAACTGTGGAATCTCCATCCTTGGAAATTTTCAAGAGCAAGTTAGGATTTCTTAGGTTGATATCTTTTCTAGTGGAGTAACTTTGTAGTTGGGGAAAGTTAGACAAGCTTTCAAATGCAAAATATTCTTCATAGGATCTCTTTGTGAGACACAAATTTGTTTGTTGGGCATTAAAAAAAAAATTTTAAACATTAAAATTAGACAATGTTAATGGAACATAACCTCCAATAACCATGTAACCCAGTTTAAGTGGATATCACTGACATCTGGTTATCTTCTGACCAAATTGGGGGGGGTGGGGGAGGCAGGGAGCGGGGGGAACAAAGATTTGCTCTACCCAAATATTTCTAGCCTAGTTGCATTGTTTCCGAATCAAGAATTAAAAATCACTGGACGTAAACGAACACAGGGAAAAATGTTAACTGAATATCAAAATATTTTCCACATAACATGTCTGAAATCAGAGGTTTAACAGGCAAATGTTTAGATGCTTATCATCACCCTTGTCTTGGCAATTATGCATCTTACTCTGAAGCTAAGCCCAGCATAAATTACTAAATGGAAAAATGTTTTATATATATTTTAGTAAATTACAATTTAAGGAATCTTAATACTTATATTGAATTACACACAGTACAACGTACAGTATCTTCAAAAAGAAAAATCAGACTGAAATACGGACCAATACAACAATAAAATATTGGCAAGACATAAAAACAGTAATGGTTTAAAATGGAGTATAACTTGAACAAAAACTGCATCATATTTAAAGTTGGATACTTTAGTTAGCTTAACAAGAAGGCTATATTTAATTACATGGGCAAAGAATTTCTGGAATAAAGTATTTCAACAAATCTGGCATAGTGGATGGATCATGGGAGAGTAGAAGGCAAATTTAGAAATGGCATTGCACAAAAAAAAAAAAATGGAGAGTATTTGCCTGTCTCTCAAGCTTTTCTCTGTCATTTAAGCACAGTATATCCATTATAGTAATTTACACTTATTCACGTCCTCCTCTTAAAGTACCTGAATCTAAATCCCCAAAATACCCAAATGCTGAAGTGTTTGAGAATCAGGTTTGAAATCTGCAGTCTTCTCTTATTTCCAAGTTTCACTAGGTACAAAAATCATAAGTGCATTTAAGACAGACATACAAGGACTCATTTACCACTTCACCATGAGTAGCTGATTTATACCAGTATAAAGTTTCCAGAAATTATATGTCAAAGGAGATGTGTTTTAGATGTATTTTGCACTTAGTTTACACTAGTGAAAATAACATAAGTGTGACAAGGACACTGGACAATTAGCCACAGGTATTGGTAACCACCAAGGCTTACCAAAATTTACCATTGAAACATTTTCAATAAATAATTGGATTTAAGAAAATACTTTCCCCCCCCTTTTAAAAAAAAAATGTGCTTTTATTTATTCTGTTTTTCACAAAGCATATCTGCTTCCAATGAGGAAAAAAATAATTCAAATGCCTCAAAACAGACACATTTCTATTTAATAGCGTTCCAGATTTCCCCCACATGGAAAAACATAAGTTGCCGCTTATTTCTGTGAAGGACAGAACCGGGCTGGTCTACAGCATCAGTGAAGCTGTACAACTTTCTACTAGTCGCAGGTTATCGTCAAACTTCTCCACAATTCTCTGCTCTTTAAAGTCAGTGGAAAAAAATCTGGTAATCTGGATATAATTTGGTCTTAGTTATGAATTATTAACAGAGCTGCCTACTTCCTCGGAGGCCTTTCAAGAAAGATTTTGATTATTTTTTCTCCTTTAGTTGGGCATCAGGATTCTTAGAATCATAATTAATTCATACTTTGAACTCTTAGGATTATAAAGTATTATAGGATGGCAGTACTAAGACAAAATGCTCTAATTCACCAGCTGTCATGTATTTAATTAGAGATTTTGATGAATCCTTCCTACTTAGATTTGCCTTCATACTTTGTGTTCCATTAAAAAAAAAGACTCCTTTACACAAGGACTCTAGGACTCTGATAAACTTTTTGTTAGCATGGCAGATTTGTCTGTCACATTAATGTTAAATCTAGAATTGAACAACTTGTCAGCTGCCAACACTGACATTTTCAGAGGGGTGGGGGTGGGAGAGCAGTCTCTCACACTGAGGTTTCTCTTATGAAGGGCAACAGAAAAGGCCTGGATATAGAAGAACCTTTCAGAAATCTGGCATGTTTAAGGGCATTTTCCACCAACTTTCCTTCTGAAACAAAAGCAACTAGATGTTGTTTGTGTCATTCACTTGTTCATGAGCACTGACAAAAGAAGGTGCACCTCCCTTTAGAGATTAAAATAATTCATATTTCACATATTCACATACACTATGAGAATGTTTACTTAATCTTAAGAGTATCATTGTATTAAGGGACTTAATAGATCTGAGAATCGATGAACAGCAAATCATGTGGAATGTAAGAACCCAGGGAAAAATGGTGAGAAAGATGAGGGAATACTTCATTCTAATCTCCAGGTTGTGTGTTAGTGTTAGTTAATTTTATGCATGTTATTTTTGCATATAAACATCTCTGGTTATAATGGTACTATAGCCTGAATGAGCTCCATGGCAGTGTTTCAATATTAAATGAGCTTATGATAAAGACAAAAAAAAAAAAATCTTCCAGTGGCATTGTAATACCACTAGCATTGTGCAGATTTCAGCTGTTATTTACAGATTTTTAGAAT
>NW_017729002.1:13794492-13826447 GCF_001723915.1 Gavialis gangeticus
AAAAAAAAAAAAAAAAAAAATCTTCCAGTGGCATTGTAATACCACTAGCATTGTGCAGATTTCAGCTGTTATTTACAGATTTTTAGAATAAAATAGATTAGTTTAAAGGAGGTATTATATGGTAAAATGTGGACCTGCAGTCAGAAGAAAGCACCCTAACTATAACTCTACCTTTAACCTTATTTTCCATTCTCAGCATGTATGTTAAAGAACCATTTTAGTTATTTTCTTCCTGAAAGCTCCCATTTTATTTAAGTCTGGCAAATTGCAACTTCTCCATGAGATCAGAAATGAGGTTTGTTCCTTGATGCATATTTCAGAAAAAAAGTCAGAGAGACAAAAGATAAAAGCATAAGGAAATTAAAAAGCTCAACAAAAGGCTATGGAGTAACTTTACAAAGTGCTATTTTGTGCACATCTGAGTCCATACTTACTCCCTTTTCCTTAGATAGCATAAGACATTTGAATGAATATCTAATTGGTAGGAAGTATCAAGTGGGTGCCCCCAGGGGTTTGTGCTGGTTCTGGTATTGTTCAACATCTTCATTAATGATTTGGATAATGGGATTGAGTGCACACTTAGCAAATCTGTGGATGACACCAAATTGCATAGACTTGGAGACACTCTGGAGCGCAGGGCTAGGATCCAGGATGACCTGGATCCTAGCCCTGGACATATGGCTCACAATCAATCAGATGAGATTCAACAAGGACAAGCATGAAGTCATACAACTATGACTGAATAATTGAATACACTAGGGAATGACTGCAGAAAACAACCTGAGTGTTACAGTGGACCATAACCTGAACAGGAGCCAGGAGTGTACTCTTGCTGCAGAAGAAGCCAACAGCATACTGGGCTGCATTAACAAGACCATTGCTTGCAAATCAAGGGAGTGATTCTTCCTTTCTGTTCAGCACTAGTGAAGCTTCACCTGGGACACTGTGTCCAGAAAGATGTTGACAGATTGGAAGGAGTCCAGAGAAGAGCAACAAAAACCATTAGGAGCCTGAGAATCAGACTTATGAGGAAAGTCTGAAAAAGCTAAGGTTATTTAGCCTTAGAGAAGAAAGAGCTGAGGGAGGATTTGATAACGGTCGTCAAATACTTGAAGGGAGATTATAGAGATGATGGAGATGGGCTTTTATATATGGCTTTAGGGAACAGGACTAGGAGCAATGACCCGAAGTTGCAGCAACGGAAATTCAGGTTAGAGATTAGCAGAAACTTCCTGAGTAGGAAGGCGATTAAGCATTAGGCAGGCTACCTAGAGAAACTGTGGAATCTCCATCCTTGGAAATTTTTAATAACAGATTGGACACTTGGCTGGAATGGTTGAATACAGCTTTGAGCAGTTGGCTGGAATAGATGACCTTGTGAATTCCCATCAAGCTCTATTTTCCTATGACCTTAGTAAAAACTGCATAAATGGTGGGTTCCCATGGACTGTGTGTTCCCATGCATGATAGGAAGTTGAGATTTTCAGAAGGGTTTCAAAAACCTCTGTTTCTGCTGAAGTCAAAAGGTATCATTCTGCTTTTAGGAAGAATGACAGCAACAACATTTCTAACTTCTCAATTGGTTTTATATGGCTTCTTAGTTATTTATACTTTCAAACATATCTCTTCAAGCAAAACATGTATTTGTCTTCTAAATGAAAGCTGAGTTAATTCAAAGGATTTTTTAGTTGTCAGTATAAATTAGTGGTCCTTCAGGAAGCTTTGCTTGTTTGGGGATTGTCTCTACAAAATTTAATCTTCAGAGAATTTCTCTGTCAAGAATGCAGAGATTCTAAGAATTTCACTGAAAAACAGTAATATTCTCCTCAGCTCCTCTGAGAGATATCTGAAATAAGCTTCCTTCTAAGATGAGTTGAAAGAAAGGCCATGACTCTTCACAAGGAAGTTTCCTCTAGAACAACCCATCTTTACCCAAATGATGATTATTCACTCGTAAGACTGGCAGCACATAGCAGGGCACAGTTCTGCCTGATACAAGAATGAGATTTACAGTTCTGTGAAAAATTTCAAGATTGACTTTTTTCCATTCCAAATTAAAAATACTATCACTCCCCATCCCCTCTTATCCCCTGAAATCTTACTATATATTTGTAAGGATGAACAAAAATCCTATTTACATGCACTGAAATAAACTTTTTTCCAGCTGTGTCCAGCTTGCCAGCTGTGTCTGTTTGGAACAGGGGGCATCTCTCAGGGCCAGGTCTCATGTCGATCCACCCACCTGTCTCTGTGTGGTCCAGCCTTATGCCAAAACCTGGGCTAATTCTGCCCCAAGCCTCTCACTGGGCACAACTTTTCACAGGGCTGGCCCTTGTGCGGTCCTTCAGGTTTACTCCCATTCGACCCTACTCAGCAAGCCCCTGGGGCTGTCCTTCAGGTCTACTCCAGCTTCAGCCCTACTCAACCCCATTACACGCAGCCCTTCAGACCTACTCACACTTCAACCCTACTGCATCTGGGGCCTCCAATGCTCTCCACACTACTCCCTCGGGGGTCTCTGGGACCTCATATCCTGCTGGGCTCAGGAGCCTACACATGGACATACCTGGTCCCCACTACTTCCCCAGCTGCCTGCAAAACCCACCCAAAGGTGGGGGCTGGGGTTAAGGCACCCTTCCTCACCTTTCACCAGGGTGTTAACTGTCTTTGCATTTCCTGGGGGCTTCCACACCACCAGGAGCCCCACCAGGCCACCCATCCCTGACAGGGTACATTTTCAGGTCATGTCCAGGACCAAAAGCCTCCAGCTCCTACCTGCAAGATGTTCCATGCAGCAGTTTAGCCAGACAATGTTCCTGCCTGGCTCACCAGCAACAAACTGCCCTGTTTATATAGGCAGACAGTGTTTTAAAATGGCTGCTGCAATCCAGCACCTGCTGGCTGCTTGACTCAATGCTTAAAGTGGCAGGCACTACCAGTGTCCTGCCATACTGTTGCTTGCCAGTTGGCCAGTACCTGGTCAGGTGAATAGGAAACCAAGCACAGAGGCAGGCTCTGCTTTCCTGCCTGGGGTCTGTTGGAAGTTTCAATGTACTCATTTTAGCATCTCTGCTGTCAGCTTAACTTCATTAATGATGACCATTAATCCTTCTTAGTGTCCTGTGAACCATTTAATATTATGAATACTTCCATCTACCCTGCAGAAGCAACAACAGCTGCAGTGTAGCCTGCGACTTACAATTATCCCTAAAATTATTCATTCCTTATTGTTCTGTTTACTATATACTATACACAAACCAACTTTATACAGCCAACATGAAAGGGCCATGGCACTAAAAATAAAACAGCAGCTGGCACAGGAGAATGACTTGCTGTGACAGCTCTCAGAGCAGGAGGTTCAAACATGTTAAGAACCAATTTATTATACACTTGAGCAACAGCCAGAACAAGAATTTGGTTGGGGCCCAATATCTTTTATACAAAAGACAGAGGTTACAATCAAGAAGAGCAGTTCAAACTTTGGCAAAAGAGGCATGCTATTCTTTACTGAAAAAAAAGCCTGACCATTGCTGATGGGTAAGAGGGAAGCTGTCTCAGGCTTTGATTCAGGAAATCAGCCCTATTCAAGAAAGTACTTAGCTATCATTCATCGACTTGGGAGTCAATGGCAAGTACTTAAGTACTTTCCTAAATTAGGCTACTTCCTTGTTATATGCTTGAGGTATTTCCAGGTTTCAGGAAAGAGTGTTGGTGATATGGTTACTGAAAACATCTGAAAACAGTAGCATGTTTTTTAACAGTGCTGCATCTGTTGCTAACTAAGCCCCCCAGGGAAGATACTTATGTTTTCTGCACTGAAGGAATGGGTGGGCTTAAAGCCTGTTTCTGCTGAACAATTCCAGCTTTCACCTGCTCCTGCAGGGCACCCACCTGGTACATGTTGGCAACACACTCACTTGCAGTGAAACAGAAACCTAATGTTTCACTTAAAATCAATTCTGAGGTTTCTTAGCTGGCACATTTGTGATTTTCTTCCCTATGTTAACATGACCTCACAATCTGTGAAGAGGAGTAGGGTCTCTAAAATCAAGAAGACATAAACCTTACAAATAATGAACTACAATATGCTCTAAAAAGCCTGGAATCGATGCCTTTCATACTGCAGGCCAATACAGAAACATTACATCACCAGAGATAATTTTCTCAGGGACAAAGTATTTAGTAGAAGCATTTTTGTAACTTAAATAAAACAGTAAAAATCATTTTCTTCAAGGTCTTTGCCTTGCACTCTCAACTGCATGTTGTGGTGTTTAAGTATTAATACACTAACCTCAGCTCTGGAAGAGGTGCAAAAGGAATATAAACTGGCTCAAGCCCTGTCAAAAATGCTGTTATCTCTTCAGCTGTAGCTTGTATTTTTCAGTTTATTCCTGTTCCTACCTCTTCAAAAATATTAGTTGAAAAAGGAAGAATAGGTCTTTTCGAGCGTGATAAATTGATGGAATTAATTAACACTAAAAGCCTTTAAGATTTGACTTGAATGTTCCCCATCTTTTCCACCAGCTACCCTTAAACCCCAGTCTTGCAGTGCAGGATACATCTGCAGGACAAGGTTTACGTCTCAGGGGCAATACTGCACAGCTGAGGTGAGGAGTTATGAATATGTATGTGGTAGCTTCCTTGAATATACATGCCCCTTTGAACCTTCCTAAGGAGTTTGACAAAGTTATTGCTATTGCCCAATAGCATAACTATGGGTGGGTGGGAAGAGCAAGACCCCCAGACACTGCCTAAGGGATGTGCTGCAGTGGAGGCAAAGTACACCTTGACCTCTCTTCCTCCCCCCATGCCACAACAGCTCAAGTTGCCAGGACAGAGGAGCAGCCATGGGGCAGTGGCAGGGTCTAGCTGGAGCCTTGCTTGCAGAGAAGCCATGGCTGTGGGGATGAACTACCAGTGCTAATTTTTTGCTACTGGATTCCTGCTTTCAAATTGCTGCTCAACATACATTTGAGCAGCATTAACCCCTACAGGATCAGCTTGCCCTGGTTGAAAGCCCTATCAGTTATGCCTCTGCTATTGCCTCCTGTGCCTCAATACCACAAGCAACTTTCTGTACAGCTCTATTATACTTTTGAACACTGTAGTAAAATTGGTTTTTCAAAATGTTATTCAGTCCCTCACCTGCTTCCCTACTACTTCTCCACACAGGCAGAGCAGCCCAACATTTAAGCTAGATAGTTTATTATACTTTAAAATGAACAAATGTGCAATTTGTTTTCTTGGCACAGTTGGTGATTTGCATCACAAAAGTAGTAGATCCCTCAAAAATTCTTTGACTGATCTGACATTTAAAAGAATCTCTTTGTGAGTATTTTTAATGACTAATCTCATTGACAACCCCCTTCGAAGGAAATTGTAGGCCCCCTTTAAGTTAGCACACAGTAGACAGGGGCTGCCAGAAACCATGAATAAAATGATTGTTTTTAGTTTTAATTTTGTTCATCCCTAACAGGAGGACATTTGAAATGTGTGAATTTGACAGAATTAGGCTCATTAAACCAGAACTACTGCAAAATTTCACAATTATGTTCTTATTTATGAGAGCTGGTGACATCTGTCAGAACACAAAGCTTCCTGCAGTATGGTCTAGACTATGTACATGGACCCCAGTTCAGACAAAGCACTTAAGCATCTGCTTAAGCACTTGGCTGAGTCTGGATACTCCCCTTAACTGAGAACACGATTTTATGTCATGCTGAGCACACACAATGCTCACTGAAATTGATGCAACCAGTAAATGCCTTCATCAGGCCTTGTTGAAATGTATACAAATGGATAATATCTCCTATTACATAGCATCCTCCACTTTGCCAACTGAGCGAGCCTCAGTTTCTCCAAGCAGCCTTGTTTTTTCACCTACATATATGCCCTGCCTATTTTAGTCAATCAAACCTCTACTCTCCCATCTTTCAATTCCTTCCTGAAAACAAAATTATTCCATAGTCTCTGTTATGTGTTAGTAATACCCACTACTTTGTATTTCCTCTTCCTAGTTCTAAATACTTATAGAACACCCCAGACCTCCAAATGCTAACACACAGGGCAACAGGGAATACCGGTGAGCAAATAATATATTACTGTGTAATAAAAAGGAGAGGTCCTTTTTCTGTAACTCATACACATGACACTGTATTACTCTTATTTTTCACAAACTATATTAATATAGCCATAGTGACCATGGGTTAAGTGCTCAAGAAGCAAAAAAGTGACATTTTATATATGCAGGGGGGTGATTTAAGATCATCATACCATCTTTACTTGAGAATTCATGTCATAAAAAATTTAGTCGCCATAGAAGGAGTACACCCCCTCACCCTTAATTGTGTTTAAAGAGAGATTCTGGGGAGAGATTATCTGTAAAGGGAATACCTGTAATTTTAAAAAATAAACAGAGGCAGAATTCTTCAGGTTTCTTCCAGTCTACTTTTCATTAACATTTTAGTTTCAATTATAATCAGCCAACCCCTGATGAAGGAAATGTTTTTTGCAATTACTGTTTTAAAAATAATGATTTTGCAAAAGAATGTTTTTTTTTACCTGGTGTTCCTTAAGAATAATAGATTAGTCAACGCTCGGAGGGAGGGGAGCGGGGAATAAGTATTTCTTTGATAGTATACTTGAGACGGTTCTATACAAGTTTGCAAAACCATTTTTAAAATACACAATGAATTTTGTGATTTGTAGAAACCTGACTCTGTAAATAGTAATTAATTCACATCCAAATCACATTCAGAAATATTTATGATGAAACTTCAATTCAAAATAAAACAGACAAATGTCTCTAACCTAATGAAATTACACAATAAATTATTTCCAAGATCATTCCAATGTCAAGGTAACTCACTCAATTATCCATTATCATAGAAATGTAGACATAATGTTAATTAAAATGAAGGGGCAAAACCATTTCCATTTTTTATTAAGATACATAGGCCTCCTGAACAGCTATTAGCCTGGCTGTCAGGGTTAGGTGGAGGACAAAATTTGCCCTGTTAGGTAGACGATTGCAAGCTGATTTCAAAACCTTAGGAACTGCAATGTCATAATGAGAGGCAATTGAAAAACTATCTGCAAGCCATTTGTATTGACAGCACACAGGAAGCTTTTGTACAAGGACCGTTTATTTCTGCAGTGTATTTTGCAGCTGCAGCACACAGTCACCTCAAACAATGAAAGGAATTATCTATGCTTGCGGTTGAGAATACAAATATACCTGAGCATTGTCTGCAATTGTTAGTGTCATTCAGCAAACAAAACCTTCAGGCAATATACTTGTCTTACTTAGAACTTTGTCAGATTAATTGTGATGCTTGCATATGCAGATAATTTGGGAGTGGATTATTACACGCCGTAGGACATTTTACCTTCAGGGACAAACAGTACAGAGTAAAGGAGAGTGAAGGCTTCAGCGCATAACAATGTACAAATACAATTCTAGTAACAGTCAACCTCATGGAGGAACACCGCTGTAAAAGTAGCATAACTTAACTGGATAGAAAACATCCACTTTACCCTACCTCTGTTGCCTGTTATGATTCCAGTTGAGATATTTCCTTACATATAATGCTGGCATTACAATTCACCGTCAGACTTGCAAAATAGCTGCAGATTTATAAAAGTTATGTGATAAAAAGAACAATACAGCCTATGATAGCGAAAGCAATGCATCAGTGGTATTCATGTTTTACTAATGTTTGATTTCTAAAAGCAGATCCAGTCTAAAGTCATTTTTAAAACCATGAGCATGGCTAACAGTAAAATATACTCTTTCTTTTAAGTAAATTTTACTGTTAGCCATGCTCATGGTTTTAAAAATGACTTTAGAATAGATATGGTTCTAGAAATCAAGCATTGGTAAAGTTCTAGATCAAGTCATCTCTTTTATCAGTATTTTCAGAATTTTTCTACCAAGTGGAAGACTATCTGGACTATATGTGTTCTTAAAGTAAAGCATTTGCTTATATGTCTGAATAAATAGGCTGAGAGTCTTCAACTGTTTTTAAGTAGGACCTTTTACCATGAGCAAAATTCACCTGAGTTTAGTTTTGCTTCTGCTTTAGCTACATAACAGTTTCAAGAATCCAACTTAGTATTCCAGACTGGAACTTCCCTTCTCATATCTGGTTTCATGATTTGCCATATTCAAGTTATTTAATGTTTATGGAAGTTAAAGAGATGCTAATAATATTGCAGTTAACATTTCTATTTTAGGCAAAATTGTCATGATTTCAGTACTAAAGTACTGAAGTACTAAAGTAGTTTATTAGGTATCAAAATTCAAAAGTTTGACAATGACTTGAATTAATTTAATTTAATGTGTGACAAATACATTCAGTGAAAACTGGTGCTGGATTTTAAACCTGTTTGTGCCAAAAACCTGGATTCCAAATTAATGGCTTTCTTTAAAAATACATGACATATTAACTTTGAAAGTGGAAAAGTGCATATCTTTGAATGCTAATTAAAATAATTTCATATAAAAATAACACCATCTAATTCATAAATCTCTTTTTTCTCAAGACAGCTCTGTCTAATTAGACTTGGTTAAACTCTGCTCTCACTTGCACTTTTGTCCCTTTAACTTCAGTGCGTCTCTCTCAAGAGTAAGGTAAACTGTGTTCACTTCTACAATTTAAAGTGCAAGTAATTTCCATTGTTTGTTTTGAAAGGTAGATTATAATTGAGTTAATCATCCAGAATATGCCAAGTCACAGGCATCCAGAGGGTTGGGGTGGTCTTAATGCTAGAAACATGGTTGACAGCCCAACAAGTTCAAGGCCATAGCAGAAGCCTTTACTGTGTGGCTTGCTAGATTCCAACAAATCTTTGAATTCTGCAAAATACCTTGTCACAAGGACATGAAAAGGAAAGGAAGAGGTGCCCAAACCCATTAGGCCAATGTACAAGATGACTCATCTCCAGCAGCGGGCTGGCAGTTTGATAGCATGGCTGCTGGAGCCTCTGCATGGACATAGCCCTCGAACCCAGGGGGAAAATGCCACTACTGCCTGCCCCCACTCCCCTGCTGATTTTAGTTGCCAATGCTGACCAAAGACCTGCATTCAGCAGAGGTTATGGGGAAGGTGAACAGCAGTAGCATTTACCCCATGGATTCCCGAGCCATGCCAACACAAGTCTCCAAGTTATGATTTAACTGGCAGTTGGAAAGTCCTACCCTAAATATAAATATAAAGTAATAACAGATACTGTACATATTGCACAGCCTCCTGATGGGTCACAGCTGTGCAGATTGTTGGGGATATACTAGGAGATGACCACTCTTCATGGATATAAATTAATGGCTGCCTCAACCCCCACCCCCACCACTAGTATTAAACTTCAGTAATTATCCCCACTCAAGTAAATTCCCCTGAAGAACTTTTGGCAGAAACCATAGTGCACTGGAGTCTAAGGGGTAATGAAACAGTAAGTTAGACAGGGATTCTGCATTGGTGGTTCAAGACTCAGGAGCTGTGTTCAAACATTTTTTCCTCGTGACATATATAATATTTATGCTGCTGAATATCTATAATAATCCACCTAATTGCATCTGATGAAGCATCACAATACATTGTATGTAGGATCTTCATTTGTAGATGTTCTGTTTCCATGGTTACTCATACATTCCTGCATTTTGAAATTGCCACAATAAAACAAGGATAATAATGAGGCAACTTAGTGTGAACCAAAGCACCACATCAGATAATTTATTTTCTTTCCTGCCTTCACTTTATAAAACTACTTTGGATTTATCAATGGCTAGCACTCCCAGTCCTGGTGACAAATGCCTCCCAAAAGAAGTCCAGTGGCAAATCCTATTTCATCTCATGTGCCCAATTATTAGAAAAATTCCCTGCTTCCCTTTTGAGTAACTTTACAAGTACTGTATGCATCTCACAACAAGGTAGAATTGTTACTATGGCAACATTATTCCTGGAATAAATAACACTATATTGCTTCTGACTCCTTTCAACAAAAGAAAAAAAAATAAGAGTCTATTCTGGATTAATGACATTATTTATTTACAAGCCTTCAAGTAATGTTTATTTATATTCAAAACCAGTACCTGGTTTTGGCATAGTGTTCAGTCTTTACTGAACAATTAAGACTGCACTGAATAAACAAGATACTTACTTCAGGAAAATTGTGTAAGTAACAATATTTTTATTGACTTCATTTGTCATCAGGACTGGGCAATGCTAGCCACAGAAATAATTTATGCAGAGATACATTATATGTGTGTGTGTGTGTATACACCCCCCAACATTCTGCTCCTCCAACTCAGACAATTATTTCTATTGCCTTAAAGTGCTTTAGACAAAATCTTCCCTTTCCACACAAATGGGAAAGGAATACAGTGGATTATTGACATATCCAGGCATAACAGTTGGCTGATGAGGACGTTATAAACACATGTAACTAGTCATCATCTCTACTGCTGGGTGGACACGGGGGGGAGGTGAAATTCTGGGGGTGAAGTTTGCTATAGTTTTAGATTAAAGGAAAATGTACCCTTACTCCAAATGGAATACCCATAAGTGACATTATGCTTTGAATTCATCTGGAGAATTCCTCCTGTTACACTGAAAGATCAAAATGCACATCAACCTTTTAATATTTTCATACTAGTATTTAACTACAATTTAGTTTAGAAAAATATTTTATGTTTCATCTTGCTCCCAAATCACAGTGAAAACATACTGGGAAACAGACTTAGCCCTGGTTATGAAATCATCAAAGAAAAATCATATTACTTACCATACCCAATATTGTCCCAGAATACTATTCTGCTGAGTACAACCAGTAGCTAAGTGCTACCATTTGTATTTTTCTTCCTACAGTAACTTTGATTATGATGTCTTGCTTTTGTTTGGGTTCATCTGGTCAACAAATTTTATCAGTGTTAATTCTGTGAAGTAAGACGACTTTGATTCTGGGGCAAACTAGAAGTTTTGCTCATATAAAACATGTTAGTATTTTCACATGAGAATCTGGTTTGACTGACAGATCTCAGATTCACTTTGATTAAATAACTATAAGAGTCTCCAAATAACGTTATTTCATACGAATACTCAGAGAGCAATTAAACAGTTTCCCACACAGCCCTACACAGAGCCAGCTTTAGGTCTGGGTGGCATGGGTGACCATCACCCAGGATGCCCTGATCAGGGGAGGCTCCAGCAGTGTGATGAAGCTCTGCAGGCAGGGGCAGGGCAGCATGGTTTAGTTCTGGTATTACTATTCAGGCAGCCATGGGAGCTAAGGGAAATGATTGTTAATACCTGTGAAGTAAAGAACAATGGGTCATTAATGGACCATTAACTCTCTTAGCTGCCTGAATAGTAATACATACTAGAGCAGCACTACCTGGGGGAGGAAGGTGGCTGATGTGTGACCATAGCAGCAGGGCCAGAGCTAGGCCACTTGTTTTAATTTTCACCAGCTGTGACTCTTGCATGTGTGTGCAAGCATGTGCCAGGTTGTGCCAGAGTGTTCTGGGATACTCGTTTTAATTTTCACTGTCTGTGAAACTTGGAAGGAAACAAAATGTCACAAGTACCTAAGAGGATGTCGGGGCACAGAACAGAAACCAAAAAAACATAGCGAATTACTGCGATGAAAAAAATGCAGATGTGATGAAAAATTACTTGAAATCTGTTAATGACAACCCATGCAGTAGTAGCTAAACAGTAACAGTAGAGACATCAGATGAAAAATTGATAGATGATCACAATTCAATGTCCAAGAATAATTGCAAGAGAAACAAAAAGACCCAAATGAAACAGAAATTCTTCATCTGGACCAGAATAATGATAATGCCACTAGTCAGAGATTAAATGATTCTCATTATAGGTGTTGGTAATGCCAATTCTGATCTTGCTTTATGGCCAAATCTAATACCCAAATTTTGAAATCTGCTAGTAGCCAACAGTTCACTAAAATTAAAGGACATGGATTTTCATCTGGATGAACAGAACTGCCATTTTTCTAAAACATTTCTATACAGAAGTCTTGAAAATGGCAAAGTTCTGAAGCAGCACTGACTGCTTTACTCAGAATCCACTGGCAAGGTTTTCTGTTTCTGCTGCAAACTCATTAACTTGAATCCAAAACTATCCCTAGCATTTGAGGGATTGAATGATTGGAAGCACATGTCTCGGATTCTCATGTGTCATGAAAAGTCGCCAAATAATTCCAATTCCAGACGAACATGGATCAATGCAGAGGAAAGGATGAAACAGAATAATTGCTTCAACGTATGATTAAACAAAAGACAAAACACCGGGGCTGCATCTACACAAGACGCTGACTGCACAGTAGCTTGTTATTACTGTGCAGTAGCTCATTACTACTGCACAGTAGCACTGTGCGGCACAAAGCATGACACAACACTACTCTGCAGTAGTAACAAGCTATTGTGTAGTAGTAACGAGCTACTGTACAGTCAGCATCACCAAAAAGCCATGCAGGGACACTATTGCATAATAATTCTGGTTACTGCACAGACATTTAGTACTTGTATAGGCAAGTACTACATGACTGAACAGTAACAACTGTGCAGTCAGCATGTCGTGTAGAGAGACTCATGACAATAAGACTTTATGCTTCTAAAAATTACATGGCTTTTTAGGGCTCATCTGACAGGCTCTTCACTGTGAACAATGGAAATTTCCAGAGTGGTGGAGTTACAAGGAAAGTATGACAAAGGGATGAAGGAACATTTGTGACAGACACTTTCTAGGCTTGTGTGAAGCAGCAAGTATTTGTTTCAGATTTGGACTTGGCTGATTTGGAGGGACAGTGATTTGATTCAGTAATTTGAATCACTGTCCCGATTCGGTCAATTCGGATTCGGAGATTCAGCCGTAGACTATAATGGGGAATCACTAAAATACCTATAACTTTGTAAATCTTTTTTTTGCAGATTCAGATGAAAACATCAGGGATAAAAGCCTTTTCGGAGGGCATGAAGCCTGCCAAGTTTCAAGAAGATAGGTGCAGGGGTTTCTGTGAAAGTGCACCTCAAACTGTTGAAAGCAAAACTCATATCACTTGTGTGTGTTATGGCAGAGCAGGATGAAAACAGCAGGGATGGTAGCCCCTTCTGAGGGCATGAGGCAAGGTTCTGAAAGCAAATACAAAAAGCAAATAGGTGCAGAGTGAGAAAGATGGCATTCATTCCACCTGTACATAGAGCCTGGGGAACCCCAGCAGCAAGAGTTTCACCTTCAGGAACACCAGCTGCTCCACCAAACCAGGATCTAAGGAGCTGCGGTAGGCTGTCGCAACATCGCCACTAATACTGAACACCCTCTTGCTTGGAACACTGGTCAGTGGACAGGACAGGTGATCCTGGGCAACTGTGCCCAGATTTTGTCACACCTGGCTGCAGGTTGCCCAATAGGCCAAGGGGTCACAGTGCAGCGGCTCCACATTCTCGGCGAGATCGGCAGCCACGGAGGCCTCTGCACTACCTGCCTGATGATGGGGTCTGGTGCCTCTGGACCCCAACATTGAAGCCATGTCCTTGGCCTACATTGGCAGTGGCTGCAATAGAAGAGATTGGCTTGTGATTGGAGTGCTGACACGGGAAAGTGGACCCCCCTCTTCCACATCCCCCCACCTCTTCTGCCTCCCTGACTCTGTTCACCAGCACCTCTGTCCAGGGTGACCAAGGGTGATCAAGAGTTTTGCTCCTGCGGACACTCCCCTTCACTCTCAGGTCATACATGCCTACCAGCATGTGGACTGTACTGGACCGCAACAGATCCAGCTGTTCTTTGATGCCCTCCTTCAGCTGCTTCACTAGTGCCTGCACCTATGGTAAAAGCAGCTTGCCCTAGACAGGAATATCAATCCCCTCAAACTTCTCCATTTTATTCTCAAGCTCCTTCAATGGCTTGAGGCCCACCAAGATCTGGGAGATGGTATCCCACCCCATTTTGTTAAGGGTGCCACTGATTCCAATCTCCCCGACCAAGGCCATCTCATGGATGGCCTTCTGTTGCTCCACCAGCCTCTCGAGATTCAGGTATGTGGAGTTCCAATGAGTCTACCCATCCTGCATGATTTTGTGCTTCAGGATGCTCAGCTCTGCCTGTTTGTCCCACAGCATCTTGCCCCACTTGATGCTCCAGTGGAAGTAGCCCACCACCTTCCTCCATTTTGAAATGAGCTGGCTGGTAGTGACAGTGCCATCACTGGGAGCCCTGCTCCCCTCCAAGGCGTCCAGGACTACAAGGTGGAACTTGTGTGCCACACAGCAGATGCCAACAAAGTTGGCATTACACACCACTTTGATCATATTGGCCCCATTGTCGGTGACCATGAATCTGTGAGTGAGTTCATCCTGCCCATGAGCCACCCCTGTACCATGTGGTTTATGGACACCATGATTTCCTGTGCCATGTAGGACTTATCCACCACCTCCACCTGAAGGAGAGCCCACCACTGCCCTGACTGATCACACCAGTGCCCTGTGAGGGAGAGGTAGGCATAATCTCCACCCCAGCTGCACCAGATGTCCAAGGTGAAGTGCAAGGCTACCTGCAGAGCTGCCCTCTGCAGCTCCTCCCTCAACTACTCTCTGCATGCCTCTTACAAGGAGGGCTCCACTGTCCTGCTAAATGCGGTACATGTGGGCATTTGGTATGGTGGGGCCATGAGCTGCCTGAACCCTGGACGCTCAACAAAGGAGAAGGACTGGCTATCCAAAGCAAGTATCTCCCCAGTGCTCTGGGTGACCTCACTTGCAATCAGAATGTGCCTCCCTTTGTCTCCGCCTTTCTTCCACTGGTCCAGGGTGGCCTGCCTCTGCTTCTTGTGGATGGGGGCTTTGGAGCAACAGGGGGACTTCTTTTTGGGCATTCTCCCATTAGTGCCAGGCTGAGGAGGAACAAGGACAAGGAAGTGCTTCATCCTAAGATGCAGCAGCATTGCCACAGTGGTGAAGTGCTTCATCTCCTTGCCCCAGATGATTTGCCTTCGGAAGTGCTGGCAGGTAGCATACCTGAGATCATCTGCCACCTCAAAATGATCCCACACTACACTACCCACTTGCTTCTGGGTTCAGGGTGGGGATCCTGCCTTATCCCCCTCCTCTCTAGGCAGAGGGCACAACAACAGGAGGAGCTGAGCCACCTACTCCTACAAACCCCGCTGAAGTGCTTTCCAGAAAGACCCACCTCTAGGGGCACTTTGAGGGGTGTGGAGCGCAAACTCAGATTCTCCCTCCTTCCCCAAAATTTCTTTTGCTATGGCCCTCAGCTCCTTTGCTTCTAGATCCAACTCTTCCTCTAGCACTGGATGGTTCATCCTGGGAACTGAAATTAGGGTGGAAAATGTCATGCTGCTGCTGGTTAGTGGTGTTAGTGGTGGTGGTGCAGATGCAGGCACTGCTACCACCTCCTTACTCCCACTAGCAGCAGAAGACTTATCACTGCCTAGAAAGAGGGTGCATCTATGTTTAGGGTGGGGGATACTTGCAGCTCTCCCTCTGCCCACTCTCCCTCCCCTGCGAGAAGACCTGGCACCTGCTCCAGCACGCTTCATATTGGTATGCTGCAAAATGTGTGTGTGTGTAATATATGTTGTGCTTTCCTGCACAGTGATGACACGCTGTTAGCGAAAACACAGATTTCTTTTTGTGGGGGGTAAGAATCAAGACACACTAACAAGAATAAGAGGATTCTGGGGGAAGGATCAGTTGAAAAGAATCGAAAAGGATAACAGTAGGGATGGTAGGCAAGGGAAAGTAGTAAAGGATTGGATACAAGAGAGAGTAGCTAGTAAGCCAGAGCCTTACAGATGCTGCTGCTCTGAGAGAGACACTGCTCACAAAAGGCACAGATCACTTCAGACATAGCTTCACATGCTGTTTCTACATCCTTACTCCAGAGCACTGTGACTGGAAGGGAACTCAGAGAAAGATCAGTCACTGCCCAGCTACAAATGTCAATATCAGAGCAATCTTTCCCCTCCTCTCAGCCTTTTCTATATGTGGAAGATCACCCCATCCTCCTCTCTCTTCTCAGTTTCTGTTTGCTGCAAGCCTTCTGAATCTCCAAATCTCTCTGAATCAATTCAGAGGCTTCTGATTCAATTCTGACCTTTTAACTGGTCTCCCGATTTGATTCAGATTTGGAGATTTGGCCGCTGAATCAAACCGAATCTCCTCCGAATCGAATTGGCTACTGAAGCTTCACACAGCCCTACTCAGCACCTCCTGTCCCACCTCCTTGGGGCACAGAGGAGTTTTCCCCAAGGCACAAAACCCATTAGTTAGGTCTCTGGTACTAAGATAGTACTACCATCCAGCTGATCAGAAAGATCAGAAGCTTCAGAAGTAGGACAGTTAATAATAATGGGAGAATTTAACAGTCATCACATAGTCTGATTAAATACCTCAATAATACAGAGATAACATTTCTGAATACAATAAATGAATGTTTTCTACAATAACTTGTCTTGAAACCCACAAGAGATGAAACAATTCTAAAGCTAATCCTGAATAGCACACAGGACCTGGCTCAAGAGGTATCTGTCGCTGAGCCACTCTGTAACAGTGACCATAACATAACCACATTCGGCATCCTAGTAGGATGGAATAAGCCAAAAATGTTGACCATGTGTATATACATTATTAGGAAGGGAAATCACATAAAAATGAAGATGTTAATTAAACAGAACAGTCAGAAATGTAAAAACCCTGCCAACAGCCTGGAAGCTGTTTAAAAAGAACTACATTAGAGGCATAGAAAAGTGCATCTGGCAATAAGGGTACCAAGTGGTCTAATAAAACCCCTGAATGGATTCCTAGCAGAGTTAAGGAGGCTATCCAGACCAAAAAATAAACTTTTAAAAAAATGAAAGTCATGCTGAAATGAGGAAAACAGGAAAGCACACAAATCTGGCAAGTAAAATGTGAAAGCGAAATAAGGCAGAGCAAAAAGTAATTCAAGGAGCATCTTGCACAAGATGCTAAAGCTAATCATAAAAACTTCTTAAAAATTCATCAGAAGCAGACATCATCTAGACAATTGGTTGGGACTATTAGATGACCAAAGTGTATCATCCACTTAGGGATGATAGGTCTGCTGAAGAAAAGCTAAATGAATTTTTTGCACTGACTTTTTACTGAAGTAGGTATTGGGCAAATTCCCATGCCAGATCAGTTTATCCTAGCATATAGGTCTGAAGAATTGGATCACACTGAGAAAACAACAACAGAATACATTTTAGAGCAAATCAATAGTTTAATCACTAAGTTGCAGGACTGGACAGCATTCACTTGAAAGTTCTGAATAAACCCAAATGTGAAATTGCAGAATTGTTGAAGAAGGAAGAATAACATTTATGGAGAATAAAATCAGAACTCACATGTATAAATATGATATGCTGGAAAGAGTCAGCATTGCTTTTGTAAAGGGAAATCCTGCCTTGCTAATCTGGTAGGTTGTAAATGAGCACTTGGATGAGGAGAGGGGCTCTACAGTTGATGTAATGTATTTGTATTTTCCAAAGGCTTTTGACAAGGTCCCTCTCCAATGGCTCTTATAAAAACCAAGTTGCAATAATATTGAAGGGCAGGTTCTTTTGAGGACTGAAAGCTCATTAAAAGATAGGAAGTAAAATGTAGGGCTAAACCAAGAGTGTCCAACTCTTTCAACTTGTTGGTGTGGATTAGGACAGCCAAGGCACAAACTGGAAACAAAAAGTCCATCTTCAGATACATAGGAAGTCAGAGAAAAAATAAGGGAAGCATAGGGCCCCTGATGAATGAAATGGGGTGGCTGATAACCAACACTCAGGACAAAACTGAACTCTACCAGTCCAAGGGTGTTAGCCTGCTTGACAGGATACAGAATGACCAAGATGGGGGTGACCACCCTCCCATAGTTGGCAAAGATCTTGTGGGGGACCACCTACAAAGGCTAAATATCTACAAGTCAGCAGGACCAGATGAACTATACCCGAAAATGCTAAAATAACTGTCCAAAATCATTTAATGAACTATGGCAAAATTATTTGAAGACTTGTAACACTAGGGAGAGGTCCTGGAAGACTGGAAGAAGGCCAGTGTGGTGTCTATCTTTAAGAAAGGGAGAAAGGAAGACTTGGGGAATTACAGGCCAATCAGTTTGACCTCAATCCTTGGTAAAATCCTGGAGAAAATTATCAAAGAATCCATTACTGATAGGCTAACAGAAAGCAGTATTCTGAAGGATAGCCAACATGGCTTCATTAAGGGCATACCATGCCAAACCAACCTCATTTCCTTCTATGATCAGGTAACTCACCACCTGGATAGGGGAAATGAGGTTGATGTCATATACTTTGTCTTCAAAAAGGCCTTCAACCTAGTTTCCCACTATGTCCTCATAGTAAAATTGGGAAAATGCAGCCTCAACTACTTTACAGTCTGGTGGCTGGGACACTGGCTCTGAGGTATGATCTAGAGAGTATAGATGGACAGAACTGAGTCAACATGGAGTAAAGTGGCCAGTAGCATCCGTCAGGGTTCAGTACTCGGAACAGTGCTTTTCAACTTATTCATCAACAATTTGGATTCAGGTATTAGAAGTGAACTGGCAAAGTTTGCTGATGACACCAAACTATGCGGGAGAATGGTCATGCTTGAGGACAGGCTGGCAATACAGGCCAACCTGGATAGGCTTGTGAGATGGGCGGACCTCAACCTGATGGTGTTGTTGCTCTCCAAGACCAACACAGCTCATAAAAGGCACAGATCACTTCAGATACAGCTTTATATGTTGTTTCTACATCGCTCCCCCAGAGCACTGTGATTGGAAGGGAACTCAGAGAAAGATCACAGTCACTGGCCAGCAACAGGTGTCAATATTGGAGGAGTCTTTCCCATCCCACCCCCAGCCTTTTCCATATATGGAAAATCACCCCATCCCCCTCCCTCTTCTCAGTTTCTGTTTGCTGCAAGCCTTCTGAATCTCCAATTGTCTTTGAATCAATTTGGAGGCTTCTGGTTCAATTCAGACCTTTTAATGGACTCCTGATTTGATTCAGATTTGGAGATTCAGCTGCTGAATTGGGCTGTATCTCCTCCAAATTGAATCAGCTACCAAAGCATCACACAGCCCTAATACTTTCCAGGAAGTTGGCAGATCACTACTGCAGAAAAACAATCCAGAATGAAATAATTAAATAATTGGTGAAGAAAGTGCTGCAAGGCCTTCTAAAATGTTGAGGAGTGCCAAGTACTACTCCATGATATTGGACTCCAGATGTGACACAGAAAAGATGTCTTTAACTTTTAGATTCCTTGACACTTTGGATGGCAAAGTGACCATTTAGGAGAACTTTACTGGTTTTAAAACAGTGGATGAGTGCACAGGGGAATGACTAACTGATATTATACTTACTACTCTGAAGGAATGCAACATAAATATCTGAGAATGCCGGGACCAGAGTTACAATGGTGCAAATATGAAGGGGCAAATCAAGGGTGTACAGGCAAGAATCCTTAATCAAAACCCAAAAGTTTTTTTCATTCCACATGGATGCCACTTACTGCAACCTTCAATGGAGTCCAAGTCCCTCTTCAGCATTCTGCAAAGGATCTATGTTCTGTTCTCTGCCTCTGTTTATCATTGAAAGATTCTCAGAGATTGTGTCAATGTCACTGCTAAACCACTATGTGAAACATGCTGGGAGTGCAGAATTGAAAGTACTAAAGCTGTGTGATACCAGACAGTTGAAGTCCAAAATGCCCTCATTGCATTTGGCTGAATCAGAGCAAGCAGACACTGGTATCCATCATGAAGCACCTACCCTGACATGTCAACCCTTTGAATTCAAGTTCCTTTCTCTATTGTGGTATGGTATGATATCCTTTTTCAAGTCAATGTGGTGAGCAAAAGCATGAAAAGCAAGACAAACTTTGACACTGTTGCAGCCAAAAACTTGATAAATGCCTGTTGTGACTATATTGTAAACTACACAGAAGTCAGGTATGAAAGAGCTTTGACAAGAGCTAAGGAAATAGCTGAAATTCTTGGTGTTGACCTAGTGCTTAAACCAGCCCCACATTTGTCATAAAAAGTGTCAATTCAGCTATGAATGTGAAGATGAAACAGTCAACAATCCAGAAGCCAAGTTCAAACATGAATTTTTCAATTAGCTTATAGATATGATGAGGGTGTCTGTGGAAGAACTGTTTGAGAAAATGAATCAACACGTGAACCTGTGGGGATTTCTATATAACATGACATGACTCCCTGACAAATTTTGAAGAACCACTGTAAGGAACTTCATTATGTGTTGACATAATGAGGGAGTTCTGACATTAACAACTTTAACCTCTGTGAAGAACTTGGCTATCACTAAAGTCTACTTCCAATGAACCGCAGTACTCCTCAAAGAAGTTCCACAATTTATTTACAACAGTGAACTTCATGGCAACTACTCAAACACATGGATAGCACTCAGGATCCTGTTAACCATGCCCATAATGGTGGTGAGCAGCAAACAGAGCTTCTCAACTTTGAAGCTCATAAAAGCATATTTGAGATTGACCACTGGAGATGACAGGCTATCTTTGCTGGCCATCCTGTCTACCAATAATGCTGTGACTTAAAATATAGACCTGTCACCAGCATCATTAGAAGTCAGATGTTTGTGAAGCATCACCAGAGTTTGCAGAAGCAAAGACATGCAGAGTCGTCTTCTGAGTCTTGGAATCTTGGTGAACAATTTGTTAATTTGTTATTGTTGTATATTAATGTAATGTTTTATTTAATATTTAGTTTATTGTCACTAAGATATAATGTTATTTTTATGACAATTATTATTTGAATAAAATTGAAGTTAATTGAATTTTGTGTCATTTCCTCTCTTGTATTTTTTTAGTAAATTATAATTTTTTTAGTAAAGTCTACATTTCTCCATCTCACTCCAATGGAAAAGAAGCTTTTCTTGGCCAGAATGGCTGACCTGCTTGACAGGGCTTTAAACTAAGATCACCGTGGGATGGGTAGACAATCACCAGTTCAAGCCCAGGAAGTGACAACCACAGAATCAGCAAGTCAGCTAACACAAGGGAACTTACTCCGACCCCAGCCCAACAATGGAACACTTCTCTGGGCACAGGGAAGCCCAGGACATACGATGGCAAATGTAGCTGCCTATACACAAATGCCAGAAGCATGGGGAACAAAAAGGAGGAACTGGCCCTTTTGCTAAGTGAAAATGAATATGATCTCATGGGAATAACAGAGACCTGAAGGGACTCCACCTATGACTGGACAACAGGTATAGATGGCTATACCTTGTACAGGAGGAATCACATTGCAAAAAAGGGTAGGGGTGTAGATCTCTATGTGAAGGAGCAGTACACTTCCCTACAAGCAGAGATTGGCACCCAAGGAGGGTGACTTGAGACTCTCTGGGTTAAAACATAGGGAGAATGTGGTGAAGGGATATAACTGCAGGAGTCTACTACAGACCTCTTAACCAGGAGGAAGAGTTTGACTACAAATTTTCTAGGGAACTGGCAGAGGCTGCATGCTGTCAGAGGATGGTCATCATGGTTGACTTCAATCACCCTGGCATCTCATGGGAAGAGCATTCAGCCAAATCTGATCAGTCGCAAAGGTTCCTCACTTGCATTAATAAGCTCTACCTGACTCAAGAAGTTTACGGGCCGACAAGAGGTAAGGCACTTCTGAATCTGGTTCTGGCCAGGACGCATCACCTGGACAAGGGAGAAAGGGAAGGTGACAGTGATCACAAGTTGATCGCTTTTTCTATCCATCGCAAAACTGGGTAAATCAGTCATCAATGTAGAAATCCTTAACTTTAGGAAAGCTGACTTGCAGAAGCTCAGGAGATTACTTGTTGAGGCACTGAGAGATCATGATCTGACAGGGAGGGGAGCCCGTGATGAGTGGTCACTCCTTAAGTATGCAACCCTAAAAGCACAAGGGAAGTCCATTCTGGCCTGTAGGAAAGGTAGCAAAAGAACTGGGAGACTTCCTTGGCTCAGTGGGGAACTCATGGACCTCCTGAATCTGAAAACAGAAGCTCATAAGGGATGGAAGTTCAGAAAAACCACTAAGGAGGATTATGCAGCACTGGCCCACACCTGTAGGGAGCGGATCAGAAAAGCCAAGGCTGAAACCGAATTCAAAGTGGATACAGGAATCAAGGACAATAAAAAGTCCTTCTTCAGATATGTTGGAAATTGGCAAAAAAAGCAAAGGCAACATTGGACCCCTGTTGAACCAAAATGGGCAGCTGACAATCGCCACCCAAGAAAAAGCTAATCTCCTCAATGATTACTTTGTATCAGTTTTCCACCAACCCAAGGAGATCACCCTGCCTGACAGGATGCAGGATTACCAGAGTAAGGGTGATCATACACCTATAATTGGTGATGCTCTTGTGAGGGAACACCTTAAGAGGCTGGACAACCACAAGTCAGCTGGCCTGGGTGGAATACACCCAAGAGTGCTAAAAGAATTGGCTAAAATTATAGCACAATCAATGGTGAGGATATCTGAGAATTCATGGTGGTCAGGAGAGGTTCCAGAAGATTGGAAGAGGGCCAATGAGGTGCCCATGTTCAAGAAAGGAAGATCCAGGGAAATACAGGCCAATCGGTTCGACCACAATCCCTGGAAAAAAACATCAAAGAATCCATCAACAACAGGCTAACAGAAGGCAACATTTATTCTGAGAGAGAGCCAACATGGTTTCATTGCAGGTGGGTCTTGCCTGACCAACCTCATTTCCTTCTATGATGAATTGATGCACCACCTGGACAAGGGAGAAGAGGTTGATGTCATATATTTGGATTTCAAAAAAGCCTTTGACTTGGTCTCCCATGATGTCCTCATGGTAAAATTGGGGACCTGCATCATCAACAACCTTACAGTCTTATAGCTGGGGAACTGGCTCCGTGGTCAGACCCAGACAGTGATAGTCAATAGAACAAAGTCATCATGGCACATGGTGACCAGTGGCATCCCCTAGGGCTCAGTACTCAAACCTGTACTCTTTAATATATTCATAAATGATCTGAATTTGGATGTCAGAAGTAAACTGGCTAAGTTTGCAGATGACACCAAATTATGGGGAACTGGAGTCTTGCTAGAGGATAGGCTACCAATTTAAGCTGACCTGGACAGTCTTGCAAGGTGGGTGGATCAAAACCTGATGACATTCAACACAGAGAAATGCAAGGTGCTCTACCTCAGCAGAATTAACCCACATCATACTTATAGGCTTGCTAGTGCTACACTCACTAGTATCACAACTGAAAGAGACTTGGGGGTCATGATTGATCACAAGATGAACATGAGGCATCAATGTAATGATGCAACTGGCAAAGCAAATAAACCACTGACTTGCATCTACTGATGCATCTCAAGCAAGACCCAAGAATTCATTCTCCCACTTTACTTGGCCTTGGTGAGGCCACAGCAGGAGTACTGCACCCAATTCTGGGCTCCGCACTTTAGAAAAGATGTGGAGAATCTTGAGAGAATCCAGAGGAGAGCCACACACATGATTAGGGGTCAAGAGACCAGGCCTTATGAGGAGAAGCTGAGAGGCATGGGACTCCTCAGCCTGGGGAAGAGAAGGCTCAGAAGGGACTTGGTGGTAGCTTATAAGTATATAAGGGTTATGCATCAGGAACTGGGAAGACATCTGTTCACCAGGGCACCCCAAAAAAAGACAAAGCCTAATGGTCACAAACTGCTAGAAGACCATTTTAGACGGGACATAAGGAAACACTTCTTTACCATCTGAGCCTCCGGAGTCTAAAATAGCCTACCCGCAGAAGTGGTGCAAGCACCTACTTTGGATACCTTCAAGAAACACATGGATGCTTATCTTGCTGGGGTAATTTGGCCCCAGCTGACTTCCTGCCCTTTGGGCAGGGGGCTGGACTTGATGATCTCATGAGAACCCTTCCAGCCCCAATATCTATGAAATCTATGACATCTATAAAAAAATAACTGTTGAGATTACAGCTTTATTTCTGAAATAACAAATTTTGCCCAGGGCACCATTTTCTCTAAGGCCAGCTCTGGCTCTACAAATGGCCATGCAATTCTGGAAAGGCCTGTTTGCATAACCTCAGTTTTAACTACATGTGGATGTGTACACACAGAAAAAATGCAGATGGACCCCCAAGGACATGCATGCACAATCCTCTTCTACTTGATTATCTTTTCTTGTTCTAAACAGAAATAGATGGCTTGTAAGCTACATATCAGGGACCAATCATAGTACCAAGTCTTGATGAGAATTCAGGCACACATTAAAACTATGAGATATATATACTAATATTATCTGCATTACTTCTGTATGTAGGTACCAGTCATAATCTATCATACATAATGTGATTATATTAGTATGTTATTAGTCTACCAAGAAATAGTATCCTTATTGATTTTATAGTAAGTTTTGATTCAGGCAGTCAGGTACAAGCCTCTTTGTTGAAAATAAGAAATGTACCATAAATTGAGAGAATTAGCTGTCAGTTATCAGGTGCTTAGAAAGCAGATTGCCTGCATACATGGTGCTAGATTAGTTGAAACACAATACACTCCAGTCCCTCACAAGGATTGATTCTTCATTCATTGCTGTTTAAAATGCATCTTTATTACATACTGATATATATTAGTACCTGCCCTCTTCTTCAATCAAAGGTTAGACCAGGCAGTGCATTTCAGTAAAGTGAAATGTGTCATTAACATACTATGAAGAACACTGATAAAGCAGGTAAGCCTAAAACACAGTGGTGATGTGCAAGTAATCTCCATGGTACAGCATGTATTCCTGGAGATTAAGGTTCAGATTAGAAACAGCTGACAAGATGCATCATATGTATTTCTCAAATTGGTTAAATTTATAGTTCTTTAGTCCATTATTTAGGTAGTGCTTTTAATAATTGTGTGTCAAATGAGCCAAAGTGAATTAGGCACCAAACTTTTATTTCAATGGAAGTGGAATACCTAACTGTGTTTAGCTATTTTTGAAGGTCCCAAGCCTGAACACCCACTGGCCTGGAATTTATTAGTATAGTACTTTTGACGAAAAATGGAGTTTTTGCAAAATCATTATTTTCCACATGGGAAAATTTCAGTTTTGCTGATTTAAATTTCACCAAGTAACTTGAGATGAAATTTTCACTTCCATTCATGTCAACATTAACTTGTGTTGTGCTGAGCAGCAATGGTGCTTCCTGTAGCTTGTGCACCTCACATCTGCATTTTTACCTAAAAGCTGTGCTTCTTGGCTTAAGTATTTCTCCCATGATGAACCAGTCTCCATTTTGGCTGAACTACTATGTTGCGCTACTGCATCATGAGAGTTTAGCCTATGGAAAGGAGTAAGAGAAAGGTATACCTGAACTACAACTCCTAGGAGGCTTTGAGACATCTCAGACAGAAACAGTTCAATGTCAAAATGTCAAAACAAGACACAATGAAATCAGTTCAACAAACCAGGATGAAACAATCTAGGAAATCCAAAACACTGAAAATATTGGTTGTGGGGAAAATATTGATATGTTGATGCTTTTATCCCAATTCAGGATTAAAACAGTTGTCAAAACATGAGCATTTCCTGTGAGATTTCTGATCAGGTTTAAACATTTAGCTTCAGTGCTTCTAAGGACACAACTGTCAAAAGGATAATACATTGGTTTACTTATGATGGAAAGAAAGTTTAACAACAAAACCAAAGGAAAAGGCCCATGTCCCTTAAGGACAGGAAAAGTTGATGTTGTTGCCTGACAGTAAGTTGAATAAAAAAACAAGCCACTACAAAAGCAGCTTTAAAAATTACATACACAAACTGCTAAGAAAATGCATTGTTGTACCATTTCAAACCATCTCATTTATAGTTATGGAGAAAAAAGATTTTTTTTAAATGCTACTAAGTTACCTATCGAATAATATTACATTGAGACTGATGCTGCATCCCATGTGGAGATTCTTTAGTTCCATATCTAAACGATGATTATCTTCCTTCTTTATGTACAAATATTCTGTGCTCTTTTTAAACAACAACGTTCCCATTACCTCATGCCTTATTACAACAGAAATACACGTAAAAGTACCCTGAAGGTTTGAGCCTCCTCTGTAGATTTTTTTAAAGTATTATGTATCATGAATAGGGCTACTAAAAATGAACTATATGTCATCTCCCTTAGATCGCTTTCACACTACACAACTTCCATCATTATGCCAGATAAGATTCTCTGAAATATGAAACATCCTCAAATAATTCAGTTATCCTCAAAAAGTGGGGCTACATAAGAGATGATTTGGCATACAGGACACTTAGATCTATTAGTAGATGGATAACCTTTACAGATAGCATTTTAGATGCATTGGTAGAGTTTTACTCTTTCAAATTATGAATCATGTTTCATGATTTTCAACATTATTTTTTCATTTACACTCATGAAAAGTTCTACAACCCATAAAGCCTAAATGATTTTGCAGTTCAGAATTTTCCACTAATTGTATACTAAGCGTATGGTAATGCATAAAATAACTATGCTATTAAATTGGGATGTTCTGTTATGGTACTTTACAGAGTTTTCTTCTAGACTACAAATAGTGAAAACCACTCATTTATCGAACAAAAACATAATTCTTAATGCAACTGCCGACAGCAATCATGCTTTCATGTTTTTAGTTCATTATGTAGCACAGTTAAAAACAATTATGATTTATTTCTTATTAGGGATATAATAAACAGTTTGGTATTAATGAAATGGGAAAACAGAAATGCATAATTGTAATTATAATGTAGAAAACAATTTCCATTTGTTTATATAAACATATAGGATTTTTCTCCTTATAATCCAGCTCTAAAAGACTGATAAAAAAGAACCTAAGACACTGATGCAGTACAAAACTTAATTTACATTGGGTTTAAGTTGCCTCTGCACCTGAAATACCACTGTATTTTTCACCAAGAGCTCTTCACATAAACCAATTCCATTGAGATGCAGCATTTACTTTCTAGAAACATTCAGTCAGCAGAAAGAGCAGCAAACTACTTAAGTCCCTATGCAGCAGAAAGCAGCCTTTGCAAAACATGACCCAGACAGCCCTGGGGACCTGGTTTGCTTCACAGCTGCAGATTTTGTTCCCTTTTCCTACGTAATATCCACTCCCTCAGTAGCAGCCATGAAATGGTCAACCAAGGACGCACTGTTTCTAGTCGAGCTACATGGCAATTAGAAATTCTGAAATGAAATTACAAGGCACAGTGAGCAGTAGTAGTACACCTGCTGACCTCCTCACAGGGGACTGGGCCATCAGAGAGACCAATGAAGGGAAGGAGGGGAGATTACCCAGTGTCTGAATGAGTGCCAGTTTATCACACAGGAACATTAAAGGAACCAGGTGATTTACAGATATCTTGTTAGCAGACCAGGAGAAGTGGAATTTTTAGCATATTTCCCATGTTTCTTACTGCTCCTTAAGACTGCCCTCCAATCAGGGTGTGAGGGTCTTGCAAAACTTTGATGCTCACTGCCACTGTTTGTCATATTCAGTATTTAGTGAAGTGGCAGAAGTGACATAAAACACACATATAAATGAAGTCTGGCCCTCACATCCCTGATTATAGGTTTAGCATGCCCTTTCATCTCTGTGAGCATTCAGTCCCCTTGTGGGATAAGCACAGCCCCCAAACTCCAGGTTATTTTCTGTCAATCAGACCCATACTCCGGGCAATGGTGGTCTTCATACAGTAATGACTGCTGACAAATGCCTTTATCATGCAAGCTTATTCCAGTTCAGAAAATGAATAAGTTTACATAGAAGAGGTCTATAATGAGCACTCATGGGATATAGATTTTTATCTCTTGAATGAAATGAACAGTTTGTAACTCAACCAAGGTGAAGACACTAATGAATTATGAAGGTCTCTTCTCATGTGTAAGATAAATTCCACATACCATAAATAGTGATTAGGGATGCTATATGTGGCAAGGAAATAAAATAGGAGGTTTATTCATTCTATTACTGTGAATTATGTTCAGCTGGATTTGAAGTCAAGTAATTTAAAATGAGTAGTGGGTGGGGTCAAAATGTTCCTAAACACAGTATACATAGTATTTACAATTGAAATAAAAAAGGCGGCAATGGCAACTGCATAGCTTCTTTCATTGAGAACATGGTAAACAATATGGGCTCCTCAATCACCACTAAAGCTGTTTCCCTGCCTCCACCCCATCTTGCCCCATTGACTTTGGTGAGAAAGGGCATATTCATAGATTCATATATTCATAGATTGTTAGGGGCTGGAAGGGACCTTGCAGATTGTTGGGTCCAAACCTTACATCCAGGTTTTCCTGGACATGTCTTCTGTTTTGGCCCCATCCTCCTGTCTGAAGGGGGGACTGTGGGTTGGGAATGAGGGGAACTGGCAGGGTTGGAGGGGCAGGGACTTACGAAGAGGGGCAGAGGCAGGACACAGGCATATCACTGTCCCCTCTCCCCCCACAATCATATGCTTTTTCCCCCTTCTCCTCATCCCCCCTTACCTTCACAGGTGTCCTCTTTTTTGATACTGGAAATATGGTAACCCTAGCATATCTAACATCACATTCAACCGTGTATTGCAGTTTCTAACAGGAGGCAGAGGAAAACACTGTACACAGATTTATAGGTTCATTCATTCATAGATTATATACAATCATCTAACTTTACCTCCAGTATATCACAGGCCTACCTGCATTCAGGGACTTCCCTGAAGTAAATCCTGTTAATTAAAGTTGATCCTTTGGGAGGGCAGGAGAGGGGAACTACCCACTCTTGATTTAGAAACTTGCAGCAGAACCCCTAGGAAATGTTTCCAATGGCTAATTATTCCTTACTGTCAAAAAAGTGCAGCTAATTTCTATCCTGAATTTATCTAATGTCGACTTTCAGTGACTGGACCTTGCTACACTGACAAGTCCACTATTATCAAGGTATTGTTGCCTATGCAGGTACAGACCAACAATGATCAAATCACCTTAAACCTTCTTTTAATTAACTTAAACAGTGAGTTCCTGGTGTCTTCCACTACAAAAATCGCTCAAAGATTAAATTGTTACAGAGTAAATTAAGTTTTAAACTAGCCAGAACTCCAATGCTATAATTCAATATTTAGGAAAAATGATATGACATCATTGAGGACAACATACCAATAGGGTCACTCAATTTTTCCCTAAAAGGTTACTTCCAGTAGACTGGCCCTTAAGATACTGAGTAATTTTGAGAGAGGAAAATGCTACATATTTTATCATAAATGTGATATTTAATCAAAATTGTGACATTGTAAAGTCCATGGTGGTGGTGGTCTTTTTTTTTTTTAGTTTGGGAGATCTTTTTGCATGCCTGGGGGCTATAAAATTGAATAAAATAATTAGATAAGAATGGACATACATGATGATACTACTATCTTGTGAGGAACTCAAACACAGTCATAAGATTGTACCAAGTAAGTACAAAACCATAACTGCACTATAAAGTTGTACTTCATCCCAATGATCCAAACTTTATCTTCAAAACAGACTGACAGCAAGTGCTCTCTCATAACCTGTGCCATGGAAATAAAAATGTTGAAAGTTTTATTTTAACTGTACAAGAGAACAATACAGTTCTTCAACCTTTCACTTGATTTTAGTTTCATGACTCTCTCATCTCCCTCTCGCTGATTGTCATATTTGTACAAGGGAATATGAGAAGCCCACTGATGGAAATTACAGGCGACTTAGAAAGGTCATTGCTAATCCAGTATGATTGCTTGATTCCACATAGGAAAGCTAATATTCTGACAGTTCATATGGCTTTGTCCAGGGGTTACTGGTAAAGCTGTTTGAAGTATGACATTTGAATTGTCTGCCTTTGCCCCAGCATAAGGGCTGTAACCATACAGTAAAATACACACATACAAACATAGGCATACATTTACTGTATTCTTTTTTGCCCCCTGAATACAAGTGAACTACAGCTGGGATGTCTTGAAAATTTCCTAGCAGTCATTATGATTGCTCAGAAGAGTGGGCAGTTCCTTTATAACTCTCTTGACCATCAACAGTAATTCCTCTGAGAGTCTAAAAGGGTTCTGAATGCCTGTCATGCTTAGTCCCTGTCTGTCTGGGCCATATTACGCCACGTTTATGCTGAATTCAATCAGTGTAAACCAAAGCTTATAACTCCTGATGGGGAAAGTCTACCATATGAGGTAGTAGAGGAAAAATCACTGCAAGCTCCTATTATTCAGAGAAATGCAATCCAAAAACAGACCAGCAGAAATGCAATCCTCACTGTCTCAGACCAGCAGAGACTCCCTATGCCTGAAGAAGGATGACTGCGCCTGAAAGCTTGCCAGGAATTTTCTTCCATCTACTCAGTTGGTCACATAAAAGATATCACATCTACTCAAAAAACCTTGCCATTCAAAAACAGATGCTTTTGACCAGAAAATGGCCACGTCAAGTGTAGCTAAGGATGTGCTGATGCAGTGACCTGTACTGTGGTTGTTCTATCCAGTTCTGGACATCATAAAATTACAACTCCTTCCCCCGTGGAATGGTTCTGGTGGTAATCACACCTGCCCCTTGAAGGAGAGCCCTCTCGGGGCTGGGATTCCAGGAAAGTACAGGGAAGTGTAATGTACACCTCTGTGTGTCAGCTTCTTTGAATCGGGCTCCAAGGTATGGTACCTGTATAGATACTATTCTGATCTAATATAAAGGTTAAGGCTGATTTTGACCATTACTACAGGCATGGTAAGCAGTCAAAATAAATGTTTGCAATGTTGAAGTAATTTATTTCAAAAAGCAGAGGAATTTATCTTTGCAACACAAAAACAAACTTGCAGATTAAATTCAGCTCCATCAACATTCTATCCAAAATTCTATTTTCTCCATGAGTAGAACAAATAATATGGGAGCAAAATAATAAGAATGATCTAAATATCGACTGCCTGATTCTACCATCATGGAGAAAAAAAACCCAACAACCCTCTACTCCCATATAGCCATGATTTTCTGCTATTTTCTTCCTGTACAGGTCACACACAGAACTAGATTGTATATTAGTGCCCTCGAGGATGGTGGAGGTACATGGAGGGCACAAATTGCCCAGGCAGCATTCTGGCTGGGTCAGACCACTGGGGTAGTTACACCACAGTTTCAGCTCCATAACCCTTGGTGGGGATATAGGTATAGATGGGATTCAGTCATGGCCCTGTTCTAATTTCACCCTTTAGATACACACCAGACAAGGAGGACAAGTTTGAAACAGGCTTGGTTCTCAGAGCACTGTGATTAGGGTGTCCGCCTTTTCCAAATTGGCAAGCACCTCTCCCCACCCTCATTTACCTGTAAGCATCTGGGAGGAACTGCTCTCCACCACTGTCTGTGGCCAGGTGCATGTGTGTATGAGCACACATGCACATGGTGCCCCCTGAGTCCAGCTCTCCCCAGTCTGAAGGAGTCCCTTGCAGACTAGAACTCTGCCAGCCTGCAAGGTGAGTCCACGCCCCCACCCCATATCCCCTGGTTTTCCACAGCAAACAGAAACCCAGATCCCTGCACAATGCTGCAAATCCAGGACAAATGCTGTCCTACAGTCATGCAACCTGGGATCGAGACTTGATCTTTAAATTTTGGGACTGCCCTGCCTAATTAGAGACAGATGGTCACCCTAACTGTGATGCGGCCCAAAAGACATAAAGGATAGTTTCCTCACACTTGGCTCAACTCTGTGAAACCATTCCCAGACTGGTCACAACCAACCTTTTTCTGTGCACCACTCTCAAGAGGTGGAAACTAGTTTCTTTGGACATTCCAGGAGCCTGGATCCTACTTGACTTCAGAAAAATGTTTAGCGATTCTGATTCAAATTCTCTCTATGTGTACATGGGTCTGT
>NW_017729002.1:13826458-13828144 GCF_001723915.1 Gavialis gangeticus
GCATCTGGGAGGAACTGCTCTCCACCACTGTCTGTGGCCAGGTGCATGTGTGTATGAGCACACATGCACATGGTGCCCCCTGAGTCCAGCTCTCCCCAGTCTGAAGGAGTCCCTTGCAGACTAGAACTCTGCCAGCCTGCAAGGTGAGTCCACGCCCCCACCCCATATCCCCTGGTTTTCCACAGCAAACAGAAACCCAGATCCCTGCACAATGCTGCAAATCCAGGACAAATGCTGTCCTACAGTCATGCAACCTGGGATCGAGACTTGATCTTTAAATTTTGGGACTGCCCTGCCTAATTAGAGACAGATGGTCACCCTAACTGTGATGCGGCCCAAAAGACATAAAGGATAGTTTCCTCACACTTGGCTCAACTCTGTGAAACCATTCCCAGACTGGTCACAACCAACCTTTTTCTGTGCACCACTCTCAAGAGGTGGAAACTAGTTTCTTTGGACATTCCAGGAGCCTGGATCCTACTTGACTTCAGAAAAATGTTTAGCGATTCTGATTCAAATTCTCTCTATGTGTACATGGGTCTGTTATAAAAGCAATAGGTGTATTGATTTACTGGAGTGCTTGTCCATTTCTATAAGCAGAGAACTGAGCTTTTCAACTTGATCATTTTACTAAGTGAGTACTGCAGGATGGATTATATATTTAAGATCATTGCTTAAAATTTGAGGTCCACTGCTAGGTCACTCCTTTGAGGCCTCCATTGTCAAGAAACTGGCAATTAAAACAACCAAAATTTCAGGAAGTTCAGACTTGAAATTAAAGTTCCATTCTTCCTCACATATATGTTTTTTAACATCCATACCCAGTTCTAACTTTTTCCAGTCAGAGGTAATTCATTAATGCCATACCCGTGAATTCTATTATTAAGCATTTATAATATGTAGAATAATCAACAAGTGTCAACATGTCTTGTTCAAATTGCTGCATTGTTACAATCAGCAAAAAAATATATAATTTTCTTGTCTATATCTTACATTTTGTTAACAAAAGTTTCTACTCCAAGTTTCACTTTCATTATAAAATATGTCCTTGTGGAAGCTGTTACAAATGTCAACACTTTAAGCAGCATAAATTTATGGTGGCATTGAATTTTAATGGCACTATAAATGTCTATAGTAATGGTGATATATCTATTGCAATAAATTGCTATGGAGAAATATAAAAATAAATGTAAGATAAAAGATTGTGTATAAAATATGTTTTTACATATCCTTTAATGATTAAAAATCATACAAACTTGATGTTTTAAATCACTGGAAACTGCTGTTATATTTTACATAGTGTTTTGTTCACATAATGCAGAGATGCATTTCCTTGCCCAGAAATTGCATCCACTTTAATGAGGACATTTAAGATGATTTTTATGTTGGCTTGAAAAAAACTAATTAACATTAAGGATGATGGAAATAATGATATTAATGACCCTCCTCAGTAAAACTGTGCCCGCTATGAAAAGGAAATTTATGGAATTCTAATATCGATGCTTAGTAATGCCTCTCCTACCCCCTCCGCTATTCACAGTATCTCATCTCAGCTAAGAAGAGGTATACAGGTGTTCTCAAAATAGGGTGCAAGGGAAATTTGAAAGTGAAAAAAATCAATAGACCTACAGAACAGTGGGAAATATACTTTCTGTCTAAGTCAAAAGCAACAGCTAATGTAATAAA
>NW_017729002.1:13828155-13830664 GCF_001723915.1 Gavialis gangeticus
AAAAAAGCAACAAACGAACCCACTTGCTTTTTACCTCACTAGGGAAATTTGAAAGTGAAAAAAATCAATAGACCTACAGAACAGTGGGAAATATACTTTCTGTCTAAGTCAAAAGCAACAGCTAATGTAATAAATTATTTGTCCACAATTCTGCCAATTCACATTATTAAAACCTTTAAGTCCTTCATTTATTTTCTCAAAATAGGTGCAGCTGGGAAGTGTGGGTTGTTTCCTTGAAAGTCATTGAAGTTGGTATCAGTAAAACTACCAGTCCAAGACAGGTCAATGGAAAAGAAAAATTCAATATTCAGATGATCTTATCAAGAAGGTGGGTGACTAAGCGGGGTGGTAATTAGGAGAACAGAAAAAGCCTGCTAAATACTCAAGACCTGATTACCATTCATATAAAATTCCCTTTTGCACTGCTCTGTCCTGAAAGTAAAACAATAATCTGGGCCATCTTTCAGACATCATTTTTGATATAGCCTATGGAAGTGCTATCATTTACAAATGCTATCATTTTAACATGCTTCTATACAAACAACAGACCACTCTGTTAATTGGCTCGTGGGATAGTGTCATATTTGAACACAGTGTTTCTTAATGTCTTCCTCACTGCCACAGGTTACTTTGGTAAACTGGCAATCAGGAATAGGTTAAGCAAGAAGGAAGGTATCTAAAATGATAATAATAGAAATTTAATACAGAGTTTGATTAAATATCACGACAAAAAAGTTGGAAAAGCTGTGACCGAGCAAAGAACTAAGGCAGAAATACTTCAACCACAATATCTGCAAAATCTCTAGAGAAACTTGTTTTCGGTTATAATGCCTTGTTTGGTTGTACATGTCTTTGAAGAGATTCAGGGCCTGAATTGCCATTTACCCAAAGGACATTTTACACAAGGGATATGCAGCCTTTAAGTTTCAGGTCACTAATTCTATTCCAGTCTTGGTTGCTTAGTGGCCTGCGTAAAAGAAATAAGTCATCTCACTTTAGTTCCCTGGTAAAGAATTATCCCACCAGCACTTCTAAGGGCACTGTAGTGGCTAAACTGGGAGGGCACAGATCAGTTTCAGGTGTTACTGAAAATAGCTACTATGAAAAATCAGAAAGTTTTGGGCAGATTTTCTTTTAAATTACGCTATGCCTTTGTATTCTGTTTATATAAGTGTGAATGAGAGAGATGCAATCAACTGCTTGCACTATTCTAGTCAGGTTCTTCTGCCATGTTCATCACTATAGCATTTGAACACCTTCAAACAATGTATAAGGGTGGAGATGAACATTTGTTATCTATTGTTTTCTTACCCTCTTCCCAGAGGGGAAAGAATGTTCAATGAACTATATTGTCTCAATAGTATATTTTTATTTATTAGCATAGATGTTGCAATGTGCCTTGGGTAGACAAGGCAGGATCCAAGAAATATGGAGGGGAAGATGGTGACATTTGGGTTGGTTCACAGTTTCAATAGGTGCTAATTTCACTGTCTTTGATGTGTGAACTAGCACAGACAAGAATTTTGAAAATGTTCTGTTCCTAAAGAAAACAAGTAAGATTATGACTGTAAAAGGAGACTGAGAACAGGAATCAGGGCCACTTTAAAATTACTTTTCTCCAACTAGTCTGGTAGTCAAGTTGAGAATGAACTTTTTGCTGTGTTGCCAAGTTGAAAGGCAGTTTTTTTGCCTAGAAAGCCTGCCAATGTCCCATGGCTGTCATGCACACAGATTGTTACTTTCTAAAAATTCAGGCTTAAAGTATAGCTCTAATTCCTTTCTATGGCTCTGCTGGAAACTATGTAGATGATTCAATGTTAGCAACATCTGTGGAATTGAAGAAATGCAACATTTTAACATAACCTCAAAGCTTTAAGGCAGGACTATATTGAGACTATTATGCAACCAAGAACCAAAAGGTTCCTTTCCTTGACACAGGCACCTTTTCTCCAAAGTATATTAATGTATTGGGGCCAATACAAGACAATCTAATTGGGGTGAGGAGGGGTGATGGGAGGTTATAAGTCAGAGGGAGAAAGAGAGTTGCATTAATTCTTTAAGGCTTCAATCCAATATGGAAACTTTTTATATTTGGCTACCTTTTGCCCTATTACTTCCTTCCCTTGCACATCACAATTGCTTCTCCAAGCATATTATGAATATTAACATTATGCACACTCTCTAGGGATATGACATATAGAAAAACTTGAAAGTAACATCCCCATTTGTTTGTTGCTTTGCTTTTTACAGCTCAACTCTCAGCAGACTGATGTGGCCTCCTTGTTCCTTACATGCAGCTCTGAACTCAGCATGGGATGCATTTGCTATACAAAAATGTTGCTTACAGAAAGAAACAGACAGCCCCTACCTCTGCAATATGTTGAAGAGCAGCTGGTCACATTGCCTTTTCTCTTACTTTATCGAGATGCCATCTTTGGGGGTATGGCCTCTTGAGACCTTTATTCTATTTCCCAGTAGACACTATGGTGGGTACATATTGTCTTTTTTA